>NW_017733278.1:71117-73322 GCF_001890085.2 Hipposideros armiger | reverse complement strand
ACTAATATAAAATAATATTGAATGTCAACTATAACTGAAAAAAAATTAGTCATGGGAACTAATTAGCATAAGGAATATAGTCAACAATATGTAATAACGGTGTATAGTGTCATATGAGTAATAGACTTATCGGGATGATCATTTTGTGAAGTATATAAATGTCTTATCACTATGTCGTTTTGTATACCTGAAACTAATATAATATAGTATGTCAATGATAATTGAAAATAAATTAAAATAATAAAAATATATAGGCCAGAGCCTCTTAGACTATATGTGGTAAAAAAATAGTGTTATTGTTTTTTTTCTTTTTAATCTCAATTTACTGTAGACCAATTCTTAAAAAAACAAACAAAAAAACTATGACAAAATGAATTCAATAGGAAAAATGAAATAAAGTGACATGCTAAATGCAAGTGTTAATTTTTTGTTCAATAGAAAAAATATATTATCTCTTATTTTTATACATGTTCTAAACACTTTTAATTTCTGAACTTATCACAGACTGATAACGATAAATTTGCAGACCAACAAACAGTGGAACGTATCTTCAATAGCACCACAATTGGTCTTCATTATATTGTCTCTAAAGAGCATTGGTCTTCTTAACTGCAAACCATTTGATTTGCTAAATAATATGCAGGTTTATAATTAAAATTACTAATTATGATAGCTCATGTATTTTAAAATTTTATTCAATGTATTGAGGTCACATTGATTAATAAAATTATATAAGTTTCAAGTGTACATTTCTGTAAGACATCATCTATATATCATATTGTATGTGCACCACCCAAAGTCAAATCTCCTTTTGTCACCATATATTCGACCCCCACTTACCCTCTTCTACCACTCCCTCTCCATTTGCCGTTGGTAACCACTAAACTCTTGTCTGTCTATGAGATTTTTTTCTGTTTGTTTGTTTGTCTTATTTATTTGTTTGTTGCTTTCAGTTTTGTATCCCACATATGAGTGAAATCATTTGGTTTTCGATTGTTTCTGTTTGACCTATTTTGCTTAGCATGATAATCTCAAGATCCATCCATGTTGGTGCAAATGGCAGTAATCTATCTTTTCTTATTGCTGAGTAGTATTCCATTGTATATATGTACCACATCTTCTTTATCCAATTTTATCCAATCATCTATTGAATGATGATGATAATATATTGAAGGCTTACTGTGTCAGACACTATTTTCTGTACAAAATATATTCAAACCTCAAAATAATCATGTAAGATAAATAAAATTGCTGCATTCTTTTTTTACAGACATATTAAAATTAGTTAATTTTTCAGGAACACACAGCTAGCCAGTAGTAGATCTAGGATCTGAATTGAGGCAGTGTGACTCTAGAGCCCACTTTCTAACGCACTCCCGTTTCCTCCCATGCCGCATTGACTCTTAAGTGGAAGGAGAACTGTTTGGAACCATGGTTTGGAAGTTGAGAACTAAATCTGAACTGTGCAAAGATGGAGGACTTCTAGTGGCAGTAAAGAACTTACAGATAGACACTGTAAAGAAGAATTAACAGAGTTTAATGGGGGATATGTTCTAAGAACTCCTTTATCTATTCTAGGACATTTTTGATATTGTTGGGTCTTTCAACATCCCAAAATATTGAATATAATTGGAAATATTTGGAAAGTATAAAAGGGGCTGAGGTGTGCATCTGTGTTCTAATTGTCACTACCTTTCATCAATTCTACCATTTATGTAACACACCAAAATTAATTGTGTCAAACTTATTTTTTTATACCTTTTTTAAAATTATTATTTACTTTGGTGAACTGTCTCTCCAGATACTGGTTCATGCTCAGTAATTAATGTTCTCATTCCACTAATGCACACTATGTACTTATCAGTTCCAAGTACTCTAATCAGATTCAGAGGAAGAAACATAAATTTTGACTTCTTATAGTACTTAAAATCTGGGAGAAAAAGCCAGTACATGAATATAATAAGATGAGAAAATATGAAATCAAGAGTGAAAGAAATTTAGAAAAGTGAGAGATCGCATCTGGCTACTGTAATAAAAGATGATTTCTTGGAAGAGGTCATATTAAGTATGTATTAAGAGTTTCATGTCAAGTGATATGTATATAATAGATGATATATTAAAATCTCAGTGACCTCTATAGGGAGATAATGTTCCATAGGTTTGCAGACTAGAAAATTTGAGGTATGTGGGTAATAAGTTAACTTA
>NW_017733278.1:59722-69717 GCF_001890085.2 Hipposideros armiger | reverse complement strand
CAATTCCCATCACTATTGGCACTTTTGGGATTTATGAAATACTCGGTGTTTTGCATTCAGCTGAGGAATATGTGTGTTCAGAAAACAGGGGTTGAAAGAATGCAAGCGTCCTGGTCAGCTACTGTCAATCACCACTTCCCACTCCACAGGGATTTATTCAAAGGACAATACAGCTTCAGGTCTCCTTTGAGGGAAGTTTCGTTCTCATTGCCAGAGTAAATCCAAGTCGATTCTTGACAGTCCTCTAAAATCCTGACCAGCAATAAGGAAAGAAATGAATAACACATTTCTGAAAATTAAACATGTGCATAAATAACATTATATGAGGTAAAGATTATAGAATTTATTGAGTATAAAATAGTACCACTACATGTGTTTGGAAGTATCACAATTCAAAGACATTCCATGCTAGGGTTTTAATGAATCACAAATACAATGAGTATATTAGTGAAGGCATTGCTGCTTCCAAAAGTTCTGATCCATTTCTGAATAACAAGAATGACAAAACAACCTCTCAGTCCCAAGGGGTCAAATTCAGGGACATATTACAAAACCTTTTTCAGATTCACCTCATAACAAAGCCATTTTACAAATGATTAAATCAATCATTTAATCATGACCCAAGGAGGAAAATTAACAAGCTCACTGGTAATCCTGTTGTAGCTGAGAGAATAGCTTATGGGGTGATTTCTGAAACTAAACATCTTTCAAATGCATTATGGAGTCTACCATCAGCACAAGCAGAGAGTGAAGGAGTCATTGTCAAAATCCACCCAGCTATTAATTTCCATTCACTGGGCAAAAATATTTCTCACATTCTGATGTGAGAAAGCCCAGGGTTTGCTTTTTAAAGATTAAGTTATGCTAGAGGAATTATAAACAGCAGGCACCATCAACACTTTGATTAGTAGATTTTTTTTCTTTAAAAAGTGGGACTGAGTCCTAGCTACAACACCACTGAGACAAGCACCTGGAGGTTAGCCTACAAATAGTAAGCAATTTCATGAGCAGCTGGAAGGTCTGAAATTTCTATGCCCTTTGTATTTTCTAACTGACATAATTGCTTCCTTCAGTGCACAGCCTTAGGAAAGAAATGAAGCTCCTTTTCTTTTTTTTCTTATACAAATTCATATTGACTTATCTGTGAAAGCCCAAACTATGTTTTAGAAGACCCTCAAATCTATGAAAAATCTATCTGATTCACAAAATTCAAATGAGCCTTGCATACAAATTTTGTCTATTTTCATTGTTTCCACAAACTTTTTTCTCTTTTCCCATTACATTATAGCTTAAGAAGACATAAGTATGTGCCAGCAGCAAGTGCTGGCAGCATAACATATGTTAGCATTCCCTCACAAATAAATAATCCCTTGAAGAACTAAACAAAGTAGAAATGCCAGGCAAAATGTATTATACATATATAGTTTCATTGCATCATTTTATTTAGGGCCCCAAGCTGATCCCCTCTGTGTAGCTATAGTTTCTTTTGGTCTTACACAATGTACATGGAGCTAATGAGGTCAACTTGATCGCTATATGGCACCCTAATCCTGTGCTATTTTGTAATAAAACATAATTCTCTGATGACAAGAGGGAAATAAAAAGACAATTTAAATGAATCAGACTGAAATTAGGACCATTCTAGATTTTTCCCTTTCCCTCATGACCCATATTTAATTTGATTTAATAATAAAAAAAGTTCTCTCAGGTTGGGTCTCTCTGCTACATTTCCTACTGTCCTAGCTTTAATTCAAGCTATAATTATTTCTCACTTGGATTATGGCAGTAATTCCAACTAACCCCTCTGCCTTGAGTCTGTTTCTATATTTATTCTATCATGTACACTGGTATGACAGTGATGTGTCTAAACCACAGATGTCATATTTTTCTATGTTGTTTAAATCTTTTGTTGACCTGGCTAATCCCTTGTATGGTCACAAACACAGGACCTCCATTAGTTGTATTCAATGTCCCTTGGACAAGTAAAACCTAAGCACACAAAGCAGTATACTTTGAGATGCTGGGTCTTCGAGCCTTCATGAGAAAAAACTTGAACATAGACCTTAGTAGGAATCCAGATCTACACAGACATGTCTGATGGATAGGAAGACCATGTAGTAAACTGATTTTAGGAAGTAACTAACTGTGGCTAGAGAGAAAATCTTTGAGAGAAGAATGAATTAATCAAGTTGGACTATATCCAAAGAAGAGACAAGTGTTTTCTAGCAACTATTTTTTTAGATGCATGGTGAAGCCACACTTGAGTCCACTAAATCCAGCTGTGTGCCTCACCCTCAAAACATCTAAACACCCTGTGAGGATGACTGTTATGTACAATAGTAAAACCCAATATAATTATGTCAGTATGACTCTAAGGATCTTTAAAGCTGGGCATCTTTCTTCCTTAGCCGAGCACTTGAAAAAAAAGAAGCCCTTTCTTTACCAGACTGAAATAAGTGTACAGTTGAGATAAGTAGAAGATGGTAAGGAAATCTGCCAATTGAAATGGAGAGAATAAAGATATTCCTGATATTCTGAAGCCAGATATATGGGTCTTGAAGCATTCATAGATCCACCCATACATAGATACATGTATAGGGTCACTGGCAGACACATCAAATGCACTGGGACTCAGAAGTAAAGAAAGGTGAGACCAGAAATTATAGGTGGTCACTCTGGAAACATGTTTGAATCATCTCTGGCGATTCTGAAAATTTCTAGAGAGAGAAGAGGGATGAGGTTTTTGTAGAGCTTATTGAGACAGCAACCTGAGCTTACATCATTTAGCATTTGTATCAATTGGCACGACTTGGCACAAATCAGTATGCCTTGAAAAGTGAAGGTATCTGTTATCGCACAAAAGGAGTCTAAGTCAGTTCCAAGGTTTTTAATTCAGTGGTTCAGCAACATCATCAAGGACATAGTTCCTGAGACCTTTATGCTCATCCAGCTTCAGAATGACACCTTGATCATTTGGCTCCCCTCGCATCAGTAAAGCACACATCACCTCATCATCTAAACAAAGAAAAGGTGATTCTTTTTAAGATCGGAGACAATTTTGTCATACATGCACCATTCATACCTCATTGGCTAGGCCAGGTTATACACTTACCCTAAATTATTTACTAGCAAAGGAAATGAGATCATCAAGATAGAGTCACACACAATTTGACTCATCCCAAACAAAATTGGAATCTCGTTAGCAAGAATAATGATGCAAAATTTATAGTTATATAGGCACCAATAGAGTCTGTCAAATCCAGGAGTCCCAAACCATTGTGTTCTATGTCAGTGCTTTGTGAACTTTAGATTCTAATTCTCTAAGTCTGGGGTGGGACTCAAGGTTCTGCATTTCTAATCACCTCCCCAGTGATGTTCCTGCTGGTGGTCCATGGACTACACTGTAAATAGCAGGTAACTAGGTGGCATTAACATATATTTTTTTTAATTTCAGTGGCTTCAATAAACTTAAGAATAAAATCCAGACTCCTTAATGTGACTGTCATACATTGTCCTTAATGATACCAATCTTTTCATTTAATTCTCATTGCTCATTATAACTTTAACATGTACTGTCTTCTCATATGGCCATGTTACATGACACAGCCTAAAAGAATTTAGTCTCCTATGGCTTCTTGCTCTCACATTTGTTCTTTCTTCTACTTATGATATAATTTATCATCCCATCTCCCTATTTTCTTTCTTCACATGGCTAAATAAATTAGTTTTGACAGCCTTCTCTAATTCTAATTCTTCAAATTCTATCATATATTTGGTACCTCCTTTGAGTCCAGCAACTCTATAATTATAAATCACACTGCAATATAATTATTTCTGTACTTTTCAACCTCCTCTATTAAATAGTGGATTCTTCAATGACAAGGGTATTCTAAATATCACTTTATTAATGAAATACCTGATGAAGAGTAAATGCTTAGTAAAAGTGTATTTAATAGATTAATTAACATCCCCCTCAATATCTTGTATCTTTCATACAGGTCTATCCATCTAATGTGGCCACCACCATCTAATTAAAATAAGAACTGGAGTCCCATCCCCCTATAATATACAATTACCTGAGATTATTTGCTTTATACTTGCTTTTCACTCTTAATTTTTTTCTTTCTTAATATTCTTAATTTTTTCCTCTACTTTTTTATTTTTAAATTTTGTTCTAGCAGTATCAAGAATATGCTAAACATTCTATAAAAAAATGTATGTGCATTTTATTTATATTTTTAAAAACATTTTTGCACAAATTAATAAATAAATCTTGACCATAAAGGAGCTTAGGATCTCTAAGAGATATAAGCCATATGCATTATACAAATCTAATGCATGATTGAAAATGTGAACTTTCATAATAGAGAAACACATAAAGTGTTATGTGAGTTCAGAATATATTCCTGAGAGGTTATAAATGAAATCATAGCAGACACTCTTATTTGCTTATTCACTGGGTGATGGCAGGATTTGGTTCTTTGCAGGCTGTTGGACTAAGGGTTTCAGTTCCTCGATGACTATTCCCTACCTGCCTCCCTCATTTCCTTGTTATGTGACCTTCTGCCTATAGCAGCTCATCACATGGCAGCTGACTTCCTTAGAATGAGCAATGGAGAGATGAAGAAAAGGTCAACAAGATGGAAGCCACAGGCTTTTGGTGAAAGTAATATTGGAAGTGACATCCCTTCATTTTTACTCTATTCTATTTGTTAGAAGAGAGACATTATGTGCAGACCACATTCAAGGAGAGGGGATTACACACGTGAGTAAACACCAGGAGGCAGAGAACATTGGGGGCCATCTAGAGACTGCCTACCATATATATACCTCATGAAACTTTCATTACAAGTGACAAAACAATAGTAACAAAAGTAGAAAGTGCAGACCTTCCTTGAAACAATCTGAATGGATGTTTATCAGAAGACGATCTAGAAGACAAGACAAATATTTAAAAGGAATGGTAAGCAAATATGAGCAAATATGAGCAAATCTAAGTAACTTTAGCAGTATAAAACAACACTAATTGTTTGATAACTAATATATAGTGTAATAAAGAAAACAAGTGAAATTACAAACAAAGTAAAAATAAAGACATCCATAACGTGAAAAAAGAGAGGCAACAGAAAATAAATAATTTTTAAGGCTTTTGTGTTGCTTTAAAATTTTTCTAAATCCAAGTACACATATTACATTTTAAGGGGAACCACTAAAAATAGACATAAATCATGCTGTTACCAGACTAGTAGAATGGTTATACATTTGGGGGACATGCAGTGGGAATATAAATAAAACTCAATCAGCCCAGAAAAATGCTGGAAATATGGATACTGGGAGGCATGGAAAAAGTAATCGGAAATCACAAGATGGTAGAAAATTAAACAAACAAACAAAAACACACAACGTGGAAGAACTAATAATACAGCAAAATCCACAGATGATAGCAGTTGATTAGATTTAGGCCCATGGAAAGAAAAAAAATCAAAGATCTATTGATTGAAAGTTGATTGTTATATAATCAGAATTAGGAAATATAATACAGGTTACTGTTTAGTGAAAATGCATGACAAATTTAATTTTGATAATTTTCTTTAACTCAACAGTTTTTCCAGAATGCCTAAGTAGCATGCCCTAATGGCTGGCAATCAGGATAGATGGAGTTGCTAAAGCTATATTTTGATAACATTTTGCACAAGATTGGAAAATAATAATAATAATTCACACAGTGTAAATAATTAAGAGGTAAGCAGTTATGTTTGAAATAGTTTATATTTGTAGTAATCAAACCATTATGAACACATTAGGGGAGCTTAAGTAGTTAAAGTATTACATTTGAAAGACAGGTAGTAAAAACAATTTTTTTGAGAATTTTTGCTTCTCATTAGCTATTAATAATTATAGGGAGAAGATCTATAGCTAAGGTAACAAGGAAGAGAAAATGAATATTGTGATCACAAAAAAACTTTGCCCTATCTCATTCTGTTTCCCACAATACACTGTGTTGATGGTGCTGCTGTGGGCAACAGATTGTAAACATGCTTTGACTTTGTTTTCCTTACCTCAGTAAGAAAGGTAATTTCAATAGAATGTTTAAATTTTCCAAAAAGCCATTTCACAGATACAGTTGTAACTTCTGTTTCTATGATTATGGCCAAAGTCCATAACTTCTGACATTTCTTTGGACAATTACTTTATTCCTTTTTAATTTTTTAAAAAGATACTTATTAAAATATAGCTAACATACAATATTATATTAGTTTCAGGTCCACATCATAGTTACTCAACAGTACCCACCTAGTACTATACAGAGTTATTACTATATTATTGATTATATTCCCTACACTTTATATCCTCATGAATATTTTCTAACTACCAATTTGTATTTCTTAATCCCCTCATCTTTTTCACCCTTTCCCCCAACCCCCTCCCATCTATCACCCTGATAGTTCTAGTACCCATCTGACAACATACATAGTTATTACATTATTATTATTGACTATATTCCTTATGCTATACCCTACATCCCCATGACTGTTGTTTAACAACCACTTTGTACTTCTTAATCCCTTCACCTTTTTCACTCAAACTCCCAACCCCTCTCCCATCTGGAAACCAACAAAATGTTCTGAGTTTGTTTCCTATTTGTTATTTATTTATTTTGTTCTTTAGATTCCATGTATAAGTGAAATCATATGACATTGGTCTTTCACTGTCTGACTTACTACATTCAACACAATACCCTCTAGATCCATTCATGTTGTCACAAATGGCAAGATTTTGTTCTTGTTTATGGCTGAGTGATATTCAAATGTATATATGTACCACATCTTCTTTATCCATTCATCCATTCAGGGGCACCCAGGTTGTCTTCATATCTTGGTTTATGTAAGTAATGCTGCATTGAACATATGGATGAGCACAGCCCCTCAAAGTAGCATTTTGGGTTATTTGGATAAATACTCAGAAGTGGGATTACTGGGTCCTTCTTTGTTTCTTGTTATAGCCTTTGTTTTAAAGTCTATTTTGACTGGTGTAAGTATTGAAACCCCAGCTTTGTTCATTTGTTTGTTTGTTTGTTTCCATTTTCATGAAATATCTTTTTCCATCACTTTACTTTCAGTCTGTTTGTATCTTTTAATCTGAAATTTGGGGCACAGAACCCAAAATTTGAACAACGAAAATAGGAGTTCATGATTAAAAAATCTGTAGGAATTATACACCACAGTAGAAGCCAGAAAGATGCTTGTTGATGTAAGAATAATACATCTTTCCTCTATGTGAGAACAATATGTGATCCCTTGACTGATCATCCTCATTTATCCCTCCAGATCTGTTCTTTTTTGCCTAGCTTTGGACCTGGAGGCTTACTTGTATGGACTGCCTTTCTTGGGAAGCCTCTGTTGCCATCTGGATCATGGTGTGTTTGGACAAAGAAAAGCATGGCAAAAGATAACAAAGAGGATAAAAAATAGGTCAAGGTAATTTGCTTACATTTCCCACTTATCCCTTCCATACCTGACCTCACTCCATCTGTTCCTGCCAAGACAAATTTTGGCAGTGGCTACTTTCCTCTCAATAACCTCACTATTCATTTTTCCCTGGTTTCCAGATATTGTCTCTCCTCTTGCTTCTTTAGGTATAGGATAGTAACAACTTCCTCTTCTTTTAAATCTCTGAGTGATTTGCCATCCTTTGATATCCCTTAACTTTGCGCATGCCTCGTAAATAATTCTGTCTTCATACTCTTTCTTTACTACTTTGCATATTGCATTTATCACCTCATCTGGAGTTTAGACTACCCTGGCAAAAATCCAAAGGAAAAGATGGAGGTAAAAATTACTGAACTGATTGAACATTCACTCCGAAAACATTAGAAGCCATGAGTTTTCTCTGAAACAACAGATACTTTTTTCTTCCAATAGAGAAAATGCTGTACGAAAACTAAGTAAAATTGTATTAGACACATAAAGAAATTTCTCATTTTGCATGTTTGAATTTGTGGCCTTTAAAATTCAACCAATTACATATAAAGCCATTATTTTTCAATTTTCTTTTGAAAGCCATTTCAAAAAATAATTTTGACTCATTCCAAAAGCCATAATTTTTAAAGGAATTTACTAGATTATTTTAAAAGTCTTATAATTGAACATTAGTCTCAAGTCAAATACTCATTTACAGATTAATTTTCTCAACTACATTATAACTTACTTGTAAAATTAATATTAGAGTTTAAGCATATGTTTAAAGAGTCATTTGTAATCTAGGAGTAAGTAGTAAAGATGTAATTATTATTTTTAGCTTGGGCTAGTTTTAAATTTGTAGGCCATTAATTTACTAGGCTTTATTCAATTGTATGACTTACAAAGATCAAAAATTAAATTCATGTCTTTTTATGTTTAATACTCTAGAGCCATGTCCTTCCTTTTTAAGATCTGTGAGTGCACATGCATGTATATAAGTGTTTGTTTCTCTGTGTGGAGATGTACTGAGCAAACCACAGATAAGATAAACCCAAAGAAATCCAGGGTAGATACATCATAATCAAACTTCTAAAAACTCAAATCAAGAAAAAATATCTTGAAAATGGCACCAAAAAAATGATGTATTACTGAAAATCACCAATTTGAATGACAGGGAATTTTTCATCTGAAACCACACAGACCAGAAAAAAGTGGCACAACATTTTTCAAGTGCTGAACAAAAATAACCCCAAATTCAACGTCTGATGAAAACATCCTTCAGGATAGAGATATTCTAGGATGAAGAACAGCAAAGAGAATTTGTCACTAGCAAATCTATTCTTAAAGAATGGCTAAAGAAATTTCTATAAACAGTAAAGAAATGATTATAGCAAAAGATTTGGAACTTTAGAAAAGAAAGAAATTTGGAATGGGTGAAAATAGGGTACATACAATAGAGTTTTCTTCTCAAGAGTCTTAGTACATTTGATGATTGAAGAAAAAAATTATAACACCATCTGATATGGTGTTCAATGTATGTAGAAGAAATACCTCAATCTATTATATTATAAAAGTAGGGAGGGTAAAGTGATATAAGTGGAAGTAAAATTTCTATACTTTCTTTGAAATGATAACATCTCAATACCAGACAGTTATACACACACACACACACACACACACACACACACACACACACACACACATATATTGCAACACCTTGAGTGACCACTAAAAACACTATACATAGCTATTATATACTGAAAACACTAGAAATAGGTCAAGGTGAGCCTTTTAAACAAATTTGTAAGTGTTAAAATACACCAGCCAGGTGACATAAAGGAAGAGGAACCTAATGTTTTCCTCACAAACCATGGATGCAGAGGCTGAGATATGCTAACTAGGGAGGTGAACATGGGTTCAGTGTTGGATTTCGGATCCACAGGACCACATTCAAAATGGAAGAAGCATGAGGTCCCCACACGGTAATCACATGGGGTGATACAGAGTCACAGTAAAATCATTTTACAAAGACAATAAATAAAAAATAGCCACACACACAAAAAAGTTAAAACGCCAAGGTAGTAGAAGAACAAAGCCAAGTCACATGAGATCAGAGTGAGAGGAGGTCCACAGGAAATAGAGAAGTTAGGGGAAGGAAGGCTGGTTTATGGCTTGCTGCTTACTGGCTGAGAATTGTGTGGTGCATTATGCTAAAGGCATGGGACTCATCTGAAGTACTTGGATCAGGAAGTACAGTGGAGGGAACACATAATAGCAGTTAGTGTGTTTCCTACCTTTAAGGAGCTTTTCTTCCATCATCTTGTTTATTCCTCTTGTAAGCCTGCATAACAAGAAATTTTAGCATCATTTTACAAATGAACTGAAGCTTTGCAAACTGACTAACTTTAATAAAATAATTTAGCCAAATATGACTAGACTAAGAAATAAATCTGGTATTTTATGGGTCTTGCTCACAGGCACATTTTACAACTGGACAGAACAAAGGATCTGAGTTGGTAACTAACCTATCTACAA
>NW_017733278.1:54336-56312 GCF_001890085.2 Hipposideros armiger | reverse complement strand
AAGCTCTGGACGTTTCTGGATGATGGATTTTTTCAAACTGTCCAATTATTGATGGTACACATTTGAATTGATTGTTTGGTTCATTGGTAGGAGCTCGAAAAACATGACACCTTTAAAATCCCACCACGGTGAGAGCATAACCTTCCTCTGATGAATGCTTGCTTTCGATGTCGTTTGAGGCGAATCATCACGTTGGGACCAAGACAGTTTGTGCACCACATAGTTGTAAACAATCCACTTTTCATCACCAGTTATCAGTCACTTCAAAAAAGGATCGTTGTCCTCACATTTAATGAGCGTATTATAGATGTTTATATGCGCTGTCAAATGAACTTCTATGAGTTTATGTGGAACCCAAATATCAAGCTTACTTACATATCCCAGTTTCTTCAGGTGGTCGTGAACGCTTGAATGTTGGATGTTCAATGTTTCTGCAATCTTTTGTGTCATGTAGCATGGGTTTGACTCCATCAATGCCTTTATTTTGTTGTCATCAATCTTGGTGGGTCTTCCTGACCGAGGAGCGTCGTTGAGATCAAAATCACCAGCACAGAATTTAATGAACCATCGTTGGCACTGATGTTCTCGTAGAGCATTGTCACCATAAACTTTATGCAACTTTTTACAAGCTTGACACACACTCTTCCTTTTATGGAAGTAAAACATTAAAATATGGCAAAAATGCACAGTTTGGTCTTCCATCTTCAACTTGTTGTAAAATCTCCAAAACTCAACCAAATTGCTCAATTTTTTTTTTTTTGGAATGAAGCTAGAACTATCAGCTATCAAACGACATAGTAATAACATAGGTGCAAATGACTCTAGTACTTCTAAAAATGAACTGGCGCCATCTATTGCAAACATGCATCATGACTTTTCCAAAGACCCAATATATTCAATCAATACTTTCTACTCTCAACTTACTGATTAATAAGCAACGATTAAAAAGAAAAGAAATTATGAGTTGCCCTACATTTTCATTGTTTTTCCATCATTCCCACTCAGTGGCAGCATTTTTATAAGTGGTTGGTTAATAGAAGGAAGTAACATGACTAAGGAAAGATATGTTAGGGTTTATTGGTTGTTTATGTTTCTTAGAATGTCATTCATTGCCTACTTTCTATGTTAGAAACAAATTTTGGTTCAAATGAGAGGGTGGCATCTCTAGGCTGTCAGCACTTTCACTTAGTTATATACACAGCAGGCTTACTGGAAGTCTTACTGAACTTCCACACATTGTGATTCCAGCAGATATCTGTGTCTATGGGGCATCACAAAAGCTATATGTGAGTGGAGCAGCAAGAAATAGCAGCAAAAATACATATAGCACTTACTTCCTCTCCTAATATGCATGTTCCTTTCTCCCATTGGGCTTCATTTACAAAACACAAATTCAAAGATAATATTATGAAGAATTTCAAGATGGTGATGATAGAACATTAAACCATATATAGATCTTCTGAACCTGAGATCCTTTGAGACTGTACAGGTTGCATATGCAAGGAGCTGGTACTGATTACATAGATAGATGATGGATAGATGATAAGTCTTCGGGGATTCTTCTTTAAAAGGTAAGAAAAACCTCACAGAAGAAAGGTGATAAGAAGTGAGCAGAATCTGAATACATGTTGAGGAGCCAGAGGAGTTTGGATGTGAGCTTTGAGACAAAAAAAGAAATCAAATGTGACTCAAGGTTTTGGGCCTGAGAAACTAGAAAGATGGAGTCATTATTTAATCAAATAGGGACTATTACAAGAGGAGGTGGTTTGAGAGATGACAGATATCAGAAGTTCAATGTTGAATGTGTTAAGGTCAAGTGCCTATTATAGATCCAAGTGTAAATCCCAATTAGGCAGTTGGATATGTGAACATGGAGAGCAGAGAAGACATTTGAGTCTGGATATTTAGTTTGAGAGCAGTCAGCACAGTGGTACCATAACATTTAAAACTACGAGAAGTGAGAAAAGCTGATATAA
>NW_017733278.1:44770-49981 GCF_001890085.2 Hipposideros armiger | reverse complement strand
ATGTGATGCTCAGTCAGGACCCCTTGTAAGGACACAAATACAAAATCCTTTCTAGATGTCCTGATCTTTTCACAGCAGTTTTAATTTGCAGAGTATAAAGGTACGTCCCCCTGTAAACTATAAGCACCTTGAGGGAAGAATCTCTGCTCTACTTGTCTACCCAGGATACAGCACCGCATCTGACATATTACAAGTGCCCACAACATGGGTATTGGATGAGGAAATATCTGGTAAAACATGTCATGATGGAAATCTATAAAAGAAAAAATGACACTCATTAAGGACTAGTTATCTGTTTCACTGAATTAATAGGCAATTAATTGTATCAAATGGAGATGGGGTTCAAACTCAGACTGCAGAAAATATTAGCGAAAAAGGCCAGAATAGCAATTATATAAATATTTTAAGAGATGAATTTCTATTTGAATGTCTTTAACAAAATTTATATTTTTAAATAAATGTAATTTTATCATTATATCTATTATTTTGTTTTTTTATCTCTTTAACAGTTCTATTAAGATATTTCTATACCATAAAGTTTATTCATTGAAAATGTACAATAAAGTAGTTTTGAGAATATTTAATGCTGTGTAATCCCTAACGTATCCTAATTTTATAACATTTTCATTAGTGTCCCTCTACAAGAAATCTATACATACTCAAATTAATTATTTATTTAACATTTCCCCTCCAACCCTCAACCTGCTCCCTACACCAGACACATGTATAGCCCTACCTCATACTCTATAAACTTGTGTATTCTGGATATTTCAAATAAATGGAATCATACAATTCCATTGTATAGAACCATATGAAGTTAACGTTTTCAATGTTCATTGACACAGTAGCATGTATTAACGGTTCATTCCTTTTAATAGCCATATCATATTTCTTTGCATGGATATACCACATTTTTAAATCAAAATCATCAGTTCATAGGCATTCAGGTTGCTTCTACTCTTTTGTTATCATGGATGATGCTGATATGGGCATTTGTGGACAAGTTTTTGTTTGAACACTCATTTTCAATTTTCTTGGCCATATACCTAGGAGTGGAATTGCTGGGTTATATAGTAACTTTTTAATATTCCAATGAACCACTAACTTATTTTACAAATTGGCTGTACCATTCAAAAATCCAACTAACAACATATGAGGATTCCAGTTTCTCCACATCCTTGTCAACACTTATCCATCTTATTTTAGCCATTCTAGTGGTAGTGAAGAAGTATCTCAGTGTGGTTCTGCTCATATTCTCTTAGTGGCTAATGATGTTGAGCATCTTCATTTGCTTATTTTCTATCTGTATAGGTATTTTGGTGAAATATCTATTCAAATCTTTCGATTCTTTTCAAAATCAGGGCCTAACACAGTGTTGCAAATAATAGATACTCAATAAATGCACATAGAATAAAAAGGAATAGATTNCAAATGGTGCTTGAATCAAGCAGTTTCTTTTGATTAAAGAGAGATCACATGCCTATGACACCTGGGAATACTGACCAACTGAGATGGTGTCAGCAAAAAAATGAAACCACGCTGAATATATAAAGCAAAGGGATTGAAATACAAGGTATTGGCTAGACAAATGATGAAATATTCACAAAAAGATAAACAAAAAGTAAAAAACCACCACCAACAATAACCAGGAAACAGGAGACAGTAACGGAATCCAGGCATTCATAACAATAAGACGCCCCTACATTCCCAACCACCAGACTTAAGGGACAAAGTGAGAAAGTGGTCTTACCAGGTCTCAAGGATTAATATTATCTGGCAGAAACTAGGGCATGTGTATGCTGACTGGTCAGTACACTCTCTCTATGTAAGACAGCAACCGATTCTCAAATTTGATGTGCATAAAAATTACATTAGCAATTGCTTAAAATGCAGAATCCTAGGACTTACCTCCAAAGACTGTGATTGAGTAGAATCTGATTCAGTACTATTAGGCCTAGGAATATGTATTTTTAACAAATATCCTTTGTGATTCTAAAATGAGTAGTCCATGGGCCACATTTGTAAATATAGTGTTAAGAAGAAATTTTTGTGGAAGGCCAAATTATAACACAATTGTTTTTTGAGAAAGTCATCAGTCCAATGGGTGGTGGTGGTGGTGGTGGTGATGGAATTAGAGAATGATCAGAATGTATTAACTTCATGCATCCATTAAGGCATGACTCTTCCATCTCCATTTTCTGGACTCCTATGCTGATCACATTCCACCTATCTCAAACTAAACATTTGTACACAAAAGTATATACTAATTGGGATTCTTTAGATCGCAAGTAATAAAGACAATCTCAGACCACCTCAGGATTTAGTATCAAGTTACTCTGGAGAGTAAAGAGCAAAGAAAATTATTTTAACAGTTGCACAGCTGCTTCCATAAAATGATATTTTAAACAATTTTTAAAATAATTTTTAAAATATCATGTTTAACATCAACTCTGGTGACCCAATAGAAGACCCGGTGAAAGGCTTTCTTGTATTCTTATATATCCATGTCTGCACCTCTATTTCCTTAGCTATTTTTATGGCTTACTCTTTCTTATTACCTCCTTTCCATGTGTGTTTTATCTCTTTCGTTCCATGTCTGGATCTTCTTCAAATGATTCATTCATTGCAAACTCTGAATCTAAAATTATTTATGTATCTTTAGATTCAATGCTCCCCCAAAGTGTTGCAGTCAGGTAAATTAGGCGGCATCTTATATAGAGACTATATTGAGCAGAGGTCACAGATTTGTTTAGACTCTTTCAGAAGGATCACATTCCAATCCTGCCTCGATTAAGATGTCACGTTCCCATATTTCCTCATGTAATATTAATAGGCAGTTGTTCATGTAATTTCAGCAGATAACTAATTTTATCAATTTCATTTTAATATTTTTCTAAATTTTCTCTCAAATTCATGGATATTCCACTTTTAAACCGATTTGTTAATCAAATGTTCACTATATCAATTAGGTACTACTCAGATTTTTCAAATAAAGGTGATCTCATTATGTAATCTGTCTTCCAGTTCTACCATTGTAAATCATTCATTATTCCAAGGATCTTCTTTTTAAGAAGAAGCAACCAGTTCACTAAAACTTTAATAAAACACACCAATGTTGTCTGAAAGTTATATAGATTATATAGAATCTATTCTTTCTACAACAGAATAGCTACTCAAATATTTAAAAGCCTCTATTGTGTCTCTCCTAAGTCTTTTTATCTCCAGACTAAAACCCCCCAGTTCTTTCATCTTTCCTCATGTGTCAGAATTTTCAGAAACCTCACTGTTCTGAAATGCTAATTTGCCAATGTTTCTTTTACATTATGATATACAGTATTAGGGAAATTATTCCAAATGTGAACTGTGTAGTAGATGAAATGAATAACTTTCTTTATCTGGACATGAGACTTTTGATTAAGCAATTTAATACCATGTCATGATAATATTTTCAGTGGCATGTTCCAAGTGTTGACTCATGTTGAGCTTATCATAACCAACACAAACACAAGAAGTTTCTATTCAAAGGTGCTATCATATCAGTTTTTCCCAATCTCTACCTACAGAATTTATTGTTTTATCCTAACTAGTAAAGACAGATATTAGCATTTGTTCCTTTTAAATTTAGTAATATCCATTTGACTCACTTCTTGGTTTTTATAACAATGATTTGAAATGCTAAAATCATTAAATTGTAGAACTTGTAAGTGGTTTAGTTTTGTCTATAGAATTAAAATAAAACTAAATGGACAAGATAACCTCTACATTCCAGAGTTAATTCACCTCCCCTATACATTAATTCTGCGAGTCCCTTAATCCTCTACTCCATTAATGCATGTGCCATCTGAATATTTGATAACTATATAATTAGTGAGCTTAATTTGGTTTCCAGTTATCATCTGATGTTTACAACACCTCTGGTGCAGACAGCTGAAATGATAACCCCTGCTCTGAGACTCAGAAAAAAAACTAATCTAGATAGATAAAAAAGCACATTTGGAAAAGGATGAAAGGGTTACAAATGGGTATGGGGAATCTTTTTTAGTAATGGATATATTTATTATCTTGATTGTGGTGATGAATTCACAGGTGCATTATTATGTCAAACTTATCAAATTGTACTCTACAAATATGTGCAGATTATTGTATACCAGTAATATCTCCATAAAGCTGTTTTAAAAAGTTATTGAGATATCCAAAAACTTCCATTCATATTGGCTATAACTAGCAATATTACAGAATAGTAGTTAAATCTGAGAAAATGAAAAAAATGTTTTTAGTTATTCATTTAAAAATAATGATAATAATTTAATTATATGCTAACGTTTTTTTATGAAAATAACTATTTTCTAAGACAAAATAGTGAAAATAAGGATAACATTTTAGATTTTTGCAAATGTCTCTTACATCTGACAATAGAAGGCAACTGTATTTTCATATACTTTCACTTTCGATCTATTGCTAAATGTTGTATTGATCAATGTACCACAAGAAAATACAACCTCACACAGATGCATAGTTGTGGATCCATAGATAATTGTGGGTATTCTTTGATGCTATACCAAAACTCAACAGTGGTAATTTCTTAAAGGCATATTGCAATGTGAAAATTCAAATTACATCAATAAACTTTATATGCCGTTATATTAAAACCCATTGGAGTATATTGAACATTAAATAGATTTTTACCCGTGTCATGCATTGTAAACCTGAAAAAATATTTATTCTCAGAGTTCTGCTGTTTTCCCCAAATTACAATCCATTTCATTTTACGATATCAAAATGGCAAATTCTAGTTTCATCTTGAGAATGAAGACTGTTTCTTCTCTGGGTCACTATTGGTTTTTTAGTCCTTGAGATGATATCTGATTCAGTA
This sequence comes from Hipposideros armiger, assembly GCF_001890085.2. Lineage (NCBI taxonomy): Eukaryota > Metazoa > Chordata > Mammalia > Chiroptera > Hipposideridae > Hipposideros > Hipposideros armiger. Next base: position 45,108 of record NW_017733278.1, on the reverse strand, counting down.
AGTTAAAACATGTACGGTCATCTTGCTATGAGTAAATATCTGACTTATAGTATTGGTTACCTGTCCTTTTATTGATAGAAACTGTTTCAGTATAAAAGACATGCTCACAGCATTCCTGCTATATGAGGCCTTCAATATCTAATTTTCTTCATATATATTTGCAGCCTTTTCAAGATCTTATTTCCTGCACTCAGTTTCTGGATTTCAACTTGCTTTTGCACATTTCATTGACTATTTTTTTTAAGATTTTTATTGTGGAATTGGGGGATGGGTACAATGCTAGGGAATTGGGTAAGGGGCACAGACAAGTTGTTGTCCTTTTGTTCTTCATTCTAGTT
>NW_017733278.1:34543-37659 GCF_001890085.2 Hipposideros armiger | reverse complement strand
AGAGAGAGAGAGAGAGAGAGAGAGAGAGAGAGAGAGAGAGAGAGAGAGGGAGAGGGAGAAAGAAAGGGAGAAAGATGATAGATAGGCAAATAGACAAATAGATATCATATATATGACATTTTGATGATAGTATAGATATATATGGCATTATAGATCTGTATGGCATATTTAGTGTAATAATGCTATGTTTATGGTATTAGGCATAGCACATACTATTCAATGCTAATGATTTTGAAAATTATTAAATAAATTATTGAAATACATTGTATGATTTTGAAAAAATCAATTATGTTTTAATGAGTACTGAAGTACAAAGTTCAGTTTCTAAGTAACAAAACGTTTCCCGTGATGAGTAAGTCTCTTCCTGCTTTTTCCTCCTAGATTCCTCCCAGGAAGTGTTTGCTGTGAACACGTTCTTGTTTATCCTTTCATGTTTTCTATATATTTTTTTCCACATCCTATTCTATACCTTACTTATTTTCCCCCTAAAATAAATAAATCTAATAGTGCACTTTAATGAATACAGACATGTTTTATTCATTTTAATTGTTATGAAAATTCTATCATATTAATGGCCCATGATTGATTTACCTAGTCCTATACAGGTATATATTTAGCTTTCCCCAATTTTTTTCTACCTCTACTATACTGCAATGCATAGTTTTACACGTTCATCATTTTACATGAGTAAATATAGCTATAAGAAAAATTCTTAAAAGTGAAATTGCTTGGTTAAGGTTATGTGAATTTTTAATTTTGACTGATATTGCCACATAGTTGTCCATTAAACTAGGAGTAATTTATATGATCATCAGACATATATAATTGTAGGCATCTGTGTCTTAGAGAAATTATTCTGTGTAAAATTGGAACATGGTGATATGTAAGATGCTAATTTAGAAGATTATACAATAATAGTCTATGTAAATAGTCATGACAAAGGCAATAAGAAGTGAGAGTAATTACAATTTCAAGAAATATTCCAGTAGTAGAGTTGAGAGTATTGAGATAGTGACAACTTTTAGTGCTCTATCTATATTGGCCTTAAGTATATTTTTTACTAAATCATCCAAACTGAAGTCCGAATAATTCAAGAGACATCCAGTCCATTACCACCTCAACCTTTAACTTGTCAGCCTCTCAATTCCTTTTGCCAGATTCACACTTCATTCAAGTGCTGCTAAAAGGAGTTCCCTTTGTCAAATGCCTCCACTACTCTCCATTAAGCCATTAACATGGACTCTTCTCTCTCAAGACTTTTGGCCTTAAAGGTTAGCAAACTTGAAGTACAAATATTTGGGCTTTATTATTAAAAGCCTAAGAAAAAGCTATTCTTAAATCTGCCCTATGTTTAACTTCCAAATTATATCAGGCTCAGCATTCAAAACTCTATATTTCCCAGAGGACAGCTGTCCTCATAATTTACATGTGGAGAATCATTTGAATTCCCTCTGGATAAGCTGGAGTTTATCAGGGAATACAAACTGCAACTCTTGATTATTTGCATAAATTCTTCACCATAGACCAACCAGTTTCAAAAATCCTTTTGATATCATGAAATACTCTTTCTTCCTGATATGAGAAAACTGTAATCCTAATGTTACTCTTCCAAGTGTCATGAGCCTATAAATTTGGGAGAAGGTAACTAGAGCTAAAATTGTGCTACAGTTTCTCATGTTGATGACTAGTAAGACAGATATTGGGTTTTTGTGAAAACTTTTGTTGAACAGTTTTGCTTGGACCTATATTCTGTTTGAGAGTCTCCTTTAGTATGATAATCTCCTACATTCCCTCCTCGGGTCATATAATTAGCTGATTACAACATAAGAACAGGTTAAGAGTTAGAAAAGGCAGAGTGATCCCTGGAAAGGCTTAGTAAGGGCTTCAATACATCTGCTGGTACAGATATCTGTGGAGGATGGATAGATACCAGGTACTTTGATTCAGGTTCAGATGAAAACTTCACGCTAATATCGTTGAAATATGAAGCTGGCATAAGACGGTGGTGGACCAAACAAATAAAAACTAAACTAAACAAACCTGTCTTTAAAGCAGTCAGGATACTTCCTGCTTTCTAATTGTTAGAGACTTACTTATATTTTCAGGGAAACTCATTTATTTGTTCCAGGAAAACCATGCACTGAAAATGTGTTGTTTAATTTTGAAGATGTAAAGCAGAGAAGTGACTCCAAGGGACGCAATTGCTCAGTAAGATAATGTAAAGAGATTGGCTATGTTGTGAGTAGACTTGCATATCTACAGGTGCTTTCCTTAGAGGAATTTTTTCCCAAGTGTGGATTTAGAATGTACTGTCTCTAAAAATTATAGCAAGCATTTGGGAAAAATTTTTGTAAAAATAATGACTACAAGACATGAGCAATAGAGATGTCAAAAGACAAAGAAAGACAGGAAAGTCCAATTAAGTTAAGCTTGAAATTAAACAGTACACTGGAAATAAAAAGGGCTTGGCTAAAGATTGGATTATTGTGCTGAATCACTGAGGTCCCACACTATCACTATTCAAGAAAATTAATTTGTCAGGAAAGGAGCTAACTAAGGGCTATTGTATTCTAAGACAATTGTTCTATTGAAGGCATTGGGCAAGGCCAAAAATCTGTGGTTGCAAATAAAGTCTTCCTAAAAGGAAGTAGAAATGCACACGATAAGCATTTTGGGAAGAGGTCAAATTGGGGACAGACAATGAACTTGGTAAATCATACATTAGATGAAAAGAAAGACATTGCCTGTTCTGCTCTGGGTAATAGGATAGTTATGGTCATGAACATTCCTTTAAGTGTGTGGGGAGCAGAGGAATTCAGAGGAAGGAAAATTGAGGAGGTACCACACAGATACAGACTTAAAGCTAAACAGTAGGTGTGTTGTTAAGAATATCCTAACAGGGCCGGTCGAGTGGCGCGTTGGTTAAGAACTGGCTTGGGACGCCAGAGGGCCCCAGTTTGGATCCCACATATGAGGGCCAGTGATACTGCCCTCTACAGCTAAGATGCTGAACAACAGCTTGACCTGGAGCTGGGCTGCCATGGGTCGCCGGTGACGGCATAGGCTGCAGTCCCCTACTGCAATGGGCTGCCATAAGCTACCATGTGTAGCCGGCA
>NW_017733278.1:26132-34488 GCF_001890085.2 Hipposideros armiger | reverse complement strand
AACTAGACTGAAGAACAAAACAACAGCAACTTGTCTGTTCCCCTTCCCCCAATTCCCCAGCGCTGTTCTCCTCCCCCAATTCCCCAATAAAATCTTTTTAAAAAAAGAATATCCTAACAGCAAGTCTAGTTTAGGTGGTACCTTTGAGCTGACATATCTAGGACTGGAAATATACTACACCCAAGGTTTTCCTTCTGTTATATTTGAATTTTCAATGTCCTCAGTGGGTGTTTAAGGGAAAGTTTATGACTGTGCTTGAAATAAAGGACAGGAAGAAAACACATTCAGAGACAACATACTCATTTGTTTGTTCTGCAAATGTTTGTCCTGTGTGCAACATACCAGGCACTGTTCCAGATACAAGGAATAGATTGGTGGGCAAAATAGTCCTGATGAATAAGAAAATATCTCTCAGAAAGCTAACATTGCAATATGAAGAGCTCAACAAACTACAGAATCAGCAATTTAAAAATAAATAATATAAAGAATTTCAGATACTAACTAGTGATATCAAAATAATAAAATAATATATAACAGTTATTGCATGATGGAGAAATCGTGTAGATGGTTTTGTCAAGGATGGCCTTCTCTTAGAGATGGCTGTTGAAAAGAGAACTGAAATGACAATGAGCCCTGTGAATAACTACGTAAAAAATATTCCAGGAAGAAGAATACCAAATTCTATGACCTTGAACACAAAGATAGCAGTAATGATCAATGAGTGGGTAGAGAAAATATCAACAGATCAGAACCCGATGTGGAGGTAAAGTAGAACATGAAAACCAGAATTGCTCTCTAGAATATGTAAGTGCACTCTGGAAATTTTCAAAAATTCTCTAGAAGGTGAATTCATTGGAAAATCTCTTTTTAGTAATAAAATCAGTCTTGCCATTATTTAACTGCAATATTAAGAGAAAATATGAACTGATTTGGTACTCATAGGTCAGCAAGTTCTGACCATATCATTCACACTTACGTCTTTTAATGAAGTGAAATAATGAACTTGTTCTGAATAGATATTAACTTTTGAAGTTGTCCTTTTTCACTTCAAAAGTTGAATGCAATCTCCCCAACAGGCCTTGATTTATATTTGAGGACCTTTGTTGTCCCAAACATGCTGAATATCCCCATGGTATCAGGATAAAACATGTTACCTACACTAAGGAAATCAGTACATTCTATTCATTAAAGTGATTGATTTGGTGATAAGCACTTGTCCCAAGATAATCCAATGAAACCGAAACTCTGGAGTTTTTTAAGGATTTCTGAGGCTAAACTATGAAGAAGGAAACATGCAGTCCTGTGAGCTGCTGGAAGCCATCTTCATATCGTGAATGCAGGAAGTCTTAGGATGATGCCAATAGCATTAAAGCAAAGTGGAAAGTCAGAAAAAAGCCTTGCCCTTGGGAACATCACTGAGTCTCAAAAACCAAGCATCATAAGAGAACAATGCTAGTTTAAGTCCTCTGTTTATGTAAGTCAGAAAATTCCTTTCACTATTTAAGCCATCTTTTGCCCTGTTTATTTATTGTTACATCCAAAAACAAAAAATTGTAACATAAATTTGTCTATAAAATGAAGATGCGTTCATACTTGTAGTTCATCACAGTGTAGTGACTGAAAGTATTTATAAAATGAAGTGGAATTATTATGGGGAAAAGGGATAGATAAAATCTCAAATCAGGATTCGAAGTATAATACATAGAATTCAATATTACAGTACTTTAACAACAACATATCTTGTATGTCACAACTGATACTTGACTGTTTTTATATTACCAAAAATGTGTGTTTGTGAAGCTTTTTGTTTTAAGAAGCTTGGAACTTCTTGCAAGCATCTCATAAATCCTCCTCATAATAACTCTATAAAATAGTCAGGTCATAAGTAGTTTTATTCATATTTTACATAAGGCAGGCACAATTTAAAATTCTTATAATCCCATTTCTCTAAAATGATGAAACTAGTCACCCCCAAAAATTAAATATAACTTGGCAGTGAGACATGTTGGTCTTGAGTTGCTTCAAAATTCAATTCATAATGCAACTAAATGCATTGTGTTTAGGCATTATTTTTAAAATTTAGAGTGGGAAAAGCTGGTAAAGAAGAAACTATCCAATGCTCAATTTAATAAAACCTTTCTTATATGTAAAATGTATTTATATTTATGTATTCTAGTTTTATTATTTTCAAATAATATTGTCATCTGTCAAGAATTAATTAGTGTCATTTTATATACAGAAAAATGACAACTAATATGATGTTATCAAACAGCAGAAAGTTTTGAGGTATCATTTTAACAATTATATTAATAATAGTGAATGATAAATTTAATATTGATTAATATAAGCTTATTCACCAATCTCAGCCTCAGTATTTCTTTGCACTAATAATGCATATTTTGAGAGACCAGAGTTAGAAACAGTGTGGCAAGAAAATATCTACGTTAACCAATTGAAATAATTCATTAACAATGATAATTTTGCTTTCCAAAGAATGAGCAGATAATTAGCATGACTTCCCATAGTAATCATATGTGTTAGTCTTGTTTTATAATACTAAACAATGCACATACATTGGGATTACAGTGAGTAAGCTCATGCTAGGCACATTAGCATTATTAAATGAGTATATCCTATCTTCATAGACTGTCACAAAATCTGGAGCTATAAGGTAATGAACTTCATTTTTAACTATTCGTTGATTGCTGTCCAAATACTCAAGTGTTCTTAAACACATATTTCTAACACAAATGAGAAGTGGTGTATCTTTCGTGGACTATTCAAAAAACTAAATACCTTTTTAATTTACTTTTTCTAAAATCCTATTAAAATGAAGGAATGATGAATTTTTGTAAAGGTAGATTCTTAAACCACATTCCTGGAAAATGAATCAACTTTAACTCTTAAATGCTTTCTAGATTAATACATGTTACTTGGAAATTCATTTTGGTGTGCACATCTATGAATTTAAGCTACTAATCAAAATATCCTGGCGAAAAAAAGTCACCTTAAATACTGCAAGGTCATGGCTCAGAAAGTTAAATGCTATTTCCAGTAAAATTTTCTCCCCAAATTAATAAAGTCTCAATAATTACAGGTTGCTCTGATTCAGGTAAAAACAGTATTAAATTAAGAATGATTTCCATAGGGCCAGCCAAGTGGCACATTGGTTAGGAGTTGGCTAGGGATGCCAGCTGAGCAGCAAGACCCTGGTTCGGATCCCACATGTGAGGTCCAGTGTCGCTGCGCTCTCTACAGCTAAGATGGTGAACAACAGCTCGACCTGGAGCTGGGCTGCTGTGAGTCGCCAGCAACGGTGTAGGCTGCAATGGGGCTGGCTGGCAGCTGGCATGCGCTGTTGTGAGTTGCTATGAGCCGCTGTGAACAGCCGTCCAATGGCTGGCGAGTGACTGCCTCACCTGGGAAGAGTGCAATGATAATACCAACATGGGCCAGTGAAGTGATGTCCTCCACAACTAGACTGAAGAACAAAAGGACAGCAACTTGTCTGTTCCCCTTCCCCGATTCCCCAATGCTGTTCCCTCCCCCAATTCCCCAATAAAATCTTAAAAAAAAATAAAAGAATACTTTCCATAGAATATAACAATTGGTATATATATTTTAATTACAAGCTGTTTTTAAAATTAAGATTTTCAAATATTGCTAAAATTGTTAAAAATGTTAAAGCAATGACATAAATCAGCTTTTTTTTTTTTTTGGCTAAGGGGATACATTTAATGGTATAAAAATCTAATTTCAGAAGCTAGACAATGTAGAGAGAGATCCAAGATGGTGGAGTAGATAAACACTGTTCCTGCTCCCTTCCGTGAACACATTAAAATTACAACTAATTATAGAACCATCAACTTGGAGAAACACCTGAAGTCTGCCTGAACTGAAGTTTTTTAACTGAAGATATAAAAGAAGAAGCTATGTTGAGACTAGTAGGAGGGACAGGGACACAGAAAAGGCCCCAAACCTCTGAGAGGCAGTTGAGAACCAGGAGGTCTATCTTGGCCATGGAAGTTCCCCATGAGGAGTAACAGAACATATTCCTACACCCACCTCCCAAACCCAGAGTACTGGTACCAGAAAGAGGAGCCCCCCACAACATCTGGCTGTGAAAAACAGTACTGATTCCAACCATCCAGGTGGAACAGAAGGCTTCCGGGTGTCCTCTTAAATGGCTTGTGCACAGACTCTCAATCACAGAGGGATGGTAACTTGGTGGACATTGGAGGCATAAGGGGGCTCAACTGAAGTGTGTGAATTTGGAGCAAAGGCTGGAGGAGTGTTGCCATTTTCCCTGTGTGGGGTCCATGCAGCTGGTAGGTGGGTGCCACTTTTCTTGTGTTGAGCCTGCCCCCACATGGCCAAATCTGAATCTGATTAGCCCGGTGAGCTCTGCTGCTCAGCACCAGAGGCATGTTCTCTGAGAGCAGCCAGCCTGCCCCACATTGCACTCTTTCTTGAAAAACTGTTGGAGTCTGCAGGGCCCAGGTGAGCAACAGCTGACCTCGGTGTGCTCGGAGACTTTTTCTGAGTATCTCCAACTCAGCACTGACACCAACCAGAGTCTACATTGACCTGTTGAAACAATTCTTCCCACTCTAGTGACATCCTGAGATCCTGCCTCACCCAACTCATGTAAAACATGAGGCTTTATCAGGGCCTGGACCTTAAGGGAACTGTCAGGTGACAGCAAGCCTCAGGGTGTCCTTGTGGAGCTACCCCAGGTCTGGTACTGGTGACAGCCATCCTCAGCTTGCAGTGTGGGCCTCTCCCAAGTGCCTCCAGGGTTAACACAGTCAGCAAGCAACTATGTAGCTCATACCAGGGAGTCCCTAGCTGGTCACAGGCAGTGGGTGACCTAGGCCTGCATAGGAACCCCTCACAAGAGGTCCCAGAACCACCATACTTGGAGGTTGGCTTCAGACTGCAGCAGAGAACCACCCAATTAGCCCCACAAGCAGCACACCAAAGAGCAGTCTCAACAAGTAGCAGAGCCCACTGGCGTTAATCTCACTCAGTGGAGTAAGCCCCCTGTATACGAGCCTGTAAGCTGTGGACAACCCACAGCCAATCAGCCTGAGGGCTAATCCTACCCACTTATGTGCCAATAGCAATAAAGGCTCCACTATAATAGGAGGCACACACAAACCACACAGGAGACACTCCTGGAGTACTCAGAGCAGGTGGCCAGGGAGACTGTGCCATTGAGCCCCACAGGGCACCTACTGCCACCCAGCCAACACTGGGAGACATAGCAGTTCTACCTAATACATAGTAACAAATAAAGAGGCAGCCAAAATTAGGAAACAAAGAACTATATCCCAAATGAAAGAATAGGAGAAAACTTCAGAAATATTAATAGAAGCAAACAAAATGAAGGCAAGCAACCTACCAGATACAAAGTTCAAAACAATGGTTATAAGGATGCTCAAGGAACTTAGTGAGAACTTCAACAAAGAGATATCAAGCACAAGAAAGAACATAGAAGCCATAAAAAAAGAACCAGTCAGAAGTGAAGAATACAATAACTGAAATGAAGAATACACTAGAAGGAATCACCAGCAGACTAGATGAAGCAGAAGATCGAATTAGGGATTTGGAAGAGAAAGTAGCAGAAAACATCCAATCAGACATCTGTGATAAGCATGAGCACACTTACATGCGTGCGCACGTGCGCGCGCACACACACACAAACACACACACACACAGAGCAATGTAGTCTTCATGACAGAGCTCCTCATCACATCTTTGATTCAGGTTCAGGTAGGGATTTGAGGGAATAGTTGAGTAGAGGATATAAAGTAAGGCTCAGGTATAGAGTATGATTTCAAGGTTGAAGTGAAAAAGGAGGTAGTTTCAACGAACTGGTTACAGTAAATTATAATATTTAAGGAAAACAAATTGATACAAGAATTTTAGAAAGCAATTCATGAACTTTAAGCTCAAAAAACACTTACATATATTTAACTCAGTCATCTCATTTTGGAGAATTTATTCTTAACGAAAATATATAAAAACCATAAGGGATGTGAGATCAATTGTATAAAATGAAGATACTCATTGTAGTGACAACGTTTATATTGCCAGCTGTTAGAAGCAATTTAAAATCCTAATAATATGCAATTAGCTTGCTTTTTTCAGATACACCTACTTAATGAAACTCTTTATATTAATTTACTTAGCAAGCATTTATTGCCTTCTCTATTCCAGGAAATGTTCTAAGTGTTGAAGATAAAGTGGTGAAATATTATTAATGGCCCCTGTCTTGGAATTAGCTACATATCATTCATAATCAATTATGATACTCTTGAAAGCTACACAAGTCTATGGAACAATGTTATTCAATTATTGATTTTAAAATAAATATATTTACATATAAGTTGCAAATATAGTACAGAGCATTCTAATGCATCTTTACCCAGTTAACCCCTAAGATAGCATTTTAAATAACTAAAGTATAATTGTTAAAACCAAGAAACTAAGTATAATTAACTATTTTTAACTAGGAATAAATTTAATCAAGGAGGTGAAAGACCTGTACACTAAAAGCTATGAGACGTTGATGAAAAACATCAAAGATACAAATAAATGGGAAATATTCTGTGCTCGTGGATTAGAAGATTTAATAGTATTATGATGTTTATATTACCCCAAACAATCTACAGATTCAATAAAATGCATATAAAAATTTCAATGGTATTTTTTCACAGCAATGGAACAATCCTAAAATGTGTACAGAACGACAACAACAAAAAAAAACTCAAATAATCAAAGCAATTGTGAGAAAAAAAGAACAAAACTGGAGGCATACATCCCTGATTTTAAACTATATTACAAAGCAGTAGCAATCAAAACAGTATGGTATTGGCATAAAAAGAGACATGTAGATCAATGGAAGAGATTAGGGAGCCCAAAAATAAACTCACACATATATAGTAAATTAATTTATGAAAAAGCAGCCAAGAACATGCAATGGGGAATGGTCAGCCCCTTCAATAAATGGTGCTGGGAAAACTGAACACATACAAAAGAATGAAACTGGACCACTATCTTATACCATACACAAAAATAAACTCAAAATGAATTAAAGACTTAAATATAAGACCTGAAGCCATAAAAACTCTTAAAAAAATATTGGTGAAAAACTCCTTGACATAGGTCTTGGTGATGATTTTTTTAATCTGACACCAAAAACAAAAGCAACAAAAGCAAAAATAAACAAGTGGGACTGCATCAATCTGAAAAGCTTCTGCAAAGCAAAGAAAACCATCAACAAAGTAAAACGGCAAACTACTGAATGGGGGAAATGTTTGCAAATCATGGAACTGATAAGGAGTTAATATCCAAAATATGTAAAAAACAAATACATTTCTATAGCAAAATACCAAACAATCTGATTTTAAAAATAGACAGATCTAAATAGGCATTTTTTCTCAAGAAAGAAACAGATGACCAAGAGGGACATGAAAAGATGCATCACTAATTATCAGGGAAATGCTAATCAAATCCACAAAATATCACCTCACATCTATTTGAATGGCTATTTTGAAAAAGACAAGAAATAAAATATGTTGGCAAGGATGTGGAGAAAAGAGAATCTTTGTACATTGTTGATGGGAGTGTAAATCAGAGAAGCCACTGTAGAAAACAGTATGGAGGTTCCTCAATAAATTAAAAATAGAACTACCATAAGATCCTGTACTTCCACTTCTGGGTGTTTATACAAAGTACACAAAAACATTAACTCAAAAAGATATAAGCACCCCTATGTTGATTGCAGCATTATTTACAATATACAAGATGTGGAATACGGAAACAACCTAAGTGTCCATTGATAGATGATGGCTAAAGAAAATGTCACATACACACACACACACACACACACACACACACACACACACACACACACATTGGAATCTTATTGAGCCACAAAAAAGAATGGAATCCTGTCATTTGCAACAACATGGATGGACCTTGAGACCATTATGCCAGGTGATATGAATCAGGCAAAAAGACAAATGCCATATGATTATACTTATATATAGAATCTAAACAACAACAACAACAACAAAAAAACCTAACAAAACAAGCTCATAAATACAAAGATCAACAGATTCATGGTTGTCAGAGGTAGGGGTTGGGGTATGAAATCGGTGAAAAGGTACAACCTTCCAGTTATAAAATAAATAAGTCATGGGGATAGTCATGGTGACTATAATTTATTTCATATTTGAAAGCTGCTAAGATAGTAGATTTTAAAACGTCTCATCAAACAAAAAATATTTTTAACTGTGTAGTGACTCATGTTAACTAATCTTATTGTGGGGATCTTTTCACAATATAT
>NW_017733278.1:23012-24082 GCF_001890085.2 Hipposideros armiger | reverse complement strand
AAATTATTCACTACTTGACAAATGTAAACTGTGACAAATACATTTCCTATCAAAAGAAAGATTTTCCAATAGCTAAACATTGAAATGGAGCACTGCCATTGATATTTCTGATATTTGGTTGCTATGAAGGATGTTGAATTTCTCTGTAATACAAGCATAGCCCAAGGGTGCTATATTTAAAACTACATCGGCGTTTCTATTAAAATCCCAGCTTTTCAAGGGTTTATGCCAAAGCCATAAAAATGCTATTTGATAGAAAGGCAGAATTGAAAGTCTTTGTGGAGATTGCTTTCTTCCCTTTTCGTATAAAATCAGCTTACCTGTTTGTTTTCTTCATGGAATCCAAACACTTTAGTGGAACATGAATCTTGGATAACAATTACGTTATTAAGGTATACTAGCACTCTCTCAATCTGAGAAGATACCAGGTGGCCATACTTTCTGAAGGCTTGGGTATTGTAAATTCTGTTCTTAGAAATCTTAAAAAAAAAAAATAATTGGTTTACACTAATGGACTGAAGACCGAAAATATTTTGAATCAGTGTGCCAATAGTTTATATTGAACAGAGAAATGAAATTTTAGATGCTCCATGTTATTGAGAAAACCCTGTGATTTACACTTTATTTTTTGAAGTGTGACACAAGCCAGCAGCTATCACCCAGAGGCACATGGATTTAAAAACTCAGTCTTCGTAATTATTTTTCTATTATTTAATTAAATATTCCTTTGTCAAACCCTAGAATTCTTTTCTTAGAATCATGTTATTATTCTAGGAGATAAAAGAGAATTAGTGGAGATGGTTCTGTCCTCAAAGAGCTAACAATTTCATTGGACAGGTAAGGTAAATCCATGAAGCATTCACTAAGAATGTAGATGAAAACTCTTGTGCTACTGAATACAATTTAACTACATGTATTGCCTCACTTGTTAAGGACTTTGTAACTGAAAACAATATGACACAACTGTGTACGTAAGGAACATTAGGAAATCCACAGACATTTATTGATCAAACTGAATCTCAGGTTTCTTAACTACAAGGTGAAAATGAGATGTAATCAATGTTTTTCAA
>NW_017733278.1:18198-19622 GCF_001890085.2 Hipposideros armiger | reverse complement strand
CTAGAACAGCTTCCTACAGAATCTCAGCAGGCATAAGTTCATGGACTCCAGCACAAGGATTTATGCAGCTTTTGATTTTTGAGTGTCATCTTTTTTTTCCTCTTACCTTTTCTATACAACACCACCCTTTTTCTCTTTCACTATTCATATCCTTCTAACACTTGTATAACCAATTCTTCAGATTAAATCTCCTCTTAATTACTAGAGTTTATCTGTATCCCTAATTGAACTCTGACTAATATAGTCAGTCCTATATGTATTAAATCTTTCATCGTCGTTGATGGAGACAAATCACTGAACAACACTTTCCTGGAGAAACTAGTTTCCAGGTCTGGTTTAGTCCATGAAATAATAGAGGAAAATATTTGCCTTGGATTTATCAGTAGCTTTACCAGCTTAGTTCTTCCCCAAAAGTTCTTAAGGTAGATTGGGATGTTTTTCAACAAAAATTCATTCCTCCCTTTCCTCCACAGAGAGTATATTTCTCTGCTCCATAGATGTGGGCATAGCTATGTGATTATTTATTTTTTTTAATTCATTGGATATGATGTAAGTAACAGCACTGAAACAGTGAGCCTAGGCCTTATGGGGTACCCACATATTTCTGTGAGAACTTTGGGGAGCTCCTGACTGCTACCAGACTAAAATCATGCCCCAGTTGGCATCTGCCCCTGTAGCCTAGGAACTCAGAATGAACATACATGGAATAGAAGTGTCCCAACACACATGTGGACCTACAGTATAAAATTGAGTTCTGTTAGTCAACCTATAAGCCTGTGAGCAGGAGAATAAAATCTATCATTGGCCTTTGGCATTTGGTTGATATGCAGAAAATGCTACTAATGCCATAGATTTCTACCATATTTTAGCTTTTCCTGTTTTGTTGACTTTTCTCTACATAGTTGCTGACATAGATGATCCCTGCAATAAATATCTGTGTAACTCTGACCTGTCCATTCTGAACAATTGTGACCTGCTACATAACTGGTGATTTCACTTAAAGCCTTGAGAAAACGAACATGTGATTAACTTTTCAGGACTTGCATAACACTGAAATTAACTAAGAGGCCTAGCCAACGCTTTTAAGAAATAATATTTCTAAAAAAAAAGACATGGTGTTCTGCTTAAACTAAAAAAATATATATTTCCTTTGGTCCTTTGTTCATTTACTCATTCATTTATCATTATTTCAAGTATGGGGGATACAGCAGCAAACCAGATGAAGTTGCCTGTTCTCATTCTAGAGGTGAAGACAAACTCCAAAATATAAACTATAATATACTGCCACAGGCTGTTTTATACAAGATAAACAGTGAAGACTTTTGTTCTGCCAGAGATGTAGTAAACACTAGCAGAGCTTACATCTGTGTTATTGGTAAAAAATTATATATATATAAAAACAAACAAACAAACAAACAAAAAAA
>NW_017733278.1:5122-17743 GCF_001890085.2 Hipposideros armiger | reverse complement strand
ATATATATATCATAAACATTTTAATTATTTTGTTTATAAGGTTAACCCAGAAAAAAAAAAGTTTTCTTTGTTTCATTCAACAATAATTTTGTTAAATGAGTTCCTGTACTTTGTGGAATACCAGATGACTAAAAAAAAAATTTTGTCATGTATTAGAAAATTACAAAGGGTATCTTTCAGGAACCAACAAAAAGAACTGCACCCAGACATATCAAATGATTGGAAATAGAAATAAGAAAAATTCCCAAAGAGCAGCTTTTTCCATTTTTTTTCCCTGAAGCTATATTGTCTCTTTTTCTCCTTTATACTTTACTTGGTGAATATCTGCTTTATTCCTTTCTCTGAAAAATGACTTTCTCTGATTGCACATGACCTAACATGAAACTGCAGCCCAAAATTCATAAATTTTATACAAAGATAACTGGTAACATTCCCCAATTCCATTTTCTTAGTAAAGTGAATATTATTGGCCTTGCCCAAGCTCAGAACTTCTCTGTATCAATGATTTTCAGTGTGATCCCTGGACCAGTAACAGCAGCATCACCTGAGAATCTGTGAAATATGCAAATTATCAGACCCAGCCCAAAGCTTGCGGAATTAGAACCTTCTGGATTGGCAATCAGAAATATGTGTATTTCCAAACCTTTCAGGTGGTTCTGATGTATGTTAAACTTAGAACCACTGTTCTATTTTGTGTCTCCCACATCGATGAAATTATATCTAGGTAGATTGCTTGGTTCATATAATAAAACTTGTTAATTTTTATGATCCATGGGGTGAGGTGGGGAATATGTGTTAAAGAAGAAATTTCCTTAAAATAGAAAAAGGAAATATGAAATAGGGAAGAAATGATTGACCTTCCTCATGAGTTTTCTAGTATCATTTTCATCTATTAATTCATTTTGGAATTTGATACTGAATAGATTTCCTTCCATCCAAAATATGGCTATTTTTATTAATATAAATTGATTTGGTTAAATATAGGAAATTTGTTTTTACTATTTAAGTAAGTCATAATTTTGAACATACAAAAAACATGTGCTTTTATTTTTTGTTTCATATAGATTTGTTCCAAAGACATTAAATATATATATATATATATATATATATATATATATATATGGCTCCTCATAAAAAAGTAGAGTATTTGAATTTTCCCTATAATGAATTTTGGATTTTAAAATAGTATAAATATTGTTTTTAGGGCAGTTTGATAGCTAAATAACTCCAAAAGAATCCCAACACAATATAGTTCATAAATATTGGATAAAGCTATTTAACATTCACAAAATCTTTCCTCTGACATCCTTACAAGCTATGTTAGTATTAAATTCATAAAGGCAGTGGTGATATTCAGAATCATTACTTTTTCAGACTATTTGCCAGTAAAAGTATGAATAGAGGCTTTGGTATTTGGGTACATCACAGCAGAAAGAGAGAAGAAAATTCTGGTGACTTAATAACCACTATTTACTCTGAAGAAGTAGAAATCACAGAAAATCCTCACCACACAATACTACCCCTGGCACTGAACAAAGAAAACTACAAGATATGCCCTTTGTCCTTCAACAGATTACAATCTGAGAACATTTATTTTGCCTTAAAGAAACGGATCCTAGTGATCCAGGGCCGAGCGGAAGTCACACAAACATTTCCCAAGCAGTTAATATGTGGATGAAACAGAAATGGGCAAGACAGGATTCATTTTATGTCAGAGAAAATGCAAACCCTTTGAAGGGTAGGAGAATTGATCTTTTAACCTGCGTTAAATACTTGTAAGGCACAAAAGAACTTACTTGATTTCTGTTCAAAATCTTTTCACTGCAATTCAGTGCTTTTCTTCTCTGGCTTCTCTCTCAACTATCAACTGCTAAGATAAATCACAGGAAGTGAGACAAAAACACATTTGTTCTAGGAATAATAGAGGCAAATAAAACATTATAGAGACCCATTTCTTGCGAAGGTAACACAGAGAAAAGAATGTTCTCATTGCAGACACAGAAAAAGAGAAAGGAAGACACAGACATATGTTAATGATGGCATCAAGGTGCATAGAGAAAACAGTGAGAATTAGAAGGTGCTTGGAAAACTGAAACAGAAACTATATTGTAAAGACAGTGAGTTATTTGTTTTTAAATACTGTGTAATATTTAATATATAAAAATACATACACTAAGAAAAAAACTCCTGAACCCACGAATAATATCACCATTAGAATATTTCATACTTGATTTTGTGCTTCCAGAAATTTATTGTCACAACTAATTTGGTCACTGTGTGCTCCTACTTGATTTTATCACTGTCCTGATTTTGTGCCATCATTTGTTTCATTATAAAATGGATCTTAGCACATATGCATGTATCAAAAGAAAAAATGATGGAAATGACATCAGAATGTATATTTTGATAAAAAAGGATGAAGAAAATAAGTTTAAAAGATACACTGTAGATCATCAAATTTATTTTATATAAATAACTGATAAAACATGAGAATACAAGTGAAATGAAAAATCAGCAAAGAATATAAAGTATTCTCAAGCAGTATGTGTAAAAGGAAACTCAAATGACCTTACATATGTGACATTTTACTAACTCTCAGCCGGCCTGTCTACCCTGTGACATTTTCTAAGGACACCCATATTTCAGCATCTACCTGCTTTCAAACATGAAGACTATGGTGGGGAAAAAAAAAAATCCAAAAAAACATGTAACGAAGACCTGATGCACCTAATCTACTATTTAACTTTGAAGAGAAAAGGGGCCAAAGGCAATGGTTGCACCTTCCAAGGATATTTATTTAGATGTACCGTGTAGCTGGGAGCAAGTAGCAAAAGAGGAACTAAGTGTGTGAATTTGGATTTGGCTGTGGTTGATAGCTTTTCAAATACATCTTCCTGAGGGTTCAAGCATAAGGAAGCATCTTTTGCCAAGGAAGCTTATCCTAGATTGAAATGTAGTTGGCTAGAACAGCTGCTACTGAGGATTTTGTTTTCTAGAACTTTCACAAACCTTAAAAATAAAAATGGAAAAAGAAGAAGAAGATAGAGAACAAATAGATTTTACATGTAGATTTACTCCAGAGAATGCAAAGTTATTAGGACAAGTTAGCAATTTGGTATTTTAGAGATGAGCAACGTGGAAGGTCTACATTAATTTAACTTACAAAACTAAAAAGAAAACTAAAGTATACTGAAATTTTAATTATGTTTTAAAATGAATGTATTTTTATCAAGAGCAAATATATTAATATAACATTTTGAACTTTGGTGTGGTTTTTTTTGTTCTTTTTTTAGCTGAGCCATCCTGCCACCTGTTGGCAGCTCAGCAGCAGCTCAGCTCTGGCTGGGACTTGAACCTCTGTTGCTCAGAGCTCACACTCTTGAGTGAGCTCTTAACCAACTGAGCCACTCGACCAACCCTGAACTTCAACTTTAAGACCTTCCTATAAATGATAAATTGTTCAACAAAACACTTGTTGAATGATTAATTGTACTGAAATCAATAATGTCCCTGATAGCAGTTAGCCAGATAACAATTGTGGCCAAAATGCCGGATCAAAACTTGCAGAAAATGTGGCAGTGCCTTGTAGGAAAGAAACCCCAGAGATAATACTGGAGCAGACACATCAGTAAAGACACTAAATCAGACAGTGTTTAGCAAAATTCCTGACACAGTATTTAAAAGTAAGCTAGATCATCATAATTGCAAAATTGTCTTAAGAGCCCATTACTAAAGGGTTTTAATTCTTTTGCATAAGATTTTAAGAAGTGCTTTATTGTCAATGTTTTTGAAGGTGATATCAATGACTGAATTGAAAAAATTCTCATAAAATTTATTGTCTGATTATGTAAAATTTTTAGAAACAACTTGACCATTTTACTTTGATTATGCTTTCCTTATAAGCTTGTATAAGATTGATAAAAATAAAGCCCTATGTCTACTTAAGTCTAGAAAAGCTCTTTCAGTATAAAAGTATAAAATATGAATCTACATGACAATAAGCGTTGAATTATAGTTTAATTGGCAGCATCATTTTTAGAGGTAACAGTGCATCTCGGAGTAAATAGTACCTCAGAGTCAATGAAATACAATATATGCTTTAAAGTGATGGCTTTTTGTAAGAAGTAAGATAAAGTTACCTTTAGAAACTGTGATGTCGTAAGACATGCACTGGATGGTAATCAAGAGGTATAGTTGTGACAATAAATTTCTGGGAGACATTAGATGGTAATGCAATTTACTTCATTTTGCCAGTCACTAAGACAGAAATGGAAATAATTGGTTAGGGAATAAATAATCTGGCAGAAGCAATTGTACAAAATCACTTAGTGTCCCAAACAGTTTCATGGATTTTTTTTTGGGGGGGGAGGAGGGTGGGAGTGGGGTATGACTTCTTATATACAAAACAATATTCCACATGGCATATAATGTTATAGTAATCCTTTTACCAAAGATATGACAATGGAGTTCAAAATAGCAACTTTTAAATTAAGTATCTATAGTAGCTCAGATATAGCAGCCTCTCTTAAGTCAGTGAAGCTATCTCTTTAGGGACCAGAAATAATATCGTACTTTTGGGAAAGCCTATAAAATAAAATAAAATATAAAATAAAATATGTTCATTTGATTCTTTAATGATAGAAAACTAAAAATCATTACAATTAAATAGAAACTGTGTGTCAAGTGTCACTTCTCTACCACATAAAAAGTAGCATTCTGGTCACTCTTTCACCTGCTTCTACCTTATTATGATTGTAACATGTATTATATTAGTGTTTTATATTGTTTATTTATTATGAGCCCTCTCTCTCTCAAGAGCATATTTATGAAAGCAAAATATTGGTCAGGCTTCTTAGCTGATGTACTTTTTTCTCCTAGTTAGTGTTTGGTACAGTTTTCAATATAAAATTTTGTATAATGAATAAATAAATGAAGGTTGTGGAAAAGATCTTTAAGCAAAAGTATCAAGTACTATATAAATGCAATGTGTTGAGAATGAAACAAAGAGTGGCCTGAACTTTACCCTATATTTTTAAAGGCACATATTTATAGTGTGTAGTTTTACTTAGGGGATAGGGTGTGTAGTTTTACTTAGGGGAAAGTCCATGTATCTGTGATGTCCAGGGAGAGAGATATTTTCAATTTACACAGTAGGGCAAGGGTTAAAAAAAATCAAACTTGATCCTTCTCCTGTTCTCTGGCTTTTTTTGTTTTCCATCGCATCCTGACATAGTTTAATAGAAATTTTAATGTCACCTATTGTATGACATGGAACAATTTTGTGATGGCTTTTAGTAGAATTTTGAGAGTAATTTTTATATCATACTTACTGAAACTTAAGTTACTGTTTTCTTTTAAATTGCTATGGTTATATATTTCTATTATATGTTCTCAAAAAGAGATCTTTCTTTTTATTTTGTAGTTCTACCTGTTGCTTAAATTTGGAATATATGTTTTAGTTATAAGTGAAATTACTAATCCATTTGCTGAACAATTTAATTTGAATAAGTTGCTGTTTAACTTTTTCTTTAGATTTATATTTTTGTATCATTCATATGTCATATAATTATTGATCATTTTATATGCCTTTGTGTTTATATTACACATTTGACCTTTAGCTAAACAGTTTTGCAAAAAGCAATGAATAAATAATATAATATATGGACATTTAGAGAAATTTACCAATCTTTGAAGTTTTTTTTTTTTTAAATAAATAATGGGTTAGTATATTTCACTTCTGGATATGCATCTAATCACAGTTACAGAATTGATTAAAAATTTAAATTATCAAACAACCTTTTTCATGTTTTCTCTTCTTATTATGCACTGATGCAGGGCGACATTAAAGAATGCCTGTTAGTTAATCTTTAGAATTAAAAAAAAAAATCAATCTCATCTCAAGTTCTAACTAAGATTACCTCCACCGAGATGAAAATTAATATAATGAAGCACATGCTACAATTATTTAACAAAAGTTGAATGCTTTCTTTTCTCTCTCTCTCTAAAAGTATAAACTATTCAGGCCATAATAATAGCACTAACAACTAACGTTTTTATATCCTAATTACATGTCACAAGCACTCATGTAACTGTGCATAACTAGATCAGTAAGTATTCTACACATATTACCTCACTTAATTTCAAAATAATCCTATGAGGCAGGTTATGTTGTAGAGTCTAGGAAGAGCAATATGGAGAGGTGTATGCGAAAAATCTACAGTTCCCGTGTGTGTTTCTTTTTCAATTTTACACAAACCACTTCACTTCTAACACTTTTGCTTGCTAAAGGCATGGGGGAGAACCCATACAACACAGTTCTTCACTACCATCTGGGTGTGCTACAATTTAACTCAGTGCTGACACTCTTTACTAGAGATAGTGTAAGATCCCACAGGCTAAGGGCTCAGTCCCACACTTTAGATGTTCCCACCCCACTTTAGATGACAATCACAGGTAGTTGGTCCTCAGGTTACTCACCACTTCTATCCAACTTGGCTACAAATGAGAGGTTCCCAAATTCCCTCCTTAGATTCCATTCATTTGTTAGATAGGCTCATGTAACTGAGGGAAACACTTATTCGTGCTTACCAGTTTACTAAAGAAGATGATAAAGGATACAGAAGAACAAACAGATTAAGAGATACACAGGCTGAGGCCTGGGAGGGTCCCAAGCTCAGGAGCTTTTCTGTTCGTGTGGAGTTGGGAGGCATCGCTGTCTTGGTATATGGATGTGTTCACCAACCTGGACACTACACAAACTGTCTACTCTTG
This sequence comes from Hipposideros armiger, assembly GCF_001890085.2. Taxonomy (NCBI): domain Eukaryota; kingdom Metazoa; phylum Chordata; class Mammalia; order Chiroptera; family Hipposideridae; genus Hipposideros; species Hipposideros armiger. The sequence goes on along the minus strand of NW_017733278.1, from coordinate 10,972 downwards.
GGATTTTATGGAGGCTTACTCAAATAGGCATGAGCAATTATTAACTCCATTTCTAGCCCTCCTCCCCTCTCTGGATGATGAGGGTTGGGGCTGAAAATTCCAAGCTTCTCATTTTGGCTTGTTCTTTCTGGTGACCAGCCCCTATCCAAGAGCCACCCAGGAACTCATGCAGAGTCACTTCAACAGAACAGGAGTGCTCCTGGTGCTTTTACCACTTAGGAATTTACAAGGAATTTTAAAAGCTCTGTGCCAGAAACCTGGAGCAGAAAACAGGTTCCGATTTCCCTTTTCTCCATTCTCTCCACGCACATCTTTCTCCTCTCAGAGTCCTCCTCCCAGCATCAGAAACCACTTTTAGTCCACTCACGGAGGGGATGTGAAAGGGCCAGATGGAAAAGCCAGGCACTCTTCTCTCTATTACAGGCCTTTCAGCTGAAACAGATCTGAGCCAAGGATGGTCTCATGTTCAATTCAACTCAAAGTTTTGATTATTAAATAGGATTGGACTAGTCTCTAAGTTGAGATGGTATGTTTTATTCAAAGTGATCCGAAAACTCTTTATGTTGTATAAAAATATCTCAGACAAAATCAGGGATTGAAGATGTAGCCCCTGGTGAATTTGCAGGAGGGCAGTGGGAGACCAAGTTACTTTATGATCATATATCACTGATCATAACTTGTAAAATATTGGGATTCATTTAATCAAAAGATATTGCTAATAAATTGTTCTAAACAGTTTTAAGTTACTTACTTTTGGACAAAGAATTTCAGAAATAGGAACATGAGTAATGCCAAGTATTATACAATCAATCTGTGTTTTTTTACATTTCCTATAAAAAAGTATCAAAATGTTCTCTTGAACATGAAGCCACTGATGCCAGCACTCCTGGTGGAAAAGGGCCTGTGAGCGCATTTCTGTATTCAACAAAGAACCTTATGTCAGAATGACTTTTAAATATTATGAATCGTATAACAGGGAATGGTGTACCCCTTTGTAAATATAACTGAAAGGACTTCAGTCCTTTCTACCTGCTAACCACACATCTCTGTTGGCAGCTTATTAGTATTGATTTAAGTAATGTTTTCATAACTGCCATCCCCATCCCCCCGTGAGAACCTTGGACAGGGAGTCAGCGAACCTGGATTCTTTTTGGGGACCTGTTTCTCGCTTAACACATTACTAGAGAAACACTATCTAATCTCTTTATCTTCTCCTTCTACATTTTTAAGGACATATATTATAGCTACTCCAAATAGGGCAGAAAAATCATTTTCATGTGCCAGGCATGTAGATATGGTATGGTGTCCCAGTATTTGGAACTGTGCTTTACCTTATGCTTAAAGGAGGCTTATTTGAAGATTTAAAGTTGCCTAGAAACAAGCAATTGAAAACTATTTTTTAAAAATCCCATTTACAGTAACTTCAGAAAACAAAAATTCAGAATGAATTTAATAAGAAATGTATGTTCATGATGTCTGAACAGAAAAGTGCAAAATTTCACAGAGAGAAATTAGAGAAGACACAAATAAGTAGAGATTTACTTTGTTCATATATTGGAAGTCTCAATATCTTTAAGCTATCAATTCTCCTCAAATCTATCTGTAGATTCAATGCCATCTCAATCAAAATTGCAGGCATATTTTGGTAAAAATTGGCAGGTACTAGAATAACTACATATTCATATGGGGAAAAAAATGAACCTTCCCCTCTGTCTCACAAAATACATAAAAAATAATTCAATAGGTAAATTCATGGAGACAGAAAGTCAAACACTGGTTATTAGGGATTTAGGGGGAAAAGGGAATGGGGGATTATTGTTTAACAGGTACAGAGTTTCAGTTTGGGATGATAAAAAAATTCTGGATATAGATAGTAGTGATGATTGCATAGCAATGTGAATGTACATAATGTCAATAAATAACATTTAATATAATTAAAATAATCAATTTTATGTCATAAATGTATTTTTAACCACAATTTTAAAAAAAGTAATTGAGTCTTGTAAAAGCAGGGTAACACGCATAGCAATTTATGGTACTGAGTAATATGTGACTCATTAAATAGAATGAGATAAAAACACTGCCTCACTTAAAAGCTTGGGATAAAAGGCTGAATAAAATGATGCTTCAAGGCTTCAAAGTATACATCAGGCTGGTTAAATTAAAAAATTCATGGCACGTATATGTTGAAAATGTGTGCTTAGAACTGTAAAAAAAAATACCATATTTTCCATTATGTTGGCTTCTTGAACAATATGTGCAGTTTAATGTATGCCAAATATACCTCAATAAAACAAAATAATTCAAGGTGATGATGGTAAGAAATGTAAAAGCTAAAAATATAAAAATTTTAGAATAGAAGAGAAGAATGTCTTTGTGATGTTAGGTTTAACAAATATTTCTAAAGAACACGAAGAGCATTACAACTAGACAAAAAAATGGTAAATGAGACTTAACAAAACATGTGCTCAATATAGAAGCCACAAAAAATTAAAATGTTAACCACAGACATGGTATTAATACTTGCAACACTTACATATAATACAGAACTTGTGTCTAGAATACATTTTTTAAAATTCCTAAGACTCAATAATAAAAACACAAGCACAATAAAAATGGACAAAATACTTGGCAGACATATTCCCAAAGAACATAAACTGGTCAACAAACACAAAAGGTGTTTAATATTATTACTCATCATGGAAATGCAAGTAAAGACCACATCACTGGAATGGCTGGAATTAAAAGAATGACAGTACCAAATGTAGGTAAACATGTGGAGCCACTGAAACTCCCATATATTGCTGGTGAAAGAGAAACCAGTACAATCACTTCTTAAACTATTTGGTAGTTCTCTATGAAGTTAAAATACACTTATCTCATGATCCAGACAATTTGTTCCAAGGCACTTCCCAAGACAAATCAAAATCTATGCTCCCCCAAGTACTTGCACAATAATGTTTATTACAGTTTTATGTATAACACTAAAAAGTAGAAATAAATTAAAATGTGAATGAATAAACAAATGGTTGACATTTATATAAGGGAATATGAGCCAGAAATATAAGTAAAAGTGTGATTGAGGCATACTACAGCATGGATGAATCCCACAGAAATCATTTTGGGCAAAAGAAGCCAGATGTTTAAAATTCCATTTACATACAGCTATAAAACAGGTAAAACTGGTAATAGAAATCAAAGCAAGGGTGACCTGTCATGGGGAGACACTGAATGCAAAGGTGTTTGAGTAAACATTCCGAGGTGATGGAAATGCTTTTGATTGTAGTGTGGCTAAATACGAGTAAATATTTGTCAAAACTCATTCTACTGAGCTTAACATTGGTGCATTTTATTCAAATTATACCTTGTAATGATTAATTTTATATGTCAAGTTGGAGGGTGTTTTCAGATGAGATTAACATTGAAATTGGTGAATGATGACTAAAGCAGATTGCCCTCCATACATGGTAGGCCTCACTCAATCAGGTGAAGGCTTGAATAAATCTAAAGCGCTGGCCTCCCCAACAAGGGGGAATTCTCCAGCTGACTGCCATTGAACATTATCTGCATTATTGGCCTGTGGATTAACATTGCACCATCAGTTCTCTTGGGTCTCCAGTCTGCTGGCCTACTTGCCAGGTGTGTGTGTGTGTGTGTGTATGTGTGTGTGTGTATGTATATGTGTGTGTGTGTATATTTGTGTGTGTGTGTGTATACATATATATTCTATGGGTTCTGTTTCTCTGGTGAGTGCTGACTAATACATACCTCAAATCCAGAAAAAGAAAAAAAAAAGATCAAATTCTCTAGAACTACATATTAGTTTAAGGAGACTGAGGTTTCATTGGGTCAATCCCACCAATTTCCTCCTTCCTGACTGTTCTGAGTCACTATCCTCCATGATACCTATTTTCAAGCAGCTATTATATTTCAGTTTCTCCCTACTCCTAGACCATAGTGCCTTGTGGCCACGGTCCTGCAAGAGAGTCTTATTGTCTGGCATGACACTTCTGGGGTTTCAGCTGGAAGTGCTTGGAGTATCCTAAGGCCTCTCCATCCTGGCAGTGTCTGAATGCCAATGTCTGTCTCCCCAGCATCATGTACTTCAAACCCCTTCTCACCTGTTTGGCTTTGAGCCACTGTTGACTGCCAGGCTTCTTGGAATCTTCCTCTAATTAGGCATAGCTCAAGAATCTGCAAACTACTTGAGAGAATTTTGCATTCAGATTTTTATATTCACTTTTCTGAAGTTCCTTCTCTCCAGGATTTTTCTCCCTCAAGTCACATCTATTTTTTTAGTACCAAGCCCATCCCTATAAAAATCAGCCATTTTCTGCTTTAGCTCTATTCCCATGAACTGAGAACTGAAAAATACCTTCAGAGACAAATATCCAAAATGCCTGAGTAACATTTTTGCTTCCCTTCTCTTAAGGAAAGGAGCCCTGCTTCCAGCCTGTCTCAGTTGCTCTCCAGTGCTTTCCAACATTTTTTTCCATATTTATTAGTAATTGTTTGCAGGACGATCATAGCTAGAACCAATAGATCATATTACCACCCTGGGCTTTAAAATTCTTTAATGATTTCCCCCTATACTTTGAACAAATCCAGATACCTAACCCTGATCTAAGAGGGCTGCATAATCTGACCCTTGACTATTTCTCATAGTTCACCTAAGGTCACTGATGTATTATTTCCACAGTTATCTAGTCATATGTCTTTCCTGGAAGCTTCAAAAACATAACAAGCCACTTGGTTCCTCAAAGCCTTTATGTTTGTGACCCTCTCACCACTGCCTGAAACACTGTTCTCTAACTCTTTTATTGTCTCATTTTTTCTCATTCCCATGAAGGACCTAAATGCAATCTTCTCACAGAGGTCTTCCTTGATTACAGTATGTCAGCGGTTCTCAACCTGTCAGTCGCGACCCCTTTGGGGATCGAATGACCTTTTCACAGGGGTCTCCTAAGACCATCGGAAAACAAAAAGATATTTACATTACGATTCATAACAGTAGCAAAATTACAGTTATAGAGTAGTAACGAAAATAATTTTATGGTTGGGGGTTACCACAACATGAGGAACTGTATTAAGGGGTCACGGCATTAGGAAGGTTGAGAACCACTGCATTATGTAATTCCATACTCCCTTGTTATTCACTATTTCTGCTCACTTTTACTTTTGTCTTTCAGTGCGTATCACAATATTATAAATCATGGAGCAAAATCATAGAATTTGGAAAAAGAATTGGGAAAAGTGAATGAAAAAAATAAGCAGGATTTAGCTATTCAGAAAAGAAGAGGATTCAGTTACATCTGCAAAGTCAATTATATGCAGACTAGTGATAATATTCAAGCCCAAGGAAGCTGAAAAACTGGACATGAATACATATTTTGTTTATTAAATTCAAATTGTTTTTATGTACTGAAAATTTTTATTGGTGTCTGAAATGAACAACTAATGAACATAAAATTCTTTTATTTACATCAATACTTAGACCAAATTTGCTTTGTATGTCCTTGTGTCTATGCAAGGAAAGAAAATTAACATTTTGGGTTGTTTTCTGTTCTCAGTGCTTTTGTACAATTAATGGGGTCTTTTGTTCTTAGCTATAAACTGTCTCGAAAGTATTTTGCATATTCATTTTGCAGTAAGATTAGTAGATCTTTACTGTATATATTGTATATGTTTTAAAATATTTTGACTTAATTTATTTCTAACTCATTTGACATCTTAACATTTTTAATTTTATGTGGCTAAATGTCTTTTTCTTTATGGCTCCTTTTGATGTGTCACAATTAGAAACCATTTCCCTACACTAAGATGTATTCAATGTTTTAAGTCATCTTAAAA
>NW_017733278.1:0-3723 GCF_001890085.2 Hipposideros armiger | reverse complement strand
TAAAATATGATATTTTTTACTCCTTTACACAGTGTGTATTTTTTTTTTTTTAGTTTTTTACTTTGTTCTCTTTTTTAAAATTATATTTCCAAGGAAGAGGCTTTGGTTTTTGGCAGAGAGAATTAACATATATATTCACTTCTGTTTTCTACAGTCCTTAGTACTAATCAGATATTTAGGTTATTATTATTTTTTTTTGTAAAATCAAGTTTCTGTTTATTTATATGTTGTTTTTTCCCCCAAGTCCTATAAGACGGTGAAGAAGTATTTTTTTAAAGATTTTCATTAAAACTATAGCTGACATACAATATTATATTAGTTTCAGGTGTACACAATAGTTATTGAATATTTATATACCTAAGGAAGTATCCTAAGTCCAGCAACCATCTGACACTGTACTATGCTAACACAATACTATTGACAATATTCCCCATGCTGTGCATTACATCCACATGACTTATTAGTTTTATACCTGAAACTTTGAACCTCTTATTCCCCTTCACCTCCCTCCTTTTAATTTTTCAATTACAGTTGACATTCAATATTATTTTATATTAATTTCAAGTGTGTAGCATATTAGTTAGACATTTATATAATTTAAGCAGTAAGCCCCCTGACTAGTTTAGTACCCACCTGGCACTATACATAGCTATTACATATTATTGATCATATTCCCTAGGCCTTACTTTACATCCCATGACTATTTTGTAACTAATAATTTATACTTCTTAATGCCTTCACCTTCTTCACTCTGTCCTCCAACCGCCCTCCCATCCCTCACCCCAATAAATCTAGTACCCATCTGACACCATACATAGTTTTTACAATATTATTGACTACGTTCCTTATCCCTATGTCCCCATAACTACTGTATAATTTGTACTTCTTAGTCCCTTCCCCTTTTTCACCCATTCCCAAGCCCTCTCCCATCTGGCAACCATCAACATATTTCTGTATATGAGTTTGTTTCTGTTTTGCTTGCTTATTTTATTCTTTAGATTCTGCATATAAGCGAAATTACATGACATCTGTCTTTTGCTGTCTGACATACTTCACTCAGCACAATACCTCTCAGGTCCATCCATGCCACTACAGATGGCAAGAACCCATTTCCCTCCATGAACAAGCAATATTCCATTGTGTATATGTACCACCTCCTCTTTATCCATCTATCCATTGATGCACACTGGTTGCCTTCACACATTGAACATAAGGGTGCAAACATCCCCTCAAAATAGCATTTTGGGTTTCTTTGGATAATTATACAGAAGTGGAATTACTGGGTCCTTCTTTGTCACTTGTATAACCTTTGTTTTAAGTCTATTTTGTCTTGTGTAAGTATTGCTACCACAGCTTTTTTTGTTGTGTGCTTGTTTTCATTTTCATGAAATATCTTTATCCCATATCTTTATTTTCAGCCTGTGTGTCTTTGGATCTGAAGTGAGTCTCTTATAGACAGAATATATAAGGGTCTTGTTTTCTTATCCATTCAGCCCCCTTATATTTTAAATACAACATTTAATCCACTTACGTTTAAAGTAATTGTTGATAAATTTGTAGTTATTGCCATTTTATTATTCACATTTTTAATCTTTTTTTTTTTTTTGTCTTAAGGAAGGCCCTATAAGATTCCTTGTGATGATGAACTTTTTTAACTTTTTCATATCTGGGAAGCTCTTTATCTGTCTTTTGATTCTAAATGATAGCTTTGCTGGGTAAAGTGATCTTGGTTGTAGGTCACTGATTTTCATCACTTTGAATATTTCATGCCAATCCTTTCTGGCCTGCAAAGTTTCTGAGAAATCAGCTGATGGTCTTATGGGAACATCCTTGTAGGTAAACAGCTGCTTTTCCCTTGCTGCTTTTAAGATTCTCAATTTGTCTTTAACCTTTGTCATTTTAATTATGATATGTGGGCCTCTTTGGGTTGTCTTGTTTGGAATTCTCTGCATTTTCTGAGCTTATATATTTCCTATGCCAGGTTAAGGAAGTATTCAGTCATTATTTCTTTAAATAGGTTTTCAATTCCTTGCTCTCTCTCTTCTCCTACTAGTACCCTTATGATGCAAATATTGATATGTTTGATGTTGTCTCTTAATATCTCTTTATTTTTTTAATTATTTTTTTCTTTTTGCTGTTCTGACTGGGTATTTGCTACTACCTTATCTTCCAAACTACTGATTCAATCCTCTGCTTCATTTAATCCACTGATGAGTCCCTGTAATGTTTTGTTAATTTCCATTATTGTAGTATTCATTTCTGACTGGTTCAGTTTTGTTTTCTATTTCCATTTTTATGTTTCCTATCTCTTTGTTGAAGTTCTCCCCGAGATCACTGAGCATCCTATAGTCAATGTTTGGAATTTCTGCATCTGATAGATTGCTTGTCTCCATTTTGCTTAGCTCTTTTTCTGGAGCTTTGTTTTGTTGTTTTATTTGGGAAATGATTCTTTGTCTCCCTCCCTGTGTTTGATTCTATGTGGGGCTGCTATGCCTCCTGGTCTTAGTAGAGTGGCCTTATATAGTAGGTGTCCTGTGGGACACAGTTGTGCAGTCTGCCTGGTCATCAGAGCTGGGTNCACACACACACACACACACACACACCTATGGATCTAGGCATTTTGCTTTGCTTAATTGATATAGCCATTAACTTTTTAAAAAAATATTATTGGGGAACAATGTGTTTTTTCAGGGAACAATGTGTTTTTTTCCATGACCCATCAGCTCCAAGTCAAGTTGTTGTCCTTCAATCTTAGTTGTGGGGGGCGCAGCCCACCATCCCATGCAGGAGTCAAACCAGCAATTTTATTGTTAGCAGCACGTGCTCTAACCATCTGAGCCACCAGGAAACCCCCATTAACTTTTATAATAGTATTTTATAATGACTGTTTAGTAGGATTAAATTATATATTATATTAGTTATTATTTTTTTAATATTTACTTAGTAACCAAATTAAATAATTAAATAAAGAATATAACGTCTCAACTTTACATATGTTCTAGGACAAAGCACTGTTGATTAACTTTGTTTTCAAAAGTTACTGAATATCTTACTTTTTTTATTCTTAAAAATAGTACAATATTAAATGATGATCTCAAATCACATAAGAAATATGTTGCATTTGGTGCAAAATGAGAATAATTTAGACATGAGACTAAACATAAGGAGAGAAATGTTTTCTATAGAACTGGGATGAAACTAGATTTCAAGGATTCATTCCACTTTATTATGATTCATCCAGTGCCTTACTGAGTACACAGACCTTCCGTAAATATTTATTGATTGATTGAAAAACATCTTTGCAGGCATTTAAAATGTGATCTATTTGTCCAAGCTTTACAAATGAAATTACACAGATAAAAATTCACCTTTACAATTTTATGAGACATGAGTGCTCAGTCAGGTTGAATCAACAATTAATAGATTTTTATTGACTATGTGTAGAAATTTCAATTGTTTTTATGGTTTATACAAAAGAGTGATGTAATGAGTCTCTTGTTTTAAAGAGTTTGCAATAAAATCAGAGAAACGTGTAATGTGCATTCAATCATTAGGAGAAAATTAAGAATTCTGAGGGGAAGGAAGTCTGTAAGTTCTGAAATTTCACAGGTTCCACTAAAGAAGACTAGAGAAGGATTGTCTTTACTCTCGGGTACTTAACAATAGGCAGGAAAAATGTCAGCATAGCAGATTCCCCCTTCTAGGATTCAGGAAACCTAATGA
>NW_017733277.1:71145-74897 GCF_001890085.2 Hipposideros armiger | reverse complement strand
CTCAGTGAGCTGTCAGCCCAAGGGCAGGACATGAACTTGCCCGAATACTCCAGCGTACACACCGTGTCCATTCCGCGTTCCTGTCTCATTTCATCCAGGTGTTCCTCTCCCCGGAAATCACCTGCCTGCTCTTCTCCATCCAAGTCTAGGCTATCGTTAAAATCAAACCCATCCCCTTTTATTTCTTTAACCTTGTCTTTCCTTATGACTTTTACTGCACAAAATCTACTCCCCTATTCTCTCTTTTTATAATCCCATTTTTTAAATTAGTTTCTGATGTACAAAACAACATAGTGATTAGACATTTTTATACCTCACAAAATGATAACCCCAATAACCTTATTATCCAGCTGACAGAGTGCATGGTTATCACGATACTATTGGCTGTATTCTCTGTGTTGTACTTTATATCCCCTTGACTATTTTTTTAATTATAGTTCACATTAGATATTATTTTATATTAGTTTCAGGTCTATAGAATAGTGGTTAGACATTTATATAAGTTATGAAGTGATCCCCCCAACAAGCCTAGTGCCCATTCAACACTATACATAGTTTTTATAATATTACTGACTATGATCCCCATACTGTACTTTATATCCCCATACAAATTGGTAGTTACAAAAAGCCTCCTCTTCTCTTTTTGCTTTGTTTTCAGCGTGTGTTTGTTACATCTCTTCTCTTCAGTAAAAGCTTCTTGAGCACATCAATGCAGTAATGTTTCTTTATTATCCATAGGACATATAGCACCTTTCCTGGTGCATGTAGGATTTCATTGATAAATTACTGTTGTTTAATCTGAAGAAATACATATAACAGAGTTACATGATTCCCTGAGTGAAAAAAAAATTCTGAATAATGGAAATATTTCTCAGGGCCAGCTGAGTGGCTCAGTTGGTTAAAAGCTCACTCAAGAGTGCGAGCTCTGAGCAACAGGGTCACTGGTTCGATTCCTGGCCCGAGCTGAGCTGCCGCTGAGCTGCCAACAGGTGGCAGGATGGCTCAGCTAAAAAAAAATATTTCTTCATAAAAGAAATACAGTAACAATTCATAATGGCATATTATTTTATTATGTATAAATCACTGTGATATGTACTCCTATTTCATTTTTGCCCCAACTTTACAGGAACAGAGAAATTTTTATCCCCATTTTATGAACTCATAAACCAAAAGTTACAGAAATTAAATGACTTCCCAATAGTTTTCTGTCAAAATAGTCTGATTGAATGTTTATACTTCATTATGAGTCTAAATCAGACAGATAATAGGTGAGTTGAATGACACTTTAGAGGTTTGAATAAATGTCTGAAAGCTGAGATTTCAAGTTACTTATAAATCATGTTATCACTGTCTATTAATTTTTCATTATATATTTTTAGCATTTCACCATGTGATTTGGATACTATGAATTTTTACTTTTAGTTCCTTTCTGCTTACTTATTGAATAAATAAATGATAAAAGAAATAAAGCTTTTTAGGTTTGTTTTTAAATAAAATGGGACAAACATAGCTTGTTGGTTTCAATGTTTGTATTGATGACCAATATTGTTGCTCTGGTGTCTGCATGTATATTTAACAATAGCCTTTGTTTTATCAGGGTTTTGAAGGAAGCCAGATAAATAGTATTCCCTCTTTCCCCCACCTTGTTCTTAATGAATAAGAACTAAGACAAAGGAGTGAGAGATGGGGGACAAAATGTGGTCTGTTAATGATAGAAACCAGGTCAGAAGCTGTAGCCCAGTGTCAGAGACACATGGACCTGCCGGCAGGTTTAGAATTAGGCAGACTTGGCCTCTCAGTCACAAGCAATGCTACCCAGGATTCGACTGCCTAACCCACAGTCCAGGACGGGTGATACTGCCCAGGGGAGGCTAAGATTGGACAAACAGAGGAGAATCCTGCTCCTGGGGGACGTTTGCTCCCAGAAGGACGCAATGGAGAAATTGAGCAGAGCAGGGACATTATTCTAACTAAACTTACCAATCAGATAGGTCATTTCTCTACAAGGAGGGAGGAAATGAGGGTCAAATGATGCCATCATGGTTTAGAGAAGATGCGTTGTCATGGAAACCAAAAAATGAGGAAGAGATGCCTTTCCTAACACTGACCCATTGATAATCTCCAAATAGAAAGTGCTAGTTTTATGAGCTAAAGCACACAGGGATTGTTCATTATAAAGCCACGTCTTATCAGTGTGTGCAAATAGCCACACGTTGTGTGTGCAATGCATTAATATTTCCTTATGTAGAAGTGGATATTTTTTGTTTGTTATCATTGCATTTCAGGGACCACAGTTTTCTGTCTGGGGTCTCCTGGGACCTGAATCTTCAGGATACTTGATTCTCATGCAGATTCCCCAGTTCTATTTTCAAATTCACACCTTGGGACTCAGGCCAGCACTTGGCATTTTTAGCAGGCACCCAGGTGATTGCAAGGCAATTTAAGTTTATGAAGCCATAATGGAAATTGAAGTTACTGAAATCAATTTCCATTCTTTAAAAAACTGTGTATGTTCCAAGTGTACACTATTTGTTCATTTCCAGTAATAGTTTGAATTGTTGCCTCTGATGGGTTTTGGGACTTTTTCATTTTTCATCAGAGATCAGTANCTTCTTGTTATTACAACTATTCAAGGAGACACAGAGAATTAGCCAAGTACATTCCTTCATGATAATGGAGGTTTTATAGCTACACTTCTTTTTGAAAATGTACTTCATTAAAATTTTGCACACTACCTCTGGTTCCCTAACAAGATTTTAAATTAAAAATATAATACTCAAATAGAAGCTGCTTCAGTATTATTGTATAACTCTTTTACAATGCATCAACAATAAAACTAACATACAGCTTAGCATTTTATAGGTATATTCAAGGGAAAATGCAAAATCAGCAAAGAAATTCTGTAGTTGCAAAATCTTTTTAAAGTCAAGAGTTGACCTGCCTACCTAATATATTTCAAATATATTACACATTTTACAATAGTAGGAGCTATTCTTGCCAATGGCTGACTAGAGTGAGTGGAGACTTTCTTTCTATGAAGACAAATCTTTATCACATCCCATAGGGACCTGAATATATCTGTTCTTTAAGGAAAAAGCCAAATCCTGGAGTAATTATTTAAGGAAAACCTGTCAACTCCTTTAAATAAATTTTCTCAGGCTGGGAAGGGAGGGAAAGTTTTCCAGTGGGTGGGGTGGCTTAAGACCTTATGCCATGACATATATACCATGAGTCACCTCCTCTTAGAGAACTTTCACTCATTTCATTGCAAGGGTATCACTTGTATGGTACAAGTGATGGTGGTACTTGCATGGTACAAGTGCAATGTTCTTTGCTCTTGGACTTGGCTTACATTTTGCATAGTAAGTCACAGAAAGTCTGCTGATATATCAAGCACATTATAGATTCTGAGATACCAAGAGTTTTGGTCTGAGGCCAATCCCAGATAAATGCAGGATACAGGATTGGAATTGACTAACTCTGGCTATCTTTCTTTGCCTTGCTTCCTCACGTTCCTTCTAAATATGGATGAATGCTGGCTAGATGCACAGTTAACTCTGGTGGGAAAGAGCGGAGGCAAATCCCAAGTAGAGGGTTAAAATCTAAACTTAATTTCATTTTTATTTCCTTCTCTCTACCTTCTGTTTGGTTAAGTAGAATTATTTAAGATATGTCTTGAAACAAAGTAAACAAATGATATTTCCCCCATCCTCCCTAAATCATATGCTACTAGAGAATATTTATGTAATGTG
>NW_017733277.1:44808-64625 GCF_001890085.2 Hipposideros armiger | reverse complement strand
TGAGGGATGATTAGGAGTTTTCCAGGTGGGGGAAGGAGACAAAGGCTGAGGCTAGAAGGAGGGAGTATTTTATTAATTGGTTTCCTTTAGGAATTAGCTTATGTTAGTTTTCAGTAATTCCTATCTATACTCTTCCTTGCCGTTTGAGCATTTTGAAACCAAACTTGAATCTGTATTCACATAAACATATCGGGCATTGTCTGAAACCATGACAAGTTAAATGCTTTCTAGCTGCATGTTATGATAGCATAACCACTGTAATAATAAAAGACAGTGAATACACACTGCTAAAGATAATAAGTACAGTCACTTATTTTGGCCACCTATTGTCAGGAGCAGAGATGGAGACCATGTCATCCCCTTTGGCCTTTGCCATCTTCTTTTATGCTATTCTTATATAACAGCCTTAGTGCACATGACAATTACCTTATTTTAAATCTTCCTTCCCTCTTCAGTGTTTTCAACTAAGCTTCCTACAGCAGGCAGTCCATGGAACTTTTTTTCCCACCTGGCCAAAGTAATCATTTAGAGATTTATATACTCCTACTGATTTCAACATGTTCCACAATGCTGGATTTTAATTTTGCTTGGCATCCCACAGCTGTGAAGGATTAATTCCCAGCACTGTGCCCAGCAAGGTCAATGTTTTCATAGATTGCACATGTCTATCACTTTCCTCCCCTAGTAAAGTAAGAGGGTGCCTGCAGCTGCTGGTATTCATGATGGCGAAAATCAACAGACCTTCCGGGCACTGTTTGATGTCCACGACACAGAGCAGGATGGGATACTCGGACGCTTCCTGTCAGCGACAGATGTTTGCTAATTTAGCTTGGATTATGTTAGGGGTGTGCATGTCTCCCAAATACTCGAGTTCTATTAAAGCAGTCCTGTAGTAAACCTCTAAGAAACATGCTGCAAAATAAGTGGCTTTTAGGCAGTCTTTCGTTGTCTCCCAATTCCGTTGAAGGTCATTCTTTGTATAATGATATGTCTCCTAAAATCTGCCGGAAGGGAAACTACACTTTGTGTGTGCCTCTTCATCAGTTTTTATTATGCATTAAAAGGAAAATTGTCTGTACTTCTCGCCTGCGGAGGGATCTGGAACATTCCTGGCTTACTCAACAGTGTGGGTTTGTTAGAAAATACAATGAGTTTCTATTGCCCTTTGACTTTAGAACTCTTCCTCTCCCACGCATTCTCCATTAAACGCCCCATTTTCCAGCTGAAGGGGTAAGAACAGTCATTGGTTTTGTAGATATTGCATTGGATCTGTGTTCTCCTGAGGAGGAAGTTCCCTGGACATCTGGTACCCTGCATACCACATCCTCTGGGTCATAACAGTGAATCTCCTCAGCCTAGTGAATTTCACAAGGACCTTTCTACAATACTAACATTAGGTCACTTTCCCATGAATGCTTATTGAGCAAGTTTACTAAGGAAACCGGAGGTCCATGTAATAGCAATGTGTGCTAAGGTTAACAAAATGTACAAATGTAATCTTTGCCTGGCTCAAGGATGTGACTCTTAATTTTCAAAGAAGATGGAGCTGACACACATTCTACAGGTGTTCTCTTAATAGGGTCACTGGTCATACTCCTGCCTCCCTTTTGTCACCTTGCTCAGGCTTGTACCCATGAAGGGATCTGAGGCCAGAAACCGGGGAATACCAAGACAATTTGAGAATATCCAGCAATATTTCCTATAACATGCAAATTAAACCATTACATTTATATACTTTTATATTTTCTTAGCTTGGTGATTATAATTATTAACATGCAGTGCTATTAGCGTACTTACAATAACTATATTGGTACCTTAGAGAGCTGCCACATGCATCTCATTATTTGCCTCCCTAGCTCTTTATGGCAGGAAAGGTATGGAGCAAGTGCAAAGGTGTAAATAGCCTGCTCCAGGTCATGTGGTTGGTTAATGAGGAGGGTACTTGCCCATCAGCAGGACATGGGCTTTGAATCCAGGCAAACCCCTGTCTCTCGTCTCTCTCCCTCCCTTCCTCCATCTCTCCCTCCCTTTCTTTTATAAATTGGAGCACTACTTACTAATGACTATAATACATATATGAAACTTATAAGGCTTAGGCAAACTTCAATATATTAAAAAATGCTTTGTATATTACAGATGCTATGCAAATGTTAGTAACTTTTGTGTCATTCTACTTCTGTTATGTGATGTTTTTACTATATCATTCTACTCAGTCGTAGCAAAAACTGCTCTCTCAAGCACCTTATAAACTTATATGCAATGCTCACTGTTTTGTTTGTTTGTTTGTTTGTTTTTGAAAAGGTTGTGTTTTACTTTTTGTTTTGGCTGCTAGGAAGCTCAATGTCAAATTTATTGACTAATTGTTAAAACATTATAAGATTTAACTGGTTTTATTTTATTTCTGACTCAGCTCTCATTTTTTAAAATCTGTTGTTTTATTCTTCTGCAGTGGATATACATTTCTGAACACCGCCTCAAATGAGGTGGGAAGAATTAACAAAACAATAACTACAAAATAGCAATGATGAAGTCAGACAAAACTTTTTTAAAAGCACTCTAAATTTTTATCCACCTTGCTCTTTATGGATGTAAAAGTTTATTTGCTCTTAAGTATAATTAAATAATAGCAAGCATCTATTGAATGCCTATGTAATACAAAGCATACTGGGATTAACTGAGAATAGAAAAACCAAACTTTACCAAAAGGTTTATAATGAAGTTTAGAAAATCATGCATAGACATCAAGTGTTAGATATTAGAAATTGAACAAGTATCAGGAATACACAAAGGAACAACATATAATATACGTGCAAAGCTGACAAATAAAAATGTAAATTCTGTTTACCACCTTCATTCCATTCAGTAATATGCACCCAAATCCGCACTATGTTCTTCTTTTTTTTTTCTATGATAAAATTGGAATAAGGAAAGGAGGATGTTACTGGATTTAGAAGAAGGAGAAATGAGTGACATCCAGTAGTTAGGTAAGCAAGTGCTCCTTAACAGACCTCAGTTTCCATATCTGTAAAATGAAAATAGGAACCCCAAATTTATTTACACTATCAGCTGCCTATCTCACGAATAGCTTCAAGTCATCTCTCTCAAGTGATCAATTATATATACTCAAAAGAAAAACGAACTTTACTTTATGCAAGAAAGTTGCAGAGTAGATGATAAGTACATTCTTTTAATGTCTTGGATAATCAACTATTTAAAGGGACAGGTTGGGAAATCATTTTATCAGGTATAAAGAATACTGGAAATGGAAGGGTCCCTGACATTAATCAGGACAATACTTTCATTTTACCAGTGAGGGACCTGGGTTTCAGAGGGATTGAGAGAATTGCACAAAGCCAGACGCTTAGCTGCAGAGCTGGTGGCTGACTGCTTCAAATACTTATCAGGATATCCGTGTTCATTATAGAAATCTAGTTTCTAAAAAGACCAGGTAGTAGAAACCAGTTCTACTTGGTTCTGGGCAGGTTTCCTATTAAAGTCTGTTTAAGGAACAAAGCCTGTATAAATTAAAGTTTAGTTACAGGCAACTGGGGCATTCTATCAGGTTTATGAAGAAAGGATTTTATTATCAGGTATTAGGTAGCTTGCAAACTAGTTGAAAAGGAACAAGATCTAGGCAGTTGTTTCTAGAAACAACTCCCAGCTCCCAGACTCACCCCATCCATAATCCAAAAGCTGACCACTGAAACACCAGACTCATATACAGGAGCTATGATCACAGAACTGTACGGCTTCTACCAGGGCCTTGCCCCTCTTCCCTGCATTTCAAATTCAAGCGGAGCAGAACTATGGAATGCTAGCTGCAAGGGAGTCTGGATAAGGCAGGGTTTAACTTTCTAGTCGCTACAACAAAGGATAACTCTTGAGGAGGAGGTTGAAATAGATATTAATTGAAACAATTGAAACCATCTGCCAGGAATCCAAGAGGGTGGTAAATAGTAAGATTAGGGGACCCAAACTACATCATGTGAAAAATAATATAAGACAGAGTGAAAAATAGATTTCATTTTGCCACGCAGCTCTAGCTAATTGGCTGCCAGGAGCATAGAATTAAGAAAGATGTGAGAGATTCATGTAGGCCCAGCAGGATAAAGTCCAACGAGTCATTAGTGATGTCTGCCAGAATTACGGGCATGAAGCAAGCAGAGTCATATGAATGCTGCTGTATCCCAAAAGTCAGCTGCTGCCTGACCAGCTTGGTTGGCAGGTTATGCCATAAAGCCTTGTGGCACTTTTGATGTTGTTGTTGTTTTATTATATCTTGATTGATTTCTTTGCATTATCATGATAATCAGGCCTTATTGAATAAAGTAAACTACAAATTATTGGATGATTTCATCATCTCTATACCCTGAACATTACTAGATATGCATTAAATTAGTATCTATTATTCTGATCTTAAAATTTCAATCATTCCATCAAAAAACTTTAATTCAGTGTTCCTTTTGCACAAAATAATATCATGTGTCATTGTATTAGGCTTAGTGAGGCCCAAGTGTTTAAGAGATCTCCCTAAACCTCCTTCAAAAAACAACATGTTTTGTCCATGTTTACAGAATCCTAAAAAGTCCATTTGGAGCAGCTTAGAAGGTGTGCTTGTTCATGGACCAAGGTACTCACTTTGTTACTTTGAGCCCATCTGCTTTTTATGTTCGTGTCATCCTTTCTATCTTGGACTTCTGTGTTCACTTGAGCTGATACTCATTTATTAAAGTAGTTTTTGCTCCGAGAGTGAGCAGATATACATCACATAGAATGGTTGTGCTGAGAGCTCTGAAGTGGGGATGTGATTTATGATTTCTGCAGAATGTTTTCCTTAAGTCCTGCACAGAAAGGCTGCCTGTTTCTGGAGAAAAACACACAAAGTATTTTCTGTGGCTCTACTCACTAACCCTCATAGCCTACTCTCAGTGAGGCAAAGACTTAGCACATTTCTGGAAGAAGAAGAAGAAGATAGCTGACCCATTTCTGATAAGGTTCAAATGAAAATGTGTGGCTATGGGATACAAAGATGAATCTCATTAATACTATTGATTCATTCAGTAAATTATTAGTGTTTTATTTTTATGTCCTCATACAGTATATTATTTATTATGTGATATGCCGGGTCCTGGTGATATGGAAATCTCAAGTTGTGTCTGATTATTAAGGGTCTAAGAGACAGATACCATGAAAAGGTAGAAACTCTCAAAAAGCCATTGCGAGGGTCCCTGAGGAGAGACACAGAAGCCTTTGGGGTGGATGACAGGGAAGGGAAAGGTAGAACATGCTCATTGGCTGGAAAGAAAGACTGCTGAGTCAAACAAACAGTGATTCAAATCCACATTAGATTATTTAACAACTGGGAGAAATCACTGTTGTTTAAGGGGAAAAAAAATGCCTTGAAATAGGATATGGCTGAAATACTCAATATTATGATCTCAATTGCTTCTCCTGTGGTATTTGTCATAGATAAAAATAATCATTCATTTATACCTATTTATAAAGTGCCCACTATGTACAGGACACCATGTTGCCTACAGGGATGTAACAGTAAGCAAAGCGTATGTTTATTATCGTTGCTGGAGGAGACAGGCAAGATTGCTTTTTAACAAATTTACTATACATTTTTTTAAAAGAAGGAAAGGAAGAAATCAGAGTCTCTTAGAGAAGATGTGTTTTGACTGCTCAGTTTCCAAATCCACTGTGCCATCTGCAACTGTTTATGTAAGCCCAGATTTTTCTCCTCCCATTTTTTGCTTTCTTCCATCAGAAAAAAAAAATGAATTCACTAGCTCAGTAAAACACTATAATGCAGGCCCAACACTCAGATGAATAGAAGATATTGTTAGCCTGGTCTCAATTACATTGAAAATTTACTACCTTGACACAGAAGTAGATGATGCCTGTTTGAAAGAGATGTGTGGATGTGTTTGTGGGGGAAAGGAGAGATAGAGGTTCATATTTAACCTTCTATGAGGAAGGAAACTACACATCCAGAACCTGATAGTTCTCATTTGAGACCTAACAAAATCATATGCTTAATCATTTCTAGATGATCACAAGTTTTCTCCTCAGTATTAATTTAATATTAATTCTAATCACATTTTCAAGGATTTTAGAATAATTCATCTAATACTTCTACCAAAGTGATTCAAATATTTAGAGTTTTCCAGATCAATCGAGTATTCGCTTGAACTACTCTAACAAAATACCACAGACTGGGAAGTATAAATGACAGATATTTATTTCTCACAGTTCTGGAGGCTGAAGGTTCAAGATCAGGGAGCCGGCATGGTCAGGTTCTAGTGAGGGCTCTCTTCCTGGCTTGTAGGTGGCTGCCTTCTTACTGTGTGCTCTGTGCATGCAAGGCAAAAAGAAAAGCAAACTCAGGGCTGTCTCTTCTTATGAGGACACTGAACCTATCAGATAAGAGCCCCATTCTGATGACCTCACTTAACCTAACTACTTCCTTTGAGCCCCATATCCAAATGCAGTCACAATGGGGGTTAGAGGGCCTCAACATATGAGTTTGGGGAACACAAACATTCAATCCATAGCAAGTAGATCCCCAGATCACTTTAGAATTTTATTCCACAAAACAGTGTGAGTTTGTTTTTCATGGAAAACAGAAATGAGGCTGAGCAAAAACATCAGTGCAGACTGTGTACCTTTATTTAATATTTTTCTCTTTGAGCATTCCAGCATCAAATTGGTTTGGGGAAGTCAAGTTGGTTTTGTAAGCGTCCTGGAGCAAAAGGTTATGATTGCATTAATATCTGCAGAATTTGATTCAGAGGCTATAATCTCATTGGCTTCAACATCATATGTCTCTCCACTGCTTAGGAAAGCTAAGTTTGTGAGTCTACAAAGGAGGAAAAGCCTCTAATGGCATCACACTCGCCTGTACAGAGTATTGATTGCATCAACTTAGAGTTAAATTGCCACCAAAAAATCTAGTTAGATCTCTCCTCAGTGGCTTGGGGATTTTGATTACAGAATGGCTGTGAGTGGAATGTTTTCCAATATCGATGAACAGCAATGGAGATTAAAAGGAACTCAGGCTTATTCATTCTAGCCAGGAAATGTGGCCAGAATGAAATATCCACAGCAAAGGAAGCAAATGAACCTTTGGACAAGTTGTTCCCTTTCTACTCAACATCGTAACTCAGAGTCAAGAGAAAAGGTGAAAGGTAGGAAGACCTAGGAGCTGAGAGGATAGGGAGTCACAGCAGCGAATGGCTGTAGATCTTCCAACTAAAGAAGACGCTCCTGGGAAAATCTCCTTCCTCTCCGGAGAAAGAATCAGTAATTGCGTTGGTGGCAGGTAAAATCCCCCTCGCTCAATTGGTGAATCACGTGGGCCCAACACCCAAAGGGATGACCCCACAGCCAAATCTCCCACAAAGAGTCTGTTAGAGTAGCATGGGGGGTATTGGGATTATTTTTAAAACCAGAACAGGCATAATACATTCCATTCAGGATTTTCAAGGTGCTCCAAAAGCATTGTGACTGGTGGCTTGAGTATTTACAAAAGATTTTTTTAAAGTGACCCAAATCTCTACCTCTCCCTCCCTCCCAAGCAATCCATATAACCATACTCTCATTCATTCAGGAGGGCTGTGAGGAAGAATAAGGAAAAAGACACATTTACATGAAGGTATGTGCTCAGAACGACTGCCACCTACCAACTGTGTGACCTGTGAGGAGTTACTCTCCCCTTCTGATCTTTAGCTCTCACCACACAGAGGGGTTGTGGGGATTCAGTGAGATGATGCACTGACTGGGCCTTACACACTGCCCGGAATGTATTCTGTAAGGCCCATAACTTCCTTCCTGTCAACAAACGGATCCAATGGAAAAACTGACATGATGGTATTATTATTTTATGTATTACCATTCTCAGGGATATTACCATTATTAAAATAATAATTAATAATACTAATCACAACCACCTCAGGAGAAAACAAAGTGAATCAGCTCCAATAACAGAATTTCAAACAACCATGATGGTGATATCATTGAGAAGGAGACAAAAAGGTTTTCCTGATTCCTCTCGAATAATATGCACCCCGTCCTCCTTGGGGGGCTCCAGGCCCAGCTCCCAAAGAGCCGCATCCTGAAATGTGTCTTCAGATAAAGCTGCACCAGGCAGAAAGGTTGTTTCGCATGGACTGGAATTCCTTCCCTTGAGCATTCTCCCGCCCGGTGGGGTGGGTGATGTGTCCCCTCTCCACAGTAGAAGAGCCCACCAGAGCTAGCATAGAGGAGCGCAGCAGAGGTGGTAGCTGAGCACTGGGCCCTGCCGAGTCCAGCCTATTATTTGACTCAGGAAAACGCTGGCTTAATTAATTGAAAAATAAAGATTATTGTCAAAGCAAACTAGAAAAAAATAAGACCTTGGTCAATACTTATTGAATTTTGCTTTCCTGGGCTTTTCAGCCTTCCAGTGTTACATCGAATCAAATACCTGTTCACCTATGACCTATTTCTGAGAGAAGTTCCGACTGAACCAGTGGCTTGGCAATACTGAGGATAGATAAGGTCCAATTCTGGAGCAGGAAAGTGAACCTTGTGTTTCTTTTGGAGCTCTCGTTTTGCCCCCAAAATGGGTGTTCTTTTTCTTCTTCTTCATTTTTGTGTCTATCCTTTAACACCTGCTTGTGTGGCACTTACTGTATTCCCTCATTTGATCCTCACAACCCTGGGAGAAAGTTCAATGGTTTACATTCCATTTTTCCAAGTGTGTAAGCTGAGGCTCAGAGAGATGGAAAAGGGCCCCTCTAACCAGTGTGTGAGCTGCAACTGGGATCCAGGTTTAGCGAGAGCTTTTCCTACCAGGCTGAGCCTCTTAAGATCAAATCCAGGGGGCTGAAAGTACGGATGTGCCAAGGGACAGATTAAATCATGAGACGCTGCCTGTAGTTGGCCAGTATCTGACACACAATAAGTGTTCAGTACACACTAGCCATTATTGATGTCATTGATTGATTATTGTTCTTCTAATTATTTCTCCCATCTCAGTGGGAACCATAAAACAGTTGAGAGATAGCCTTGCCTTTCGAGGTTTCTTTGTATGAGATTATTTTTATCATCAGCAAGAAGCATTTCTTAAGTTTCTGTTGCATGTAGACTGGGAGGCTCGGTACTGAGAGGATGGAATGATAAAGGATCAGCTCAAGACCTTGAGGCACTATCCTCCAGCCTGCCGAGGTGACCGGCAGTAGCCTCGGGGTCATGCTGAGTTAGAGAAGCTCATGGAGGCTTGCTAACAGAAGATGGAGGACTTGGAACTGATCCCTAAAGACTTAGGGAAGCAGAGCAGAGGTGTTGGGTGCCCAAGAGAGAGGCTCAGAGGGGAGATTGTGCGTGATTCTCAGTATGACTTGTGGAGAGTGTTAAAAATAGACATAAGCAGACCCACCTCTAAAGATGCTTATTCAGTACAGCTGGATGGAATCCTAGTTTGACATGTAACAACTTCCATAGTAAAACAAGCCAAAGTTACTCTTGGCTATGGGAGGTCATTGCTTGCTTTTAATTATACATATGGTACTAATTCACAGAGATGAATTGAACTTAATAAGGTCAGTCTAATTTTCATGCTCACAGAAGCGCAGTAGCTGACATATTAATAATTGTTTAATAAACATCTGAAAGGAGAAAGGGATGAAATGGAGAAAACAAAGTGAAAAATGTCACTCTTCTCCACTTTAAGTCTGGTAACCTGTGCTGCTGTGCTGAGATTCTAAGACCGTAATTTCAACTCTCAGGTAGATCTCTAGCTGGACTGGCAGTGATATTCTGCCACACTCAGACTGTTCTCTACACTCCTGACCGTGACCC
Source organism: Hipposideros armiger (assembly GCF_001890085.2). Taxonomy (NCBI): domain Eukaryota; kingdom Metazoa; phylum Chordata; class Mammalia; order Chiroptera; family Hipposideridae; genus Hipposideros; species Hipposideros armiger. The sequence continues at coordinate 54,782 of NW_017733277.1, read as the reverse complement.
CCAGGCTCTCTATGAACTAGTGTAGACCAGCCTTTCCTATTCCACCTCCTTCCTTCTTCACTCACCACCCTTCTCTCTGTTACTCGAAACTGCCAGGCCATTGTGACCCTTGGAGCATTGGCATTGTCTGGGAGGCACTTTCCCCTTGACTGCATGTGACTTCTTATCCTTAAGGGCACGGTTAAATTTTCATCTCAGGGGAGCCACCGTAATCATCCAATCATACGCAGAACCCCAGTCATTGTGCGCCTCAGCGCCCTCTATGATCCTAAGCTGTCATGGTCATCTGTTGCTTTTCCATGTGTCTCCCTCTCCACCAGCATCACTGGACCATAAGACATCTAAGGGTGGGATGCTTGTTGGCCTTGTTCCCGGCTCCATCCAAAATACCTAGAAGAGTGTCTGCCATATGGAAATGGCTATATAAATATGAAATTGCTCAATAAATATGAATGGATGGATACTATCAACTAGACCCTCTTTCCTACCTTTTTCCTCTTCTTCATACCCAATCTCTTTTATTTTCCTATCTCTTTCCCTAAGCCACACTTGATTTGAATGGCTGTCAGGAATTTGAAGAAAAAAAGAAAAGAAAAGAAAGAAAAAGAAAGGCTGCCCACCTCTCCCGTTTATGTGTCCACCTGAGATCATGGCCCCAAATCTAACACCATCTGATAGAAAGCCCCGTGGCCCCAGGCTGCCTTGACTGTAGCAGTGGAAACATGTCAGGGAGTCCCAGAGGGCCCATCCATTTTAAGAGCCCTTCTGAGATTTAGAGGAGAAAGGTTTCTTTTTTTGGCAACTTGTCTGAGAATTAGGTTACATTCTAACCTAAGTAGGTCAAATTTTGTCATATATGGCCCAGTTCTGTACCTAGAATTCATGAACACACACACACACACACACACACACAGCCTTTGAGGATTCAAGTCAGTTTGGTTGGGTATAATGTCACACACATTTGTTTGCAAAAGGCTTTGATGTTGTTAATTAAGTGCTTTTCCAGATATTATTGTATTTTATACCAAGAAGGAAGCAGTTGTGTGTATCTCTGTTTTACTGATGTGAAAATGGAGTCCCAGGGAGGTTCATGATACTGCCAAAGGTTACATGGCTGAATCGGAATCCTGGAATCTAAACCAGATTATGCTGTGGAATGTTCTGGAAAGTTACTAGATTGAGGCTCAATCTCCCTCCCTGGGAAACGAGGGAGTTGAATGATCTCGAAGGCAGTACTTCTCAAACTTCAGTGTGTCATCTGGGGTTCTCGATAAATTGCAGTCCTGGGTCAGTAGGTTTGGATAGGGCTTGCTCCTCTGCATTTTGATGATTATTAACAGCTCTCAAATGATGCCCAAGTTACTGGTTCATGGACCTCACTTCAAAGAGTGAGGCATTAGAGCTAAGTGGACTTGATGGGTCACGATACCCTGAGATTCACAGATGCAGGGTAGAATTGGATAAGCACTGCTCTAATGAACTATGGTTCTGAGACTAAAGTTCTTCCCCAGATGAATCCCTATTTGAGCTGTGATCTTTAGGGAAGCCACTTAGTCTGACTGAGCTGGTTCACGGGGATGTAACTCTATCTGACAGAAGCAACAATATATAATTTAAGTTTAGCCAGGAAGGGGCTATTTGGCTAACAAAAACCTTGAAAACAGAAATTTGAGTTTCCCAGACATAAGTGGCATTTTTACATGAGTGAGTGATGAAAATATTATCCCCACACCTTCCTGGTTAATTTTTATCTTGCTTTATCTTGGGATGAAGGCAGAGGAAGGGTTATCTGGCAACCGATGAATAGCCTGAGGCTTAGACCGGCTCCTGGCTTTCCTGGAGCCTGGCAAAGCCTGGGGGAAATGCCTAGGCTAACCCACAACTTTCTTTGTCCCTGCCAGGATAAGTGCATTGTCACAGTGGGCAACCTTCTGTGGATCTGAATTTCAAAAAAAAATGTCTGGACTACCAAAGAGAACATAAATCACTGCATTTTAGTTGTCTGTTTTTTGTTTTGTTTTCCATTATCTAGTGAAGCCTAAGTGGATTCCCATTATACCTTGTCAGGGCCTGAATTCTCAGTCACTAGGGATTGTATAGTCCTCTGTGATTGTCCACTAGTCACAGTGAGTGAAATGGATTGGGCAGATCAGTCCTCGGTCTATGGAAATGCAGCTGCTGTCATGTTCAAGACGTGTTTGTTGTCCTCCGCAAGACTATGGCCTGGACAGAGGCCATGCTCAGCATGGACATGGAACTGTTTCTCTAGATGGCATGGGGTGGCCAGAGAGCCCCTTGCAGATCCACTGCAGCTAAGAATGGTGGAGAGTGTTAGATGCAGGGCTGGGTCGGGGGCCATGGTGAGTCTATATATGTGCAGGAATGGAGCTGGGTGCTGTGCTTATTTTCACACATTTGATCATAACCACCAATGAGATCAATATGATTATTCCCATGTTGTAAAACAGGGAGGAAACTTCGTCTCCGGTGAAGCCACTGGCCAAAGCATCCTATGATTACTTTGATTCACCTTGCTAATTGGTTCCTTATTCCAGCTATCAGAATCAACGTTTGCATCCTTCTCTCTGACATCTGTACTCTTCCCAACTCTCCCAAGAATATGTCCTTTGTATATTTGATGCTAGACTAGGCTACTAATGAAAATAGACTGTAATTTGACAGAACGGAGGAATAGTGCCAGGTTGAGCTTGTGCAGGATCTTCATGTCTAGCCCTTATTACCCCACTGATTCTGTTTCTGACATAGTCACATTGCCACCCCTCTTTAGTCTTGCCATGTCGTGTAGGAGGGAAACACAGGCTGTCAAATCCAAGACAGCTGGGGTTCAAATGCCAGCTTTGCAGCTTATTAATTGTATGGCCATTATCGATTCATTTTTTTTCTTCTCTGAGCTCAATCTTCTCCATTACATGGGGTTAATAATTGAACTTGGGGTCATTGGGGGGGATTAAATATAAAGCACATGGGATAGTGGCTGGCCCAAAATGATCATTCAGCTACATGATGAGCATTTAATAAGAAAACTGCAGTGGCTGCAAGGAAGTTGTATTAAGTAGCAGAGCAGAGAATTGAACCTAAGCTCTTACTCACTTAAATACCACCTCTTCACAAATGGTAGCTTTGGCTGTTAACAGAGGCTTAATGCCCAGAAGAAGAGGTGAAGGCATTAGAGGGTGGGCACCGGTTGGCACGCACACTGCTGCTGTCTAAGGGTACTTGTAGCTGATGCTTCACAAACTGATGTCTGGGCAGCCTCTTGTCTTCTGAAGAAGAGAGACCATGATAGCATACTATATTTCTCATCATTTACATGTCATCAGTTTTATTTTAAAGAAAATGTAATAATAAATGTCAGCATAAAATGATTGAGTAAATAATAATAAGCTGAATCCCCAAATGAAATGCAATGCATATATTGATACATTCTCCATCTATACTTTGGGATTTTATTATTTTTATAATAATGCATTTCTTAATCAAGTGCATGTATCCTGAACATGGTTGAAATCAACAAGCACAGGCAAAGTACATAAGCTCCTTAGAGAGAACGTAACAGCAAGAATTAGTCTTTATTATGGACCCACCATCACTTTAGACAAGTTATTTAGCCACAGATTGTTTTTGTTTTGTTTTGTTTTGTTTTGTTTTTAATCTGAGCCCCATGGGTAATAATGACCCTGACTCATACAGGTATGGTGGGGACCAAAAAAGATAATACAAAGGAAAGATCTAGTGCTTAACACGACCTCAATGAAGGGGAAGCATTACAGTTGCTTCTGCGACTGTATTGGCCATAGGAGTCCTCTGGGATGCAACCTTGCATAGATGGTTGGTTGGGGGCTAAATTAGTAAGAGCTTCCCAGGTGAGAAACCCTAGATAAGTTCCTACAGTTTCATGAATCCCAAGTGACTTATCAAGGATGGAGGTACTTCAGCATGTCTTACAGGTTGGTTAGAATAGGAAAAGGAGATGGCGGTTAACATGTGCCTTGCCCAGAACATGATTCTTAATTCTCTCCCCACTCACCCACCCACTGTCACAGTGGCCAACTGTGGCGGGCGTAGGCAAGATCGGAAACCAGGACACGATGTCCTCACCTCTGTCCGCAAGTCTCCTGCCAAGACATCCACATGTATGTTCCCTCTCTTCCCTGAAGTCTCTTCTTCAATGTCACCTCTTCAGAGAAACTTTGAAATCTCATTATGATACTAGTGGGTCGTCAGGGAAATAGCAACCCCCAAACCCTTTCTTTCTTCGTATACTTGTTACCACAGGCCATCACATGCTGTTCTGATTTCTCTACTGTAAGTCTTTTCCCACTAGAATGTAACCTCCATGTGGCCCAGAGCCTTATTGATTTTGTTCACTTCTCTTTCCTTGTTGTCTAGACAAGAGCAGTACCTGGCACAAAATAGGCCCTCTGTCTATACATGTTGTTGTTTTCAAATCTGCCTATACAAGTCACGTCAGTATAAACCACAATTATTCTGGGCCTAAGTCACTGCACAAGTGATCAGGTGCAAATGTTTCCAATGAAGAATGAAAGTTCACTGTAATACTTTTCTCGTATTTTATATATTGGACAAATGATAAAAGAGTCTCACCTTCTTCTCTGGCATATGCATTTGTTTCTATTTTATCAGGGAGCTCTGCTTCAAAACTAAAAACAATGACATTTGAAATCCAAGAATATCTACAACCTTTCCATATGACATTTTATTGGACGTCTAATTAGCAATAACATTTTTTTGTTTGCCATCTTAAACGTAAAAGGTCCATAAGCCTCAAAAAAACAGACATTGCTTAAATCATCAATCTTCACAATGAGAGAATTTCTATCTTGAAAATTTCTCTTCTTTTGTCCTTTCTCAAGTCCTTGGCACCAGAATGCTCCATTTGCAACTTTCTGTCTGTGCTAGACTTTCTATTAAGAATATCTCTTTTATAACTTTTGCTTTGAGATAGTTTTATTACTTTTTATGATTTTATTTATTACTTTTTTTGCCAATTAGGAAAAGTTCATCCCATTGGTACCGTCATATAGTCAAAGACAAAACTTTTGCAACCAATCAAGCAAAGCAGAGACAAGTCTATTACCAAGAGAGAAAAACAAAATTTCATATCATATACTCTTCTATTTTATTTTACTGAGAATGTTACCTTTGTGAAGTCCAGTTTTCCTGATGCATGTTAATATGAATTAGGGAGCATGCAAATGGTTACAATATTGAAGCATTTATTTGTTCTTTTGGGCTTTCCTGTGCAGTCCTTGTATACCAACACTAAGTAGAGAAATGGGAAACCAAATTATTCCAGGTGTTTTAAAGGCATTAGCTTGTGTAATTGTACAATGGTCCTGCGGAGTAGCACTGTTATTCCTGTTTTAAAAGGGTATAAACTGAGGCCCCTTGATGAATGTTGCATAGTCATTAAATGGTTGGCAGTGGAATCCAGTGTGTCCATGTCTGTCACGTCCTGTGTGGCAAGAGCAGTGGGAAGTGAGAGGGGTGGTGCAGAGTTAAAGAGCACAAGAGGCCGGCCGAGTGGCGCGATGGTTGGGAACCGGCTTGGGACACCAGAGGGCCCCGGTTCGGATCCCACATATGAGGGCCAGTGACACTGCCCTCTACAGCTAAGATGCTGAACAACAGCTCAACCTGGAGCTGGGCTGCCATGAGTAGTCGCCGATGGAGTAGGCTGCAGCCCCTGCTGCAGTGGGTTGCCATGGGCTACCGTGTGTAGCCAGCAGCCAGCGTGAGCGGCCAGCAGCTGCAGTGAGCGGCCGTCCAGAAGCCAGTGACTGATTTGCCTCGCCTGGGAAGAGCGCAATGATGGTGCCAACTTGGGCCAGTGAAGCAACGTCCTCCACAACTAGACTGAAGAACAAAAGGAGAGCAACTTGTCTGTTCCCCTTACCCCAATTCCTCAGTACTGCTTCCAACCCCCCAATTCCCCAATAAAAATCTTAAAAAAAAAAAAGAGCACAAGAGACAGAGATAAGGCTAAAGCGGGCCGGGGGGCATCAACCTCTAAGGACTGAGCCCCTAATCAGGCCGGCACATGGCTTTTATTGAGAAAATTTCAAGGAAGTGAAACTGAATTATTCAAAGACCCGTGTGTCACGTGCCTTAAGGCTGTTTTCCATTAACCAGCTCCTGTTGTATTCCAACATGTACTATGCCTTCATATATCTTTGCACAGCCCCCAGGACGGCGTTACTGGACCACGTCCATTCAATTAAGGGAGATGACCGATATCATTCCACTGGGTCTCAGCAATCCGAGACACTTCCTCAGTTCCTCATTAGGTCAGGGGTTAGTGGATCTAGCTGTAAGGCAACACATGTCTAAGCTCATGTTCTTCCCACAGCCCTGCCCTGCCCCCCACACCAGGGATTCAGTTAATGTCTATGTTCTCTTCTGATGCTTAGTCTTTGGTGTTAGCAGAGCATGGGGAAAGGTAGGCTAAAGGCTGGTGAAAGGAATAATGGTGAAAACAACCCTCTGGGTGAACAGGCGTGGCCTTGGTATAAAACTCTTAGTTAAAGGGATTTCTCAATTCAATTTGAAGAAGTTATTTTCTAAGAAGTCTTATTTTCCTAAGAAATGAGCAATGGTCTGAATGCCCTTTATAGGAAATGACTCCATAAGATATTTATTTTATAAGTTTTATATCCTGGATGCTTAAAAATAACGGTCTGAAGGAAATCTTTATCTCATTAATATCACCTATCTTTGAAGATGAAAACCACATCTTCTCCTTAGTTTTCACGGGAAAAGTAAGATTTAAAGTAAATTACTTCCTCTGTTGTCAATTTACTTTTTTAAATGTCTATTTTGTGGCTTGCTCCTCGCAAGATGCTGGGAGCACCTAGGTGAATGAGATACAGTCACCTTCCCCAAATTGCTCTTAGGCTGCTGGGAGACAGTTATAAGAATAGAAATGCAAATCAGTTAAGTGATAACAATAATAATTTCCCATTGTAGAACTACTGAGATAAGGCATCTCATTCAGCCAGGGATGGACAAGGAGGCTTCCTAGATGAGATGCTAATTGACCTGTGTTCTAATGAACAAATTAAAAATAGATGATTGAAAGTGGAAATAGAAGGGTTTTTCAGGTGGAGAAGAACACTGTAAAACTGGAGGCACATCATTGTGAAATAATTGGTGGGGGCAGGGATCTACATAAACTGCAATTTGGTCAATTGTAGAAAGTTAAGTTAAGAAATGAAATGACATAGTCACTCTTGTGTCTTTATGGAGCATTGCTTAGAGGTTTATGTATGAGGAGACTAAAGCTATATAAGTAGGGAGGTGAGTTAGGAGTTCAAACATTGGTAATAGCTGAAATCAGAGCGTTAGTCATTGGTGGGGTGTAAAGAGTAGATGGAAAGAGTAAGCAACAGATTCTATAAATATTTCAGAGCTAAAATCAGTAGCAAGTTGTCATTGGTTGAAAGGGAGCTTGAGGATGGTCAAAGGTGACTCCAGGTTGAGAGGATGGCACATTCAATTCAGATAAGAAGAAAATATGTGTATGCAGCTTAGTGGGGAAGACCATAAGTTTTCATTTTAATATATAGCAATGAGAGAAGCATGAGACATCTAGGAGGAGCTACCTTCAAGTCTGTTAGATGAGCAAGTTTTAGGATGGAGATGGCAAATGAAGACAGAGTTTGGAAATTTGACCTAAGAAATGTCCAAACCTGTAGAGAATTTTTACGAGTTTATTTGAGCCAAAACTATCGGGAAGCAAGATCTCAAATGCTCTGGAGAATAACAGTTTTGCAGTTTCTTTTATGCATTTGAAACTAAGGAAGGGAAGTAAGGAAGATTACATGGAGGTGGGAGAAAGCAAGGTGGGGGTTGGATTACAGGAGAGTTAAGATTATGTGCTCTCTTGAGGGTGGTTAGCCTTCGAGTATCCTGGTGTTTCAATGGTGCTCTAATCTGGATACACAAGAATATGGATGGGACTTGATTAAAAACCTTTCATTAAGGAAATTATAGACCCAAGCATGACTTCCCACCATGACCTGCCCAGTTAAGAGTTTATGATTTATTACAGCCCCCTTTTTCATCCACGGAAGTGACCACTCCAGGAAATGCATAGAGTGAGGTCAAGAATGATGTGATATATTAAAGCAATATTTAAAGGTGAGGAAGGGTAAGAAGGAGTGGTGACAGGTTTAATGAGATATCAGGAAACCTTAGGGATTCTAGAATTTCCAGTGTCAAATGCAACAGAAATGTTTAATAAGTGATCTTAAAATGATTCATTGGATTTGAAGATTATGAGATTGTAAATGAGTGTGTCAGAAAATGTTTGGCTATAGTAGTAAGTGGTAAAATCATTTCAGGCTGATCAAAGAGTGGATGGGCAATGAGAAATTGGAGAAGTAAGCATAAAATAATATTTCAGCAAATTTCCCCATGAGAATTCAGAGAAGGAGGTAGACTAGAAGTTCAACTCTAAGGGTAGGGGTCATCAGAGGCATGGGGTCTTTTGTTTGCTTGGGTTTGGACTAAACCAAGCATCAGTAAATACAAGCAATAGAAAGAATGTTCTATAAAATTGGAGAATTTGGAAGGTGGATTTTGTTTGCTTTGTTTTGTTCCTATGATGAAATGTGGATCCCAGAAATCTCAATGGAAAGGGTTGAATGGGGTGGTAAGTTAGTAGAGTTGATGAAACTGTCAGGGGTTCAGTCTAGGCAGGAGTTTAGAAGGGGTTGTGTGATATGAATGGGAGGAACTCTCTGTGTTTAGTGACCAAGGACAGTAGGGGGGAGAGACATAGTTGGAAGTATCTGTTCTTAAATAGTGTAACTTAAAGCCTGGTCATATCAGTGCCTCAGTGGACTGAGGCCACTAGTCATCACAGAAAAAAGACTGATAAAACTGAGAAAGGGTCCATGGTGAACTCGATTACTGGTGGTAACAAACACAGTGGTAGGAATGCTGGCCAGATTGGATTGGCTTCATGAAATGTGACTTATCTCTGAGCTGATCAATACCCAAAGTAAACACATGAGCTTTTATTGACTTTTCCTTGTCTTGTTTCTCCTGATACACCGACCTTTAACTGAATAGTGAACTTCTATTGAAAAGTGCACTAGTAAAATCGTTTGCATGAGGGAAACCTAGGGAAGATGCAATGTAAGCACATCAAAAGCCCCAAAGGTGACATTTGTGTGAGCTCTGTCTCTTAGGAACTTAAAAATGTGTATTTACAAGAAAGCCTAGTCATGCTTGGTTGGCTGTTTCTTTTACTATATTTTCACATTGAAAACCACTAAATAGGATATAGCTACCTATTCTAACCATTTAAAAATATTCCTGTGGTATCTTTTAGAAAAAAAAAAAACAACCAGAATTATTTATCTTAAAAAATATATTATGGTTAAGACCATGAATTGAAGAAAGATTAAACCTAATGGCTTGACTCAATTTGCATAAACAATTGTGTCCTAATCATTTATCTATGAAATACCCTGAACAGATTGAAAACTAGGCTGTAAACATTGATGAGTCTCACTGTGTGAGTGGCAAAAACCTCATCCAAGATAGGGCCTAACTTTTAATCAGAGTCAGGGCCGTGTGAAAACTTCCTAAAGTCTTAAAAATTAGGAAAGGCTTTGGCACTCCCTCCACTTTTGTACTGAAAATCAACTCTAAGTAATAAAATAAAGGCAAAACAGTCAAATGGCTTCTGATTTTTCTATGATGATTATTGTTTGCTGTTATTGTTGTTTTCCAGTTTCAAATATCAAATTCTTTCAAAAGACTCTGAGGTCACCTTTGCTGGGGCCCCACACATGTGTTTGCACTGGATGATCTAGCACTGCATAAAAACTTTCACACCAAGCCAGCCCTTGCCCCCAGAAGGCCCCCACCTCTTCTTTCATGGCAGCAAAACTGTGCAGGATGGTAGAGCAGACAGCAAAAAC
>NW_017733277.1:41368-42683 GCF_001890085.2 Hipposideros armiger | reverse complement strand
ACTGAGCAGAGCTGGGATAGCTGTATGAACTTGAGGAGAGAAATTCAGGTGTGTGTTGGCCTGAACTTCTGATGTGAGATGGCAGCAGATTATTTTATTTTATTTTTTAATATAAAAGTTCTAAATATGTGTGTATGCGGGAGTAGGAGGGGGTGGGCAGAAACAACTAGACAGGGAAAAATTAGAGGAAGAGAAAACCAAGTAGATCTATCTTATGAACTCCAGTTTCACTTTAAATTTCTACTACATTTACGTCATAACGTCTTAGATTTCCCTTCTAATGTTTTCAACATTTATATAAGAAATGCCTTTTTGTGTATGTTTTCCATACTTATTTCTAACAAGTGTGCATTTCTGATTCTTCAGATGACACTCAACTTTACCAAACCTTTCTCCACCTCAATGCACACATGCAAATAGAGGGACAGAAATGTGTCCCATTCAGGGGGATGCATCCATGATCAAGGTGACCAACCGTTTGATTTTCCTGGGACTGAGGAGTTTCCTGAGACGTGAGACTTGGAGTGCTAAGATCTTGAGAGACCCTGGCAAACCAGGACTGGTGGCCACCCTACCTATAAACATGGTTAAGTCATTTTAATTCAGAACTGGCTAAATGTCTTCCTGTTTTTCTGTCTTTCTACTGAGACGTAGTGTCTACAGTTATGGGGAAAGGAAAGACTGGAAAGTTGGACTTAATATACTTCTAGCCTAAAGCAACTGTTGTTTGGGTTAACATTTTGAACGTTTACTAAAGTTGGGTCTGCCGGATCTTATATTGAGATTGTTATTGAAATATGAATTGTGGGTGATTTTGAGTTAAACTGTGATATGCTCAAATCTGTGTAATAATCCAACTGCTGCATCCCCTTCTGGAAAAACCTTCATCAATGTACCCCTTTCAATTGATAAATCATGTGCCCCTTCTGTGGGTTTTCACAGCATTTTTATTAACTTAGAACAGTGTACTTATCAGGATGTATTGCCAATACCTATTTACTTACATTCATCTCCCATTCAAACAAGATCTGATGAGAAAACTACACTCTATACTTGTGAAGCATTTAGTAAATACTAGTAGAATTAGCTAGGTTCTATTGTTATGAATAATAGTTCCAAACATGGCAAGGAATACTTAAGCTGTAACGATTTCTCTTAATTTCAGTGATGCAGATACATGTGTTTTAAAAACAAAACTTATATTTGCCATGTTAATTAAAAATATAATGACCTGGCAGTTTTCTTGATTTATTTATATTAATTTATGCTATAGAAAAAAATGTAAATTCATTTATATGAAAATCTTATTAAAAAA
>NW_017733277.1:40171-40902 GCF_001890085.2 Hipposideros armiger | reverse complement strand
GTGTGGGATTGAAAAATATACAAGAGACATACTTTTTTCCTTCAATTGCTTATGAACTAGTTAAGGATAGAGACATATGTAAATAATATGGGAGAGTAAAGAGATGAGTGAATATAGGTGAGATATGGGCAATATTGTCTACGTATAGTTATTCTAAGCAACTACTTTGCAGACTGGAACACTGGGATTTTTGTTCATACCTATGAGAGCCCTGTGTAAATGTTAAATAAATATGTGTTGAAGAAATTAAAATTATTACTGATAGATAGAGATAGAGATGACAGAGTTAGAGATAGAGATAGAGATAGAGATAGACAGACAGACAGACAGACAGATAGATAGATAGAGAGAGAGAGATAGAGCTACAGATAGAGATATATGTACATATATTAATATGTATTGATGAGTGAGAAAATATTTAGGACATGACTTTAAAAAAAAATAAATCTATGTAATCTCAGAATCTGGCACATGAAAGATCCTGGAGGAATGACTGTTAAATGAACAAATGATTGCAACAACCTACTGCAAACCTATTCCTATACTGTGGTTATGTTAGGTAACCCTATGTGAGTCTAAGGGGTAAATATCTGTCTGGATGGAAATTGCAACTTTTCGATAAATATTGTTACAGGCTCAGGGCTGACTTAATCTTGGGCAGAACCTTTCCCTTCGGCACCTCTTCCTCTTCTACTAGAAGATTATAGGATGTGGTGATTCTTATCATCATT
>NW_017733277.1:34581-35491 GCF_001890085.2 Hipposideros armiger | reverse complement strand
CAAACAATCCAAGAGCTAGAAAATATATGCTGAGTAACTGACTGCTCCTGGCCAAAGTTCTGGGCTATGAACATTTTAAAGCATCATATTGGGTCTTCAGGAAAGTCATAATACATTTTTGCATTGAAAAACATAGAAAAATACATCATGACTTTCCTGACGACCCAATAGATGTAGATACCTATGGACTAAATCCATATAATAATTCTGGAAAGCAGATATCACTAACCCAATTGAAAGGTAAAGAAACAGACTTAAAACATTTATCGTACACTATTCTCTCACATTAGACTATGAGCTACTAGAAAATAACTCATTTCTTTCCACTCATATATGTCCAATGTCTAGGGTAACCCCTGTCATGTATTTGAATGAATGAAAGGATGAATGGATGAATGAATGAATGCATTAATTAAAAAGTTAACTTAACACGTTTTACAAGATGGTAAGTTATGGAGCTGGGTCTCAAACTCATGCTTCTCTAATTCAAAACCAATATCTTTCTTTAATACTTTCCCTTACTGCTAAGCACTCTCACATATACCTTTGCTAATGAGGAAACTATAGCATAGAGGCTTAGAAACTGGCCCAAGGTCATTCATTCATTCCATGCTTATTTTGACCCACTATGTGCCAGGATTGTACTAGGCCATGGGACATAGTTTAAAAAGAAAAAGAAAAAGGAAAAAAAGTCTTATTTTATAATATATTAAGATAAACCCTAAATTTAAAACATGTAAAGGGACAATAGAACTGGAGGATTCTCTGACTACATAATCATAACTAATATGGATTACCTTATGCTGTCAATCAAATCAAGGTAATTAGGCTCAAAGTGCAAGAGCTTTGAGGCTGTTTAGTGATTAGCACTGAAGGTCCCAATAATTCATGCCATACATATTCAAAACTC
>NW_017733277.1:32641-33897 GCF_001890085.2 Hipposideros armiger | reverse complement strand
CTACAAATATATTGAATATATTGAAATGTAATTGAAGCATATTGAACTTTGACATAAAAATTTTTAAATGCAGTGTTAAAACAGAGTGAGTTTGGCAGGGCTAGACACTATTTCTATCCATTCTATTTGGTTCCTCACTAATGGAACATCAGTTTTAACTGGGCCACCAATGTGCCTAGGGAAAATCTTCCATCACCCAGGCTTTCTTGACACTAGGGATGGCCATATGACACAATTGCAAATAATGAGCTACAAGTGGAAGTCTACTGGTCTACTGTGTAGCATTTTCAGAAGGGCTACTGTTTTTTCTAATTAAAAAGGAGGAGAAAGATGAAGAGAAAGAGGAGGAGGAAAAGGAAAAAGAACAGACTCAGTTGGCACTTGCCTTTTGCCCTTCAACCTTCCCCTTCTTCCTGATTGCCATGTAGGTGGGATGTCTGGAGATATAGTAGCCATCTTTGAGTATGAGAAAGAAAGCCACAGATTAAGATGACTACCAAAATTAGAAGAAGACTTTCAATGGACTGCCTATTCTAAACTTTATTTTGTCGAAATAAATGTTTATTTGGTTACATCACTACAGTCCACATGAAGCTATAAACCAATACTAACTCATAAAATGATAGTTCCCTTATGTGTAAGCCTTTACTTCATTCAAACTGCTATTCTGAGAATGTCCCTCACTGAAGCCAGTTTGGAGTAACTCATTCAAATTATGAACTAAGTTCATAGAACTGGGAGTGTTTTTTTGATGCTTCCATGAAATGAAGAATCTGGACAAGTCATGAGGAGGATAGTGATGGTTCAACAGTCACTGCAGGAACCTCATTTTCAAAACAGGGGAAAAAAATAACAAGAAACCTCTAGGAATGGCATGAAAATTCAACAGCTGACATCATAGTTGGTTGGCTTCCTTGAATGAATTTCAGATTTGTTTCAAATATTACCATGTAGCTGGTCTGCTCATGGTGTTGGCTTCTTGCAAGGTGTGACTTAAGGTGTTTTCCCTTACAAGTAAATGAGAGTATAAAAATACAAATTGCAACTGTATGGTAAAGATAAATGTTTAGCAAACACACCAAGATTTATACATGCTAATGATTCTTAGCCTTTAATGAGATAACCTTTAGAAACTTCTCTCTGATTCTGATGACACTGACAGATATTTTGATCTATTACCCTTTTGAAATTGCAATCCAAAGAAGAAAAATCCATCTCTTTACTTTGTAGTTACACATGCACACACACAAAAAAAA
>NW_017733277.1:25920-26784 GCF_001890085.2 Hipposideros armiger | reverse complement strand
TTTGTTTTTTATTAGTTTTTATTTGTTTGTTTAATTCAAATTCACCCTCTACCCAGCAGCAAGGGTTATCTTTTTTAAAATACAAGTAGATTATTGCCATTCTCAGTTAGTCTCCATTTTATACAGGAATTGTGAGCTGGCTCTTCTGTGCATCATGCAAGCCCCATCAAAATCTGCAGGACCTCTAATTGTAGGCCACATCCTGCTTCTTCCACTGTGTATCCTTTGCCCAGCAAATGAACTCCACACTATTCCATAAATATGCCTTTTGATGATATTAAGCTTATGCTAAGTTATCCTTTCTATGTAGAATGTTCTCGATGTGTCAAGATTATGTAAAGATAAAGTGAAAGCATTTCATGCTGAGAAGTACTGCACTATAAAATTATTATTAATGTTATTGTACAGATCTGAATCATTTCAAAATCTTAGCCCAGCATGCAAAGACAATTGGTATTCTTCTAATTTCTATCTATAGGACTATCCAAGAACTGTCTAGGGTGTCATTTCCCACAAGAATTAAAGAAGCTTAGGAAATAAATGGCTTTAAAAAATGAATAACTTGGGTAAAATAGAAAACTCAAATACGTTCCTCCCTCATAGTGCTTAGAAATTACATATAATTACATATAATGTGATACTGTAAATTTCAGTGCTTGAAAATTACATTCTGAAATAATGTAATTTGTGAAGAATGGTATAATGATACTGTATCTTTCATTTTTTTATAATCCCTTTATTCAAAATGACCTAAAGCCCTTTAATAAACATTTCTGTGATAGAAATAAGTAGAGAGCAGTTAAAGCGAGGTCCTAGAAAGTGAAGAGGAACCTTAATTACACATATAGGGCAATGTGCACGCCT
>NW_017733277.1:23875-24870 GCF_001890085.2 Hipposideros armiger | reverse complement strand
CTCCTTCCAGCTATCATAGAATTCCTCTTCCCAGCAACGTAACTCTGGGGTGGTGAGCACGGTGTGGGGCCAGAGGGTCTCGCCCCCAACCGGAGAAGCCTCCCCACCGCTGAGGTGACCCTCATGGGGTTCGCCCTCTCTCATCTCGGCCCCTCCTACCGGACTCCATGTGGCCTCCTCTTTAAGTCCTTCATTTAGAGGTACTGCTCATCTAGGGTCCAGGGAACTTCCGAGGTTGAATAACTTATAAATTATTTGTAATTTTGGTGTGATCCTGGGAGGCAGTCGGCACAGTGTCTATCTATTCTGCCATCTTACTGGAAATCTCCAATTATTTTTCTTAAGAGGTGTAAATGTTCTTTACTTTTTAGAGAAATTTATCATATATATATAATATATATATATAATATCATATATATAATATCATATATATATATATATGATAGAGATAGCCGTTCATTAGTATTTAATGTGTTAACATCAACCACACAGACTTATCAACAGTTGTATCTACCTAGCCAGTCAACAAACCTTATTATTACTTTTGTTTTAAAAGGATAAAATATTCCCCATAGTACATTGTTCCATACACACAAAACAGAATATTGTGCAATTGATAACTGAATTTATTTGTAATCACAATTTTTCACAATTTAATTCTATAATTCCACTTTTTTAAATTAGTGGATATCAAAAATCCAAATATTTCATTGTTAGAATTCCAAATAATTTTATTTCTAAATATAACTTTCTGTATTTCACTGGATTAGTTTAATAGAAAGTGACATGACATAGTAAACAAATAGGAGTCGTCCACTTATTATCAGATGACCTTCCCAACTAAATTGGTTCTCGGAGCCTTAGTTTCCTGATTTACATAGCTGCCTATTTCACAGTTTGTGGCTCTAATAAGAAATGTATTTGAAAGTTCTATGAACAATTTAAAGCTTTATAGAAATCTAGTCATTTTAATTTCAGTCATTATATATCTATGG
>NW_017733277.1:16912-22355 GCF_001890085.2 Hipposideros armiger | reverse complement strand
TCAACCTTTCATTTACAATCATCCACCAAATGCCTGTCATGCTCCAGTTCAGTGTGAGGTGCCTAGAATTCAAATGATGAGGACACCAGAGACCCTGCCCTCCAAGAGTTAGTGTCTATCTAGGTGACATGCAGGTCTGCCTGGCTCATTTCTTTTACAACACACTGAATATTAAGGCATGTCAAATTGTAAAACATGGTAGACCTATTATCATTATTTTTATTACTATTATTCATTTTTTCTCTCTCATACCTGCCCTGCTGTTAATCCTGATCACCATAACTTTCTTGATCATTTTCTGTAATAAAGAAGAAAGCAGATGAAAAGTAGGAAGTCTCCCCCGACTATTGTATCTTTATGCCCGGATGCCTGTCAGAGCCCCTGTGTATGTCAGTGTCTTGGCAGAAGAGACCTTCAGCCTGTAATATCTGTGCTCCAGATCATATCTCAGTTAAACCCGGCCTACCTGTAATTGACCTTTTTTCTCATAGATCTGGTTTGCCCAACTGTTTAGCTGTCTCTTGTGGGTTATTAGTTTGAACTTGGACTTAGTCATATAACCCCTGAATTTGATGTAGAGTGCATTCTTGAGTAAGAGACTACCTCCTTTAAATATAAACCATGAAATCCTGAGGAGGAAGATTTAAGTACATGGGAGAGAGAATAGAAGAAAGAGAAAGAGGCAAAGGGAGATTACTCTGGCTAGACTGAAAGCACCGGGAGGATAGGGAACATGGCTGTCTTGTTCTGCTGAATTTCCAGTACCTAACACCACATCTGGGACCCAGTAGGAATTCAGTATGTGTTGAGAACCTCTGGCAGGGCAAGGAGAGTCATGAAGGGTACAGGGTTATAGGATATTTTTCATGGTCTCAGAGGGAATACTATGGCCTCCCTGAACAAAAAGAAGCATTAAAATAGGAAAAACAAAAAGGATATACAGTAATACCTTGGTTTGCGAGCATAATTTGTTCCAGAAACAAACTACTTGTATTGCAAGACATCGCTTGTTTGCCACATTAAAATGTATTAGAAATGTTTGCTCCTCTTGCAGAATACTCGCAAACCAAGTTACTCGCAATCCAAGGTTTTTACTGTATTTGGTTCAACATCAATCTGTACCATTTAAGACTTGATCTACTGCTGTATCTAGTACCTATGAATGCTTTTAATATTGGAAAAGACAATTATTATCAAATATGTGAAGGGTTCTTCATGTGTACTTACAATAAAGAAGAATATAGACATAGAGTAAAAAAAAAAAAAAAGATGTCCGATAGCTTCCCAGTAGAGAGGTGGTGAAGCCCTGGCACATTTCACAGAGGATGCTTCTGTCAGATGAGCCCCCATCTGTGTGACGAGTTCATCAAGGAGTCCTGTATGGAGACAGCAGCAGAGATGAGTGTGTTTAACATCCCTTTTGACTCCGTGACTTGGTGATTTTCAATGATTCACTCCAACATAAATAATTCACAAAGAAGAAAACTTCAACCAGAATTTTTTCACTACAGTTGCCTTAGTAATGCCTGAGTCCTTTCATGGAAAGGAGGGAAACTAAAACTAGAAAGATTTATCTACAGAAAGTTAACAGTTATGCCATGTGAACATTAGCCCTAATCTTGAGGGCAGGTCACACTGGTTATGTTAAAACAAAAGGGTTCCACCATGGTAGTCTCTGCTTATTAAGTCAAGAACTGTTCACCTTTTCAATTAAATGAAGCATTTTAAAGCTTCTCTTTTGCATATTGAATGGCCAGTATCACTGTTCTTGCCCTTTGGGTGCCAGCATTAAGTAAAATAAGAGTTACATGAACACAGACGCTGTGATCCCAAGACAGTGGATCTGATAAGCAAGACCGTACTAAATGACTGACAGGTGGGGAACATCTAGAGCGTGGAGACACTGGGCAAAAGGAGAATTCACGTCACATCCCAGGCAGGACAGATCAGGACATGCAAGTCTTCATCACACTACTCGGAATGGTGTGCAATTTATAACTGGAATTGTTTATTTCTGGAATTTTCCATTTAATACTTTCAGACTGTGGTTAATCATGGGTAACTGAAACGGTGGAAAGCAAAACCATGGATAATGAGGGACGACCATATTTCCTGTCTCACAGGACATTGTCTCATCTGTGGCTGTATAAACACTAATGTGAATAAGAAACTCTCTCCTACTAACACCAGGCTTCCTGAGGGCAACACCAGGTCTGGTCTCACTCACCTCTGCATTCGAAAGTGAGGCACAGTTTAGCACAATAGTTGCTTGATGGAGATTTCTTAAAACAACGTGGAGACTTTTAAAGAATGATGCATGCACCCTTTAGAGCAGTGATTCTCAACCTTTCACAGGGGTTGCCTAAGACCATCGGAAAACACATATTTTCAATGGTCTTAGGAACCGAGACACCGCTCCTCTATCCGTCTCCAGGCCCACATGCAGATATGCCCACATACCCAGTGACCCTTGTAAAAGGGTCATTTGACCCCCAAAGGTGTTATGACCCACAGGTTGAGAACCGCTGCTTTAGAGAAAAGAGTTGGAGCTAGAGTTCTGTAAGAAATATAAATGATAAACATAAAAGTGTCCATGGTAGGAGAAACCAGAAAAAGCAAAAAGAGAGAGGGAGAGAAGGGAAAGGAAAATGGTTGACTGTGGTTAAACAAAAAGCGTTTAGCTTAGGACATTTGAGAAGCTAATCATATCACAGGTTATTAAAAAATATTTAGTCATATGGATTTGGCTTAACTGTTGCTACAGGACAGTTAAGACTCAAAACAAATGGCTTTGATAGCTGAATAGCCTTGCTTTCTGAGAGCAAGAGTTTGCCCCAGGGTTTGGGGGAGAAGGGATAAATTTTAAACTGGATTTCTATTTAGCTAATATAAACTGCATTTGGAACATGCTGTGATTATAAGTAATATTATTTCTGACTTTTTGTGTGGCTGCTAAGGGCTACCAATTAAAATGAACTTCTAAAATCTCTTGAACTCATCTGTGCATGGAAAATTCGTTTTCCCTTCCCCACTATTTCTCTTTTCTATTTTATAGGACTAGTATTTTTCCCCTGAGTTGCATATGAGCCTACATATGTATTTTCTCTTTTTAAAAAAATTTTTTTATTAGTTTCAGGTGTACAAAGCAACATTTACTAGTTAGACATTTAAACCCCTCATACATATTTTCTATTAGTGGGTAAATCAACTGAAAAGTCTCATGAAAGAACTAGGCAACATCACTATTATTTTGCAGCATGAACCAAGTGTACCTTGAAAGCCACAAAAAGGTAAACAGTTCTAAACAGCTACTGTGGGGTCATGTAGACAGGAAATGTTAGTGAAGCTCAGAGAAGAAGCTCTTTTGAGGAGGAATAGTCAAGAGAGCCTTGCGAGAGTGAAGAGGACATTTTATAAGAGGTGATTCTGAACGGAGGTGGACAGAGCTGGTTGTGATATGGCCACAAAGCAACATGATGGATGGTAGCGCTGGGAGAACATTGGAAATTGAACTCATTCATCCTTTTCCCTAAGCTGTCTTCCTCAGGAATGAACTCAAGGATATCTATTTTGGAGCATAACAAAATTTATCCCCCTTATCCAGTCATATGATAAAAGAATCCAAAAGCGGAAGTTTAAAAATTCAGTGTGAAAAGCTTTCAACTTCAGTGTTCCCAGAGATTTTTTTTTTCTGGCATTAAAAAAACATTAAATCTCATTCATTCATTGCGATGTTAAAGTTAGGGAAAACACTTTATCATGTCTCTGTAAAAACAACAAAAGTAGAATGATATTGGCAATGACAAGCCTGTACTAAATATTGCATCTAAAACCATAAAATATTTACCTCTTCACTGACGAGTAGTTTAAATACCATTCTGTTTCAAATTCATTATATATGTATATATGAGTTTTCTTCTTTATTCTACATTAGACAACATCTAATCCTTTATTGAACAAAAAAGAAAATTATTTCCCAGGGTGGCTTGAAGCTAATTTCAGTAGAATGCTACTTTAGAAAAAATTCTACTGAATATACAGGTATTTTTTTTTCATTTTGCAGAAAGAAAGTTAATAATTCGTTATATGAATTAATATATTTTAATATGTTGTCTATAAAATTTACATAAATAAAAAAAATTCTCCTTTACTTCTTTTTGCCCAATCTAAAAATATATACCTCAAGCAAATATTTTCATGGTTTTCATTTTCTTTCTGGAATTCATCTCTCTAAAAGTAAGTAATGAGCCATTTTCTCATTTCGCTATGCAGTCCTGCTGAGTAGATTTGAGGGTAAACTTGAAAAAGCATTGCCTATGGCTCAGTTGCAAGGGCTTTGGTATAGGACAAGAAGCTTAACTCATTTGTGTATAATTATTTTCTTTCCTGAGGCATACAAGATAAATATGCATATAGAGAATAAACAACATTTGTTGGCACTTTAAAATATACATGTATCATGCTGGACGATTATAAACTGATGAGTAAAATAGTCATTTAGAGAGAGAAACTGCAAGATAGGGAAAACAAGCTATTACAGAACTTTTTCTTCCTAGACTCGCTCACTGCATGGATGCGTGAGCAGACATTCAGGGAGCCAAAAGGTCCAGGACTTCTCACGGAATTATTAGTTCTCAAAGCTTTCTCTTAATTCCCAAAGACTCTAGCAAAGAGGCAGGTTTCTTTCTTTCTTGTTGTTACATAAGCAAACATACTTTTTAGAAGAAGCAGTTTACAACTTGTTTGGCATGTCATCCAACCAGTTATGCTGGTCACCATCTGGACCATTTCTCTGGCATTTGGCTGGTCACCACCTTGACCATTTCTATAGCATTTGGCTAAGATATTATTACCAGACTGTTTTTGAGCTGTCCACTCTGAAGAGACATGGTGTGACCCCAGTAGAGCCTGGGACCAGTCACTGGGCAACTTGAATATCTAAGTGCCTACAGTGATACAGAGTAGGGTATGATGCTGAAGAGACATAGATAATAATAACTATTATGATAATAATAGGTCATAACATAACAACTATCTTCATAACAATGGTAAATGTATTGAGTATTTATTGAATGTCTGGTACCATTCTAAGTGCTTTGCAATATTAGTTTAGATAATCCTCACAAAAACCTTGTTAGCTAGGTATATTATTATCATCATTTTATGAAAGAGGAAATTGTGGCCCCATGGATTAATTATCCTTTAGCCCACAATCATTCAGTTAGAGACAAATTTTAAGACAGACCCTGTCTCTGCAGCCCAGGTGCTTATCCAGCTCATTATATCGCCTGCAATCGCAATCTGCAGGGTGTCACTAGGGAAGGGTGCTGTAAGTGGTCTTAGGAGTTAGGAAGTTTTGCATGGAGATGTTCATACTTTCACTGAGCTTCTTTTCTGATTGAAATATAACCCACATACAGTAAATTTCACCACTTAAAAGATA
>NW_017733277.1:6990-10835 GCF_001890085.2 Hipposideros armiger | reverse complement strand
TTAAGCCCTCAAAGAACTAAATACTCCTATTATCCTTGCTGTACTTATGAGCAAACTGAGCCTTAGTAGCTTAAGTAACTTGTCCAAAGAACAGCTCTACGTGCCTAGCATGTGTATGTTCAGCGTTCCATAAATGGTAGCTGTTGTAATTATGATCAACTCTGTACCAGTAGAGGGGTATCAGGGAAAACCTCACTGAGGAGGTATCATGAGAACCTGGTCACGACTGTAAAATTACCCTTGAGCTGTTCTTTATTCAAAATGGCAGAATGTAAGTGGCTCAATATAAATCTTAATCCATTCATTTGAGGGGAATTCTCACCAGCTTTACAAGTGAATATTAGAAGGCAGCTTTGAGTTATGTGAGGAAAGAAGCCTGAATCAATTTTCATAACAATTAATAGGCTGGGAAGACTGTAATGACAAGAGGTAGCGTTCAAACGATTAGACTTTCAGAAAGAATGACAAGAGAATCCCCGATAGAGATGATAGAGATAAGGGAATAGTTACATCTAATTTGATTAGTTAGATTAATACCCTGCAGTAGGTGCTCAGGGACATTACAAAAATGTACACTATTCTAGATCAGGAATTTCTTTTATCAGAACAGGTTGTTATTAGTAAATATCCATAAAGAATTAGCTTTAACATGTCGATGGTTTGATAATAACCCACTTTTCAAGGAGATTTGATTTTTTAAAATTCCTTAAATTTTAACAGCAGCACAAAAAGAAAAGCCAAATTAAATAATGTCATATCTCTTAATTATCAGACTACAGATCTCTCAAATTTCAAATGAAAATGTTTTTAAATTAATTATGTATTTTCTACCTAAATTACCAATAGCAAAGCTTACTCAGCAAGACTATTATTGTCATCATGTTTATACATAACATACAATGATGTTTTCAGTTTTTAATGTTTTCCTATATTTATTATTTCATTTGAATTTCCATAATTAATAATCACATAAAGTAAATATATTATCTNCAAGAGTAATGAGGGTTCCAGGATCTCTGCATCTTACCCAACCATCATTATTGTCCACCTTTTTGATCACAGCCATCCTAGTGGGTATACAATGGTATTTCATTGTGATTTTCATTTGCATTTCCCCAATAGCTAATGATTTTGTACATCTGTTAATGTACTGATTGGCCATTTGTATATCTTCTTTGGAAAAAGGTCTATTGAAATTTCTTTCCCATTTTTCATATTACAGTATTTGTCTTTTTATTGTTGAGATGTACGAGTTCTTTATGGATTCTGGATACTTCTCCCATTCTGTGTGTTGTCTTTTTACATTCCTTGTGTCCTTTGAAACACAAAAGTTTTAATTTTGATGGTGTTGGTCTTATTTTATTTTTTTCTTTGGCTCCTTGTGTTTTAGGTGTTATATGTAAGAAAACTAATCTAAGGTCAGGATGATTTACACCTATATTTTCTTCTAAGAGTTTCATTATTTTAGCTCTGACATGTAGGTTTTGATTGATTTTGAGTTAACTTTTGCATATAATGTGAATTATGGATTCAAATTCATTCTTTTGTAGATGGATATCCAGTGGTCTCAGGACTATTTGTTGAAAAGATTATATCTTTCCTATTGATTGTCAAGGCATGCTTTAAAAAAAAATTGGTGGAACTTAAATGTATGGGTTTATTTTGGGGTTCTTACTTCTATTTTATTTATCTAGTCCTCAGGCCAGCACCACACTGACTTTATTTCTATAGCTTTACAAAGTTTTAAAATCAAGAAGTGTGAGTCTTCCAACTTTGTTCTTATTTTTCAAGGTTTTTTTAAGGTATTCTGGGTCTCTCATATTTCCATTGGAATTTTATGATCAGTTTGTCAATATCTGAAATAAAGCTAGCTGGGATTCTGATAGTGGTTGAATTGAATCTTTATATCATTTTGTAGGTATTACTAAGTTAAAAATATTATCTTTGAATCCATGAACATGGGATATTGTATCAGTTATTTAGGTCTTCTTTACTTTTTTTTTTCAATTACAGTTGACATTCAACATTATTTTATTATGTTATATTAGTTTCAGGTATACAGCATAGTGGTTAGATATTTATATAATTTACAAAGTGATCCCCCTGATAAGTCTGTCCAGTACCCACCTGATACTATACATAGTTATTACAATATTATTGGCTATATTCCTTATGCTGTACTTTACATCCCTGTTAGTATTTTGTGATTACCAAGTTGTACTTCTTAATCCCATCATATTTTTCACCCAGCCCCTCAAACCCCTCCCATCCAGCAACCATCAGTTCTCTGTGCCTGTGACTCTCTTTCTGTTTTGTTTGTTCACTAATTTTGTTCTTTAAGTGTTCTTTAATTTCTTTCATCAATGTTTCATCATTTTCAGTGTAAAATCTTTCACATCTTTTCTTAAATTTATAAGCATGGTATTCTTTTTGAGTCTATAAATGGCATTGTTTTCTTAATTTCATTTTTGAATTGTTCATTGCCACTGTAGAGAAACACAACTAAATTTTATATATTGACCTTGTATACTACAACCTTGCTAACCTCGCTTATCCGCTCTAGTTGATTTTTGGTGGATTCCTTCAGATTTTCTATGTATAAGATTATGTCACCTGAGGACACAGACAGTTTTACTTCTTTCCCAGTGTGGATTAATCTGAGTTTTGAAATATGAGCTGGATTTAACCCAGAGGATAGGTGGAGGAATAATTCTAATTACAACCCAAACATGTAAAATATTCTGCCATCTTATAAACACAGTGCCAGATTATGAAGGCCCTGCTTTGGGGAAGTATGTGGCAGAAGATGAAATTGAATAAGTGACCAAGGGGTAAGATTAGGGAGGACCTTATTACCAAGCAGAGGAGCCCTGAGGATGCGCTGATGCACTGAGATCAGAGTTAGGGTGTGATCAGATTATTGCTTCTGAAAATTCAGTCTGGTGTCCACATGGACAATTCACTGAAGGTAAAAATCCTCTATAATGATTTCCAGTTTTCTGGCTTCTGCAGCTAGGGGGATAAATAGAGCCATTTACAAATCTTGTTGATAGGTTTATCAATTTGTTTATCAATAGATACTTAAAATGAAGAAATGTTAGAATTTATTTACCAAGTCAAGGAAAGATGTGACTCCAGAAGTGAAGACGATTTCTATGCTGATTTATTTTTGACAGAGAAAAGAAAAGGTCTTAGGAGCAAAGTCTCAGTTAATCACTGCCAGTCTGGGTCAATAAGATTATCAGGAGGATGGTAGAACTGTGTGACTCAGCCTCACTGCACTCCTCCTTTTTAAAATGAGTCATGGAACCAGAAGGCATTGAAGTGTGGAGCTATTACCAGAAATGTACCCACCCTCCTCTCCTTTGTACATAATATTTTAAAACTAATTTAACTAATCTCAAAGCAGCAGACAGAGTAAAATAAAGTTAACTTATTTCTACTCATACTTTATTAGGGTTTCCTCTATTCTATAAAAAATTTAAGTTAAAAGTGCATGGCTCTTGAATAATCAATCATGCAAGCTGAATACTACAAGCAGAGCTAGTGCTTTAAGCAAACAAAATTTGTATCACAGTTAAATAGACAGTTAATAATTTTTATACTGGTTATTATGCTATACTGCAACGTTGGTCATACAATGAGGTCACTTTTATAAACAATGATAATTCGTAGTTTTCAGAGTCAAACAAGCCATGTCTTTGTTTAGTGAGAGGAAAGGGTGACCCTGTAAGAAGAAATTGACAGAAACCCCTGCTACAACACATCCAGATTTCTGTTTCGCTCTTTCTCCTAATCTACCTGATGTGGCTTTCATTTAAGTTAGAAATATAGTTTGCACTGTA
>NW_017733277.1:0-2065 GCF_001890085.2 Hipposideros armiger | reverse complement strand
CTTATGTGAATACAATAATAGGGATATTTGAAGAAGGGACACTGAAAAGTGGGTAACATCTAAATACTGAATGACCTTGAATGCCATATTAAGGAATTTGGACCTTATCTGATAAACACTGGGGAATAGTGAAAAAATGTTGACTGCTCTCTAGTCAAATAAGTGCCTGGTTGAGTTTCTGGTAGAATGTGTCTGGTAGAGTTCCTGGCATGGCCATGCTCTGAAGCATGTGTTGCCTGAATTAGTGAAGGAATGTGGGCTTGTTATGCGAGAATTATGATTTAGAAAAACTGGTCTCATGGAAGTGTGAGACATAGATAAATAACCAGTTATAATGTTGTTGTGATAATTCAGTCAAGAAGGAATAAGACAGCGAGTGGGTTGGGGCAACATGAGCTTTCAGATGACCAGAAGGACATGAACACATTCCTGTCACCACCTCAGTGGATAATTTTAAAGAGCAGCCCTCATACTCACCTTCATTTCCTGGTTGGTGGGACATTTGTCCCTCAGCCATCAGCACACCTTTATGGAAAGCCCTATTATTGGTTCAATTGTGTCCCCTGCAAAATTCAATGGTTGAAGCCCTAACCCCAGTTGCTGAAAATGTGACTGTATTTGGAGATGGGTGTTTTCAGAGGTGACTGAATTAAAATGAGGTCACTAGAATATGGCCCTGATCCAATATGATTCATGTCCTTGTAAGAAGAGACACCAGGGATTCTGGAACACAAAGGAAAGGCCATGTGAGGACACAGCGAGAAGCCTTCTTTAAGCCAAGGAGAGAGGCTCAGAAAAAAAAAAAAAAAACCAAGAAAAAAACAAAAACCTGCTTAAACCCTGATGTCAGACTCCTATCTTCTAGAATTGTTAGCAAAAAAGGTTCCATTGTCTAAGCCACCTAGTCTGTGGTATTGTGTTATGGTAGCCTTAGCAATCTAATACACACCTATAGGTAAAATATCATTACACAGAAGGGANGCATCAGCTGGGAATATTTGGGGGTTACAATAATTGGAAAACTGTAGGAGTTTATTTTCCTCACTTCGTGAGAAGACTGGAAGTTTCTGTTGGCATTGATTTAGTGGCTCTGTGATGTCAGGGTTGGGACCTATGGGAAGCATTTGGCCTTTTGCTTATGCTGTCAGATAACTGCAGTGTCTTGATAACAACACTCAAGCAAGTAGGGGGAAGAGATGAGCTGGTCAGTACTGTCATTTTATCATGAAAGCATAAGCCCTCACCCACTCACAGAGACAAAATAGACCTTGGTAAACATCTCATTGCCCTAGTTCTATCACCTCAATAGTCATGAATGGAAAGAAGACAACGGAAGTGAGTATTGACTTTTCTTTCAATCTTCATAGTGGAGGCAAGCAAAGGAAAAGACAGTTGGAATAGGTAGGTGTAAATATGGCCAAACCAATGTGTCCCAAACGACAGAATGACTGAGGGGAACATGGAAGCATTTTTGTTTCTGGCATTTATGGGCGTCAAGTTCTCCAAGGCGAGTGCCTATCAAACTTAAAGCGGATGACCATCCGTGTTCTGTGTGGATGTATATAAGCAACTTAGTGGAAAGTTACGTGTGTGCTACAAAAACTTTATAAAACCTTAAGCTGCTGGGCTAGATAGTCAACAGTGACATGCATAGCCAATTTAATCATGATGTGATGTCTAAAAATGGCAAGATTATACATTGCGTGACAAGGACTATACATTTCTTGTGAGGAGTTTTTCCTAGTAAATAAATAACATTCTATGAGAAACAATCAAGGAAGCAGAAAAACATAAAAGGAAAATAGAAAAAAGTAAAATTAAAAAAATTTCACAATCCAGGGCCGGCCAAGTGGCTCAGTTGGTTAAGAGCTCTCTCAAGAGTGCAAGCTCTGAGCAACAGCAGTTCAATTCCCGGCCCGAGCTGAGTTGCTGCTGAGCTGCCAACAGGTAGCAGGATGGCTCAGCTAAAAAAATTTAAATAAATAAATAAATAAATAAATAAAAATAAAAAATTTCACAATCCAAATGTAACCACTAGTAACAATTTGGTGTATGGTTTTCCAGT
>NW_017733276.1:74579-75333 GCF_001890085.2 Hipposideros armiger | reverse complement strand
AAAAAAATTAAAAAAACAAAGGTGTATAAACCTAGATGCACAGAAACAATGGACAGGTCTGGCTTAAGGCAAAGATAAACTTTTTACTAAAGAAGTTATGTGACTATGGCCTGACTACCCACCATGACCTGCCCAGTTAGGAATTTGTGATCTGATCACCCTGTGAGGTGACATTCGGTAAAAACCCGTTTTTGTCCTCACATTCTTGCCTCAGTTTCCTGATTTTTAGAATGGGGATAGTAATAGTCTTATCTAGCAAGATTATTGTGAGGGATATGCCTGTCCGGAGCTTTGCAGAATGTCTGACAAATATTCACTGTCCCATAAACGTTTGCTCCTACGTACAATTCCATCGCCTAACCGTGGCCCTCTGGAACTAGCTGGCTGGGCCGCCCACAATTAGTCCTCCCCAGGTGAGATGAAGAAATGAGGTTCTAACCTAAAGAGCAACAAGATGCTCCCTTCACTCAAAAGCCTTCCCAGGGGTCTTGACAGGGGCAGCACACTTAGTTAGCAGCCTGCAAACACCCCCGCCACCAGGATCTCCTTCACCACGTAGGCCACTCCCCGAAGTCGTATGACCTGTACTTGTTGTAGGTATGAAAGGAGACCAATAATAAGTCTCCGCTCTTCCTCTTTTGAGGTTTCACAGTACTTCTACTCATTATTTCATTCAACCTTTGAAATGAACAGCGAGACCAGACTTGTTTAATCCCCATTTTGCAGAGGCCATGGAATAGGTAAGTGCAGAAAT
>NW_017733276.1:71969-72789 GCF_001890085.2 Hipposideros armiger | reverse complement strand
CTTGTTTACAGGACTTAATGAGCTAGAATTATAGCCTAAAACTGCTTTTACATCTAAGATTTCTTTCTATTTGGTAAAAATCATAATACTCAGTGAATGAGAATTGCAGATTTTGAGAAGAGACGTCATTTAGAAGACAGAGAATTGGCCAGACACTGGTGGCTGAGCATGGTGCTGTGTTTGGCCTCCTGATTTCTGGTTTTGAGACACATCCTTTGAAATTAGCCCTCACCCTTTCTTCCATCCTCTCATCTCCTAGACTTTATTTCTGTCTGGGACCTGTCTGTCCACTAGACCAAGCTCCAAACCCCCAGATATTGCTTTATCTTAAAAATAAAACCTAACTGGTATTTCACAGGCAGCATGCTGCAGCAGTAAGCACACAGAGCTCAACCCAATCTGGGTTCAAAACCTGGTTCTGGTACTTACTAGTTCTGTGACTGTGGCTATACATTAATTTCTTTTTGCCCCAATATGTGTGTTTGTGTGTGTGTGCATTTGCACGCATGTATAACATAGGCTTCAAACTCTAAGCTTTAATGAACAGGACGTTCACAAGTCAGGGAGTGGTTAAAGGTTTGTCATTACTGCATCATACACCGTCCCCGAGAAATACACCACAAGCACGTGCTCACCTCTCAGTCTAGAACCCAGCTCCTGCTCTGAACTCTGTTTCCTCATTTCCTATCCCACCTGGTGATTGAGCTGGAAAACTAGAGCAGCCTGAGAGGGCCACTCACCTGCCTCTTTCTCTGAGCCTCACTCTGATGGTTTTTGGTTCTTGAAAGTATAAGGTATTCCAAACCCCAAAATGTACCTT
>NW_017733276.1:58686-70782 GCF_001890085.2 Hipposideros armiger | reverse complement strand
TAGCCCACCATTGAACAGGCAGTCTTATTGTTAGGAGCACGTGCTCTCACCGGCTGAGCCATCCTGCCACCTGTTGGCAACTCAGCTTGGACTCAGTGTCACTGGCCCATGTGTGAATCAAACAGGCGGCCCTGTTGCTCGGAGCTTGTACTCTTAAGCTAACTCTTAAACAACTGAGCCACTCGGCTGGCCCCAGACATCTTGATTTTAAAACTGATTTTGGACTTCTGATCTCTAGAACTGTAAGATAATAAATTTATCTTAATAACAGTATTGTTTTAAGCCATGAAATTTGTGGTAATGTGTTACAATAGTAATAGAAAACTAATACAGGGACAACATATTTAACATCCCAGTGCCTGCTATACAATGTATACAGTGCCTCATCTATACAATGGGGCTATCATAAGGGTATCCTGAGAAGAAAGTTAAAAAACACAATAGAAAGTGCTTAGAATAGTGCCTTGCATGTGGCAAGTACTCAATTCTAATGCTTAAAAGCCTGTGTTTTTATTCCATGTGAAATAAAGAGCGACAGGAGCATTTTAAGCAAAGAAAATGACATGAGCAGGGTCACATTTCTCAGCAGGTCCAATGGGACAATGTGAAGCGTGGGTTCATGGAGTGCGGGAGGGAAGGCTGGCAGCTGGAAGACCAGTTAGGAGGCAACTGCCATAACCCCTGGCAGTGGCAACGGGGTGAGAGCCAAGGCAGCCTCTCCTGACCCTTCTGTCTTGTTACCTCATCTTATTTTTAATGCCCTTTTAATAATGTTGTCAACACTGTTGGCTGCCAACCCAGAATTTGTTCTCCTCTTCTTTCTTCTCAAAAGAACTTTAATTTTGTTCAGATATCACTCTCCCACGTACCCCCTTGGGGCAGAGACTCCATCCCGTTTGATCTAAAAGTAATCCCAGTCCCAATTCTAGTTTTTGGTCCTGGAATGGGCAGGTGACCCAATTCTAGCTAATGAGACATGAGGGGAAGTCTGTGAAGGCTTTAGTGAAGGGTCTCTCTCTCCTGGGAGAGTCACAGGAAGAGAAGGCCTCTCTTCTTCCTCTGGCTTTGATAATGTCTGAACGTGGTGCCTGGAGCTATTGTGGCCATCTTGCTTCTCGTCTTAGGACAAAGCAAAAGATGGCAGAGCAGGGAGATGGAAAAAACCTGGGTCGTTGAGGACATTTTTTTAACCACTGATCATAAACCTTTGAAGTCTTTCCCACAACTGCAATTAAGCCAGTTTCTTTACCTGGTAAGAGTGTAAGCTCCTTGACTGTGAGGTCCCTATGCCTATAATCCATCACTACCTTGATTGTGCTTGGCACATCATAGATGCACAATAAATATGCTTTATTTGACTTTTCACCAGATCTGATGACTGTTGGAATATTGGATGATGGGGGAAAGGGAAGAATCCCAAGATGACTTCCTAGTTTGTGGTCCAAGTGACCAGGTCAATAGGCATTCCATTAATAAAGCAATACTGGAGGAGGAACACCCCAGACTATGATACCACTAGGCATTTTTATAGTGACCTTTTTGGCCTCTACCTCTACCATGTCCCTGGTGGCTGCTGTTAACCTAAAAATAAAAGGTCTTTCAAAATGTGAGGCAACAAGCATTTATTTAAGATCAATAAGAAGAGCTATTTGGGATATACTGATTCAGACCGAAACCCAAGTCATGTTCTGATTAGGCGACAAAGGCAATGGGTATTTATGAGAAACAGATGGGGACCAAATACATCAAAAAAGGAAGACATTTATATTAGTGCAGGTAACATAAAATAGGGATGCTAATTCTAAACAATTAAAAGAATTATTTTTAGTCCAGTAGTCATCAGTTCAGTAGTCATAATAACTATTTTTTTTGTTATCTTTGCAAACAGTTCTTTGGGGCACAGGGTTGCTCTAGTCCCAATCAAAGAGCAAAGGGTTATTTTGCCCTGTTTTAACCCTCCAAAGCTTTGAGGCATAAGACATGCAAGGCAGTTCCTTTGGTATAGAAGCTCAGGCTCCATTTTAAAGTGGCTCCATTTTTTTTTTTAACATTACTGTGGACACTTTGTGAAAACAGTGAATTAGGGAAAACATGTGGGACCCCAAAGACCCAGACTTGGAGACATGGGTTAGGCCACTTAAAATTCTCCAGTCCAGGGCCGGCTGAGTGGCTCAGTTGGTTAGGAGCTCACTCAAGAATGCGAGCTCTGAGCAACAGCGGTTCAAGTCCTGGCCCGAGCTGAGCAGCCGCTGAGCTGCCAACAGGTGGCAGGATGGCTCAGCTAGAAAGAAAGAAAGAAAAAAAAAATTCCCCAGTCCATCTTTTCCCATACCTCAGTGTATTTGTGACTTGCTCATCTTTCAATATGGGCCTCGTCCTAACTTGCCATTTTTTATAATTGTTCTCCATTTGAGAGTAGTTCTTGTCAAACAATATTAGGATTCTGATCTTACAGGTGCTGTGGGAGCTGAAGCCGAGTGACAGGTCTAACAGGGGGAGGAAAGTCCCCCTTTCCACAATTTAAATAAAATTCATTTTATTATTTAAAAAATGATACAATATGAGAACTCCTTTTCCAGCCTGCCTCCACCTTTGTCCTCCCAAAGGCTGTAGAGCAGTTATCACTTGAGTTTTGAGATTCTGGGTCTTCTAAAAGGCCCCCGAGTGTTGGGAGGGCCACTCTAGGCTGCTACGGGCCTTATGGTCTGACCTCAAGCTGTCCACATGGGTGTGTTGTTTTTAAGCCTTGGAGGCTGCTTTTTGTTTTGAAGTTGACTTCTTCCCCTCATGTTCTCCTGATTATCAGGAGAAATCCTTTCCTCTCCTCTTTCCATGGTAACAGGCTGAGATCTGCCTGTGACTCCCACCCTTTCCTTTCCTCTTTCCTCAGCTGAAATGCTTGGCAGGCACATGTGTCACTCCCTGCCGCCTCTGCCTGTAGGACACAACCACGGTGCTCTCTACCAGCCTGGAGATTGATTTGCTCTTTGCTGCTGCCTGCCACTTGAATTAAATAAAAAACAAACAAACAACAACAACAACAACAACAACAACAACGAAAAGTGAGAGAAGCTAAGGGTTAAAAGCAGGTGCAGAGAAGAAAGACAACTCTGGGATTCTGCTTCCACTCATCCTTGATGAAGGTGGGAAAGAACTCTCCGCTGTTATGTTACTAGGCTCTGCCGCTGCTGACTGAACCCCCTGTGCATTCCCTGGGAAGGAAACAGATGAGATGGTGATGCTCCCTTTAATATTTGGTCTGCTTAGAACAGTTGCATTTTGGGAGAAGGCACGAGTCAGGGCACGCTGGCTGTGTTAGAGAGGCCGACGGTGCTCAAACACGACCTGGTTTTAGCTAAAGCCATTGTGTGGATGGGCAGGACTAGAGGTGTTGGGCATATGCCGGGTGCTCTCCATTTGCTTGCCCCACCCCTCCATTCTCTGTTCTCCTTTGCCCTGATGGTGGCCCCGGAGCTTCCTATGGACAGTTTCCACAAGGCCTCCTGGCTTCGTGGTGCTTTCTGCTAATGGAGAGCACCTGCAGGAGGCAGAAGGCGGGGAGGGCAGTCCCACAGCTCCTGGCTGGCAGTCCCTCTCCCGGCTCCAGGGGTCACTGCGTTCTGGTAACATGTTCCCTCCCTTGCCCCTATGGTCCTAGAGGTGGTAACTACTTCCAGCATTTGGTGGTTCTGGGTGTCTTGGCACCCCCTGTCACTTCCTTTAAACCTGCCCACCCTTCTGTAAATAGTCACTTCATTAACTTCTTTTCAGTTAAACACTTTGGAGTATGCCATCTGTTTCCTGCCAGGGCCCTGGCTGATAATGTCACTAAATATGCTTTTCATTTAGGCTTAAAATAAGTTGGTGTTGCCTGTCTACCCAGATTTAGTAGCAAACACAGCTCACTGCTTGTGAGTTGAGCTTCTGGGTGGGCACGCCTTGTCAGGGTTACTAACTATTTCTTGGTGCTGTATTTCCCAGACTTTTTAATTGGGTCCTTACCTGTTTATTACTTTGTTTCCTACCCTGGGTTTGTGATTTGTAGTGAAGTAGAAATAGTGAAATTTTAGGCAGCTACAGAATAGTGTGCTACAGCTGTGTGACCTTGGGCAAGTCCTTAACTTCCGTGTGCCTCAATTTTCCTCATGCCAAAAATGGGTATAAAAATAGCATGACCTAATCTTCAAGGGTTTTCATGACAGTTAAGTAAATTTAAGTGTGTAAGTCATATAGGATAGAGTATGATATGTAGTAAGTCTCAATAAATGGTAGCTATTATTATTTTATTGGAAAAAGAATTTTACTTGGAATTAAATGATGAGGTTTGAATTCCAGTTCTGCCCACTGAGTCACTGGGTGACATTGGCACTATCACTTAAACTCTTCAAGTCAAAGTTTCTACGTTCAGAGCATGGGATTAATAATACTTGCCTCACTCTGTGGTTGCCAGACCGAAATGTGATGATGTGTGGGAAAGGTCCTTGTAAACTCTAAAGCACTATACAAATATAAGGCAGCCTAACCCTGTGGGAGCCTAAGGCTGCCCCTTAATATTGGTGCTTGCATTTCCTCTTAAGTGGGCGTCTTTCCACCAACCAATATTTTGGATGCTGCCTGATGGGTAGATTTTCCTCTTACCACCCCCAAAGTGGCCCTTTGTTCACAGGCATTTCTGGCAAAAAAGTGCAGTGATGATACTGCTACTTTGTCTCAGCTTATCCCCGGGACTCTGGACTCTGACCATCCATATGTGATATGCCCAGTTCTCCTGGCTCTAGGTGATGGCAGGAAAACCCTGCCTGCTCAGCATTGGCAGAGCCCCTGGGGCTCCTCTGTGAGCTTGCTGACTTCCTATGGCATGGCCTGAGGCCCACCGGACTGACTCCCAGAGCTCTTCGCTGGGCCTTGTTGACCTGACACAAATGCTGCTCCTGGAAATGAACCAAAGGCTATTTGTGAGGCTCTGCCAGTACCTGTCTCCTAAGGGCTATCGTGCCAGCGTCTGAGTGACCCAAATACAAATTTTTTCTGTCTCCAGGCTCTCCTTCTCTCTTCTGTTGCCCTCTCCTTTAACTGGCAAACATACTCTTCTGTGACTTTCACTTGATCACCTAGGGGGATGGACTGTTTCTATGCCCCTCCCTGGGTATTTTTAGATGCTGACAGATTGCCCCACACCCCTTTCCCAGAATGGTTTGTTTTGTTTTATTCAGTTGGCAGACTCCTAAAGGCACTGTGTGTCTTGCCTGCCTCGCCGGACACTACCTCCAGTTAGTCAACACTGTTTCAGGTTTGCTGCTGTCAGGGCTGAAAGACGCAGAGTGCAGCAGCCCTTTCCAGCAGCCCGGGCGGGTTGACGTGGGACATGGCATCTCAGGGAAAGCCTGGCTCTCGCCTTGCCCATTCCACGCCTCTCAAGGACGATCAGAAGTCTGGAATCGTGGACTGAAGTGTCAAATCAGGGCATTGATCAGTAAGGCTCTTGTCATACTGGTCAAGATTTCCCACCAAACAACTCCCCTAAAAAACCGATTTCCCCTTTCATTCAGAAACAAGTATGCTGAGTCCCATTTTTCAAGCCTGCTTGGGCTGTACCAAATGGTTATTGTGGGGACAGAGCAGATGGGAGGCTCTTCTGTTTTCTTCACTTCAACCTGTTCTCTGACCCAGTTCTGCCTCTGCTGAAAATTTTTAAGGATTTTTTTTATTTGCAGATTTCAATATAGAGTATAAGGTTTCTGAAAATGCCTATTCTTTTTTAAAAAAATTAATTGATTAATATATTTTATTACTATTATTATTTTTTTAAATTGGGGAATTGGGGGAGGGGGACAGTGTTGGAGAATTGGGGAAAGGGACCAGCCAAGTTGTTGTTCTTCAATCTGCGTTGTGGAGGGCACCAGTCGCCATCTGGCTGCCCGTCGGCAGCTCGTGGCCTCTAGGCTCAAGGTGCTGTGTTCAATCTTAGTTGCAGGTGGACATAGCCACCAACCCATGCAGGAGTTGAACCTGGCAGCCTCACTGTTAAGAGCCAATGCTCTATCCACTTAGCCATCTGGATGGCAGCTCAGCTCAAGGTGCCAATTTCAGTCTTAGTTGCGAGCAGGCATAGCCCACCATCGAACAGGCAATCTTGTTACACCAGCTGAGCCATCCTGCCACCTGTTGGCAGCTCAGTGGCAGCTCAGCTCGGGTGCAGCATCACTGGCCCATGTGGGACTTGAACTGGCGGCCCTGTTGTTCAGAGCTCACTCTCTTAAGCTAACTCTTAACCAACTAAGTCACTCGGCCGTCCCCCTGAAAATGCCTATTCTTAAAATAATAAAAATGCTTCAACCTTCAAGAATGCATTTATTATTAGGTGAAAAGACTCCTGTTATCCTTAACAGAAATGTAGTACTAGGAAGCTGTACACAAGTATTTGCATTTATACACAGTTTTAGGAGAAATTATTCTTTTACTGGGTAAAGTATGAGACCGGTAGAAATGTAACAGTGGTATTGAACGCATTTTAAATCTTATTACAGGGATATGTATGCTAATGAGGCAGATTATCTAGATCTTTGGAAGGCAAATCTCAGAAATCCCTATCAGCTATTGTGGTTTCACTTGCAGAAAGCCCTGAATGACATGCTCTGCAGGAGACAAGGACATTTTTTTTTACCGTGTTCTTCCTGCTATGGGATATGATGATCATTTTAATGAACTCTATGTCCTTGAGTCATATCTTAATGAGAACTTGCTGGTTGAATAGGAAAAAGGAAGCTACAGATCAGAGCTGGACAAAAGTGCTTAAAGAATTTCATTATTAAAACATTCATCTTCCAGGTATAAAGAGGGTGTATGAATTCTTCCTGTCATGATTGGGTTGGCGCACGATAGTCTCCTGAATATTTCTTTTAAATCGTTTATGATAGAAAATTTCAGAGAATAATGTGATGAAACTCCACTTATTCATCTCCCAGTCTTAACAATTATCAACATTTTGGCAACCGTGTGTTATCTACCCACCTTGGGTTTTTTGTTTGTTTGATTTTGTTTTTTAGCATTTTAAAGCAAATTCCAGATAATGTAAGTGTTTGTGTGATGGTTAATTTTATATGTCATTTGGCTAGGCCGTTGTATTAGTCTGCTCGGGCTATCGTAACAAAGTATCACACACTGGGGCAGCTGAGTGGCGCGATGGTTAAGAGCTGGCTTGGGATGCCAGAGGGCCCCGGTTCGGATCCCACATATGAGGGCCAGTGACACTGCCCTCTACAGCTAAGATGCTGAACAACAGCTCAACCTGGAGCTGGGCTGCCATGAGTCGCCGGCTACGGCGTAGGCTGCAGCCCCTGTGGCAGTGGGTTGCCATGGGCTACCGTGTGTAGCCGGCAGCCAGTGTGAGTGGCCAGCAGCCGCAGTGAGCGGCCGTCCAGAAGCCGGCGACTGATCTGCCTCGCCCGGGAAGAGCGCAATGATGGTGCCAACTTGGGCCAGTGAAGCAACGTCCTCCACAACTAGACTGAAGAACAAAAGGACAGCAACTTGTCTGTTCCCCTTCCCCCAATTCCCCAGCGCTGTTCTCATCCCCCAATTCCCCAATAAAAATCTTAAAAAAAAAAAATCACACACTGGCTTAAACAACAGAAATTTATTTCTCACAGTTCTGGAGGCTGAGAAGTCCAAGATCAAGGTGCCAGCAAGGTAGGTTTCATTCCGAGGCCTCTTCTCTTGGCTTGCAGGTGGCTGCTATCTTGCTGTGTGCTCACATGACCTCTTCTTTGTGAGCACCTTAGAAGGCCACCAATCCTACTGGATCAGGGCCCCACCCTTATGACCTTATTTAACCTTAATTACCTCCTAAAGGCCCTGTCTCTAAATATAGTCACATTGAGGTTTAGAATTTCAACATAAAAATTTGTGTGGGGGGGGAGGGAGGGAGGGAAGATACAATTCAGTTCATAGCAGCCACTGTGCCCAGATATTTGTTGAAATATTATTCTGGATGTTTCTGTGGAAGTGTTTTTTGGATGAGAATAACATTTAAATCTGCAGACCCTAGTAGAGCCGACTGCCCTCCACAATGTGGGTGAGCCTCACCCAATCAGTTGGAGGCTTTAATAGAACAAAGACTGCTTAAGAGGGAATTCTGCCAGTGGAAGGCCTTTGGACTCAAACTGCTGCTCTTCTCTGGGTCTCCAGCCTGCCAACCTACCCTGCAGATTTTGGACTTACCAGCCTCTCCCTCTCTCTCTCTTTCACACTCTCTTTCTCTCTTTCTCTCTGTCTCTCTCTGCTTTCTATCTCTATGTCCTACCTTTATGTCCTGTTGGCTCCATTTCTCTGGAGAATCCTGACTAATACAGCTTGTAATGCTTCAATATGTATCTCTAACAATAAGGACCTCAAAAAAAACACCCCCACAAAATCTCAAAACAAAAACACCTCACAATCATACCCAAGAAAATTAACAATAATTTGCAATATCTAACACACAGTTCATGGTCAATTTGCTTCAATTACCTCAAAAATGTCTTGGTGTGTTCGAATCAGGATTTAACAAGATCTACACATTTTATGAGAGCAATGTGTTTCTTAGGTTTCTTTCCTCCCCTCTCTCTTTTGCATTAAATATATATTTTATTATCATGAAAAATTTCAAGCATTCACAGATGTGAAGACAATAGTATGCTAAAGCCAGCAGCGCACTCACCAGCTTCAACAATTATTGATATATGGATGATTTTGTTTCATCTATACCCCCTTTCCCACTTCCACTCAGATCTCTGTATATTATTTTAAAACAAGTCCCAGGCTTTACATAATTTCAAAGGTAAGTGCTTCTGTATGTATCTCTAAGAGATCAGAAATACTTTTTTAAAAAACATAACCACAACATCTTTGTCAAGTCTACAAAAATTGATGGTAATTCCTTAACATCATTTAGTATCCGATAGCTGCTGTTAAGATTTTCCAGATTAGCCCAGAAATATCTTTTGACAATTGATTTGTTGTACTCAGGATTCAAAGAATTTTTACACATGACATCTGGTTTATAGGTGCTAAGGACTGAATTGTGTCATCCCTTCCCAAATTCATGTGTTGAAGCCCTAACCATCCCCCTCCCCTCCTCACCAGTGTGGCTTTCCAGATAGGGCTTTTGGGAGAAATTAAGGTTAAATGGGGTCATAAGGGTAGGGATCCTAATCCAATAGGATTGGTAGCCTTATAAGAAGTGGGAGAGAAATCAATCTCTCTACCTATGTGCACACACTGAGGAAAGGCCAAGTGAGTAAGCAGAAAAAAGGTGGTCTTCTGCAAACCAGGAAGAGTGTCCTCATGAGAACCTGACCGTGCTGGCACCGTGACCTCAGACGTCCAGCCTCCAGAACTGTGAGAAAATACATTTCTGCTGCTTAAGCCACTCAATCTATGGTATTTTGTTATGGCAGGCTAACTAATACAATATAATTCAGTTACCTACATTCCCTCGCTATCACCCCTTTTTTTTATGTCATTCATTTGTCGAAGAAACTGGGTCGTTTGTCCTGTACAAATTCTCACATTTCAGATTTGACTGATTGTATTCTCCTGGTGTCTTCTAGCGCATTCCTCTATTCCTGTGTTTCCTGTACACAGGTAGTTAAACTTAGAGTCTTCTTCAATTCGGGTTCATTTTGGCAAGGATTCTTTAAAGATAGTTCACTGCACTTTTCTATTTCATCATATCAAAAAAATACGATGTGTCATGTATATACCTCTAGTGATTGTAAGTTGGCTGGTGGTTCTAGATATTGTTGGCCTGACCTATCCATAAAAGGTCTCCATGAGCCTTGCACCTTATGGTTTTAGCAGCCATTGGTGTCCATGGCCTAGAATGCACTGATTTAATAAGGATATGAAAATGATGATTTTCTGTCATCCCTTCTGATTTTCTTAGTTGTGATCTTTCTATGAAGAAATAATTTTCTACATAAATTACTCAGTTACTCTGAAATACAGTTTATACAGAAAAGGCTGGATAAAATCCTTTCCTTTTATTAACAGCTGTCAGAAGTTGGTGCTCTAGCAACCTCCAAATACCATCACTATTTTGTTTTCCAGCTATCATTATGTGAGCTATTGGATTTTTATATATTTGATGTGTTTCAACCCATTATGATTATTATCTTCGTTGGTGTTCAAATCGACTCAACCATGGCCCGGGAGAGCCCTTTCAGGGTAATTCTGTATCTTTTTGCCATGACCCCGGTGTCTTTGATAGCGGCTTTGATTTCAGGCATAACAGCATGTTCTAGCTGTACCTTGAACAATTCCTGCCCCAGATCTTGAATCAGTTGTTTCAACAAGGAGCTCTGGTTTCTATTAGTGACAAATAGTATCTAGAAACCACATCTAGTGCTAGAGTTGCTTCTTGCCACTGAATTGTCATAGTTTCTTGGTCTGATGAATAATATTGAGGAAATGAAAATGCCTTCAATAATAAATGAAATTGTAAATACCTCTTAAATTACTCAAAGACTTTTTAAGAAATGCTTTTTTTACTTAAGAGAAAAAATAATAACTGAGGAAACCGGGTATTAGTAGAAAACAAGTGTCAATAGAAAATTAAACTCAACTTGGATAGATAAATGTTTTATAAAAATGATAACAAATATTAAATTAAAAATTATATAATTTGCT
Organism: Hipposideros armiger; assembly: GCF_001890085.2. Lineage (NCBI taxonomy): Eukaryota > Metazoa > Chordata > Mammalia > Chiroptera > Hipposideridae > Hipposideros > Hipposideros armiger. The sequence continues at coordinate 60,114 of NW_017733276.1, read as the reverse complement.
GAGTATTGTATTTCATGTTATTTTATTCTTTCTAATAATGGTGGCTTATTCAATATATAACAAAATATTATTTAATTTTATTATTATATGGTCATATAATAATATGGTACAATTATATTATTATATAATTATATTATTATATAATTATTAAATAATATTATTATGTATTAGTAAAGGCCCAATAAAGACAGCTAAATGAATGAATGAATGACACTCACAAATCAAGGTACAGTTCTCTGTTAAGCCCTGTGTTCTGATTTAGGGCTCAGAAAATATGCTTACTTCTGGTGGAAAATGGTGCATCAAATGGTCACATCTAGCTTGTTCCAATTTCTGCTCACCCCTTAACCTTCTGATCAGCATTTGCCTTCCCCGGTGGACCACTTTACAGGAAAGGGGGTGCATTTACCAATAGACATGAACATTTCAGTTTGGTTGGCAGTTGCATTTCTTATGGCAGACATACACAGGCATTTGATTTATAAATTTGTTTTCCATTACTTTGGTCAATGTGACTCAACCCCCTGAATCTGGTTGCCTGGATGAACTGGAAAAACTGAACTGCTGGACATTCCCAGATCAAACTCTGGATTGACAACTGCCGCAAGATTCTACCATCAAGAGGGAGGCCCTGCCTGCTAAGCCAGCCTCTCCCTCTTTTGGAGGTAGTACATTTATTTTTGTCCTCTTGGGGTGGGAACCTCTTACCATCTAGAACAGGGGTCAGCAAACTTTTGAAACGGAAGAGCCACCAGGGGTCAGCAAACTGCGGCTTGCGAGCCACATGCGGCTCTTTGGGTACAGTACACGTGGCTTTGAAGTAAAACTGAAAATGAAAATAAAACTATCATAGTTTCATTTATAAAATTTTTAAAGGATATTATTCACATGATGGTGATTATGTAAATATATATATATATATGGCTCTTGAATAATTTTTAAATTGTTGTGAGGGACAGGATTGGCTCTTCTAGGGGTAGACAAACTTTTGAGACTGAACGTACCCAAAGAGCTGCATGTGGCTCGCGAGCCGCAGTTTGCCGACCCTTGATCTGGAACATTAAATGGTGCATTTGCTTTATTTTCTTTGTTTCTAATCACCTCAACCTTCCTTTGGGACTCAACTGTATGTTCTATGGTCTGGCATTCTTTAACGTTATTCCTCCATGGTTCTGCCTCCGAGAGTCTTTGCCCTGCTGTTTCTTCACCCTGGAGTCATCTACTATCTCAACCCATGAGCATCACTATCTCCTATTCACTCTTCACATCTCAGCTCAATTATCACCTCTTAGGGAAAACTTCCTCAGCCCTCAGACTAGGTGATGTCCTTCTTGTCTGTGCTCTCCTGGTACGCTGCACCTTACTTTCCCAGCACCTGTCATAGTTTAATTAAACATTTATTTGTGTGATAATTAGTTACAGTTGAGA
>NW_017733276.1:33689-58041 GCF_001890085.2 Hipposideros armiger | reverse complement strand
ATAAGCTCCGCCTCATCCAGACTCCTCCTTTCTCTACCTGCAGCTCAGCACCCCTCAACCTGGGCCAAGGTCAGAGATTATTATCCTCCTCATATTGTCACATGGCTTATCCATGTGACAATAACCCTTCATCCTGACAGTCTCAGTGCAGTAGGCTGGTATCGAGTTTGTTTTGGGAGTACCTTACCTCATGCTGTCTTCTACTCCCTCCATATTGGCCCGTGGTTTCTGACCAACTTACTTCCTAAAACTCCCGTTTTCTTCTGTGACAGGCCCTATACCCTAAATGCCAGCCCACTTAATGCTCTAATCAGTGTCCACCATTCTTTCCTTCCAGAGGACTGGCTCACTGTCGTGTGACTGGGGCTTTAGTCTGTCACTTCTTTGCTGTGTCACCTTGAACATACCACGTCAGCTCTTTGAGCCTTCGTTTCCTTAATTAAAATTTAGGGCTTAGAGCAAGGGTGCTTGAGGAACAAATTAGAGACTACAGACAGCAGCACTTCACTGAAAGTAAAAAAAAAAAAAAGAGAGAGAGAGAACCTGACGAGTCTAGGTTTGGGGAAAGCATCCCTAAAGATCCCTAAAGAGGTAACATTTGAAGGACCAAAAGATTGCGTGTTCTACCCACAGGTACACAATTAGCAAGCAGACGAGTCAGGGTGTGATTCGCCTCGTGGTTCCCCAGACTGTGCTTTGACCCTTATCAGCTGCCCTACCTCTCAATCACAGTTCATTACTTCACATCTAGCTAAAAGGGATGCAGCATTAGTATGCTTTGGTTCATTCTTTCAGTAACCTTTTTGAGTGCTTACTATTTATCAGGTACTTAGATGAGGACTGGGAGTACACAATCAAATAAACCTCTTTAAGTTCTCCTCACCATCTAGTCAGGGAGGTATGCAAAGAAGTCAGTGATTACCATAATGTGTGATAGTTCAGACAGGATGGCAGGGAGAGCCATGGGGTAACAAAGAAGGGGGTTTAAGTCAAAGTGGAAGGGGAGGGGTTAGGAGACAAAACCGACTTTGAATTCCAGCTGTGCCACTTTCTAGTGTTTTGACCTTAAGCAAAGTCCTTAACCCTCTAAGCCTTGGTTTCCTCATCTGAGGAAAAGGGATAGTACTTACTGACAATTTATTGTGAAGATTAAATGAAACTGTATGTGGAAGGGACTCCCTAAGAATAAAAGAGTGGGAGCCCTCTGGCCTCGTGCATCTGGGAAGGCTTCGTGGAGGAGATGTGTGTGTTTGGTTTACAGAAGAGGAGTGGATGCTCCAAACGGTGATAATAGTAGCTGGGTGGAGAGTTGGGGTTCATCAGGGTTTAATGGCTAAAGAGTAATCCTAAATTGAATTTACCTTTTATAGAACGGGCATTGTCTGATTGGTGAACTCACATGAACTCACAGGTGGGCAAGGCTCCACTGCAGAGTACACCCTAATTTCGCCCCACTCCCACACTTCACTCTGCCCTGCAGCTGTGGTAAGCCAGGAGGACTTCCTAAATGGCTGGATGATGAGGTAGAAGGTAGCACTCAGATATGGCTCAGGCAAAACTAGCTGCATGACCTGGGGAAACAGTTAAACATCTTTCACCTTTATTTTTTTATCTGCAATCTAGGGACAATGTTACCTATTTTGAATGTTTTAAGGCCTAGAGATAATATATGCCATACACACACCCTAATGCATAGTTGTTATTCCATAAAATGATAATTATTACTGCTAAATATTTGGGGAGGATTTGTACTCCTGAGCAAGGAGTAGCTATTTAACATTACCCTAAACTGTTGGACTATTAAAAAAAAAATCACACTTAAGGTCAGCTCATCTTTTCTCTCAACAGCAACCTTATTTTAAAAAAAAAATACTGAAATATAACAAATGTAACAGAAAAGTACACAAATCATAAGTACAGACCTTGTTAAACTTTTACAAAATGAACATACCCATGTAACCAATAATCGGATGAAGAACTAGAACCTGAGCAGCACACAGGAATCCTGCCTTGGGCCCTTTCCCAAGTCAGGGCCCCCACTGCCGGCACCTCATTCTGACTTGCGTCACTATAAATTAGTTTGGGGTGTTTTTGAACCTTCGTGTCTGACTTCTTTTACTCCACATTATGTGAGACTTGTCTGTGTTGTTCCTTGCAGTTGTAGTTCTTTCATCCTCATTGCTACATAGTATTCCATTGTGTGAATATACTGCAATTTATTTACATGTTTTAATTGCAAACTCTTAGAAACAATTTTTAATGTGGGGTATCGGAACAATTTTCTTAACTGGCTACTTACTTGACCTTTATATGATTGTATTATACATACAAAACTGTTAAGCTCTTATACTGGCACGTCGTTAAATCTTGACACGAAATCAGTTAAGAAACTTAGGGGGCACTAGTGAACCCATTCTCTCACAGTCCTGCCAGGGAGTGAATTTCTAGCCACTCTGGGGGAAGGAAGACACCTCTACATTGAATTATTAAGTTGGTAGGGGACAGACCAATGCCCATTTTAGTATCCTTGGAAAAGCTTTTTACCCCTGTTTCCAACTACAGTTTGTGTCCACCCGTCTTTCATACCAGGGAGAAGGAAACTTCCAACTTTAGAAATTTTTTTTTCCTTTTTATTTTAAAACTTGTCCCACTTCTTGGTGGCCATATTGAAAATGTTTGCTTATTTGCTTAAGTTCACGGGAATGACATTGCTTTGATATTGAGGCTCCTAGCTTCTCTTTGTATTTTGTTTGTTTATTTTATTGAAAATCCCAGGATGATATGAGGTCAGAGGTTAGCCAGCCCAGCTGTGGAGTATTTGAGCTGAGCAGCTGGAATTACTTTTCAGATATTTTGGCAACAAGGAAATCCCAAATGTATTTTGCCCCAAGCACTTTCACACTTAAAAAAAAAGAGTCTGTAGTTTAGAAAGAAATTTAATCTCTACACCCTTAATTGCTTTAAACTATACTCATTCAAGTAGTGTTTGTAAAAAGATATATTATTCCAAGAAACCTGTAAGACATTAAAAATCCTACTCACTATACTTTCCCTTGCCAGAAATACCAAAAGAGTGACTGCCAAGAATAAAGGCAACTTCACAACCACTTTGTAAAACTGTTTGGCATTCTTTCTCAAAATCGAACATTCGTATAACCTATGACCCAGCAATTTCATTCCTGTGCGTATACACCCAACAGAAATCCATGCAGAGCTATGCAGTAAACAACATGTATCAGACTGTTCATACCAGCACAATTTCTAACGACTCCAAATTGTAAGCAAACCCAAACGTCCATGAACATCAGGATGAATGAATAAATGTTGTATAGTCATACAATGGAATATTACATAGCAGTCAAATGAGTGAATTACAGCCACGCCTAACACCCGTATGAATCTCTAAATCATAATGTCGAATAAAGGAAGGCATACAAAAAAGAATATATATTATATCATTTCATTTATACACATTTTTAAAAGACTGACAAAACTATTCTTTGTTGTTAGAGGTGAAAATAGTGGTTATGTTTGGGGAGTGAAAGGGAGGTAGCATAGAGGGGGCTAAGGGGGACTTCTGTGGTGCTGCTAATGTTTTAGTTAGTGACCAGGGAGGTGGTGACACAGATGTGAGAATATTATGATAATTCACTATCTGCTTTTGATTAGTGAGCTTTTTGATTGAGTTTTTTAAAGTAAAAAAGGATGCATTCTAAACCTCATAGGTTTTAATATTTTAGGAGAGCAATCTAAATGTGAGAAAATGCATTTCTTTCCCCCAATTCTCATCCCCATTGCTCCATCTAATTCTAAGGCAGCCTCCATCATAAAGCACATGATTGTGTATTCGAATCATTTGAGATACCCAGAATGGACATCAGTATAACTCTTTAGGTTAGACCAAAAACAGTTAATCAGTTGGTCTCCTGATAATAAAGATTCTTACAGCTCTCTTTACAGATAAACTGCAGTTTTCTTGTAATGCATTAAAAATACCCACTTCTCTATGAGTTAAAGAGAAAAACAAAAAGAATTCACCTGTAGACAGCTCCAGTCTTTTCAAGTCTAGTGCAATTTGGTTTTCTGAATCTTGACACAATCTTGACATAGGATTGGATCTCAAATATGTGCATAGAAAATCTCCAAGTCTTCAAACGATAAAATGTTTTCTGTGTACTCCAGTTTGCTTACTGATGAGTTACATGCTCCTGCTAAGAGTAATGAGCTCTTGAAGAATCAAAGCCAGCCACCCAAATTTTCCTTCCAAAGCCACTGTGTCTGTGGCATCTCATGAATGTTAATGAGGTTGGCATAGTGTACAGTACGGGAGTATTTGCATAGTTAGGTCTCCACGCAGTGGATATAGTAATAAGTGCTTCCATTGTCCTCAGAGAAAAAAATGTGGTTACTGAGTTTTGGAGCCAGTTTTCAAGGAGTGTTCTGCTTAACCACAAAACCTTAGCACAGGTATAATAAAGAATGCTATGCTTAAAAGAAATAACAGGGGAAAAAAGTAAAGGCAGCCTTCTGCCTTTCAGATGAAGACTTGGACTGGCCTGTAGTTGCACCACAGACCACGTGTTTGTGTGTACATTTACAAAAATCTACTGGATCAGTTACTTTTTTCACTTTCTCTTCTCTTTACCCCTATGGCATAGGCACTTCAGGATGGTTAGTACCTGACAGGTATTAACTGTTTATGGAATGAATGGATACAAGACACGGATACTGGTTTATAAAACCAGATGGAATATTGGACATCTATCTACTGGCACAATCCTCTCGTTTTTTCGGGTAAACAGCCTGAAGGCCAGAGCAGTTCACAGTAACTGACAGCAGAGGTGGAGTGAAGCTGCAGGTTCCCTTCATCTTTTCTATTTCTCTCTCAGACCCTCTCTGACTGGTAGAAGAGGGCTGCTGGCTATGGCTCTACTTTGCAGAACTTTGGGTAGAGAGAAGCTTCTCCAAGAATCAGGGTCCACAGCAGAGGATTTCTCAGTTCGTGTCAGCCCGCTGCCCATTCATACATGGTATCGCTGACTTTAGAAACCTCTTGCTTCATCCTTCCATCCCCAGGGCTCTACCCTGAGCCTCTGTTTCCAAAGCTTGGCTTTCAAGTTGCTGTCTCAGATGTTTTCAATACAAGTCCTCGCTCTTATCTCTCCTGAGTTCAAAATAATCTCTGTGATTGACATTTTGCTGCCCTCCTGTCTTCACTCTTGTGTTTCCCCCTTAGCACTGAACAGATCCTAAGATGCTACTCTGAACTATTCTACTCACTCTTCTTACAACATAATATAAAAATGTGGCCCCATTTATGTTTCTGCAATGCAGGCAAGAAGAGACAAGTCACGTGCTTGGCACTCCACCCAAGAGAGTTCTTTGCAAGTTGAAAATGATTGAAAACAAAAGTTATCCATAGAAGGAAGAAACCCTGAGCAGTTGAATAGCAAATAAAAATGAAACTGGTACTTCTGTCTCTGGAGACCTTTGAATAACATAGCAATGCCACTCCTGGGATGAGCCCATGCCTTTAATCTAGGTGCTCAGTGGTCACTGGTTCCTGAGCCTAGCAGGGGGCACACCCAGGTAATTTACCTGCTGTCACTGACACCTTGAATATCCTGTGACTTCCATGAATATAGGTCTTATTTCAAAATGGAACCAGAGTTTGGTTAGCAGTTCTAGGTGCCTTCAAAAAGTGTTTGAAATTAAAATATATGGCTCCCAAAACAAAAGGAAATTCTGTTAGCCTAAGGGGAAATGGGACCATACAACCACACTAAATATATAGAGGGTGCCAAAAAAATGTACGCACATTTTAAGAAAGGAAAAAACTATTAAAATTGTAATACTCAATGTATACCAATAACAAAAGATGACTACAAGTCATGTTTGACTTCTGCAATTACAAGAGGTGCTCAAAGTGGTTACCATCAGTGTCCAGACACTTCTGATTACGGTAAACTACTGCTTGAGCAACGTTGACCAAAGTGTCAACCTGTATACATTTTTTAGCACCCCTGGTATATAAAATGGTATTAACTCAATAGACACACATCTATTCTTGGAACACACACACACACACACACACACACACACATTAAGATTTTTCAATTTTGTGTTGGTGCAAACAATCACCCTTTGTTATTGATCAAAGACTTGGGGATTTTATTAAGAATTTCTGAAAGTGAAAGCCTTCTGGGAGGTAATAAATAAACCATAGAGAAGATGTTGATCAAGATAGTCTTAAAGGGTCCAGCTTTCAGTGTTAGCAAGGGCATGGAGAAATGTAAATTGGTACAATCTTCCAGGAGGAGAGGGTAGGTTAGTAGTATGTTTCAAAAGTTGCTATAATGTAGTTATCCTTTGGGCAATTTCACTTTTAGGAATTTATGTTTAAGGAAATTAAAAAGACAGTTGTATATATAAACAAGCTTTTCACTGCAACAATATTTGTTTAAAAAAAAACCCTGAAAATAACTTAAATATCTACGAATAAGGGATTGGTTAAGTGAATTAGACTTTGACTATTTTCTGAAACATTGTTCAGTCTTTAAAGATATTGTTGTGGGAAAATGTCCACTAAAAATATTGAGTGAGAGAAAGCAGGGTATAAAACAGGATGGGGTTTTTTTGGTAAAGTGGGAGGAGTATGTATATACACAAGTGTGCTCCTACATATATATATGTAAAGAAGACATCTAGAAATACATATACCAAAATGCCCACAACTGTGGGTTCATGAGTAATTTTTAACTTTCTTTATACTTTACTTTCTTTTTGTATTTTTTTTGTTTGAGGGCAGTCTTTAAATTTCTTGAGAACTTTCAAAAAATAGAGAAAAGTATAATATAACATTGGAGCTAAAGTTACTATTCCCATCCTTCTCTCCTTATTTGAAGAAATAACCACTATTAGGTATTTAGTTTTTGCCTTTTTGTATGCATCAGGGTTTCTAAGGTCAACCCATATTGATATTTATAACTGCAGTTTATTCCTTAACTCTGGTGCAATATGTGGTTTAAATATACCATCTGTTATTTATAGATTCTATTAATGGATATTTAGGTTGTTTCAAATATTTCTCTACCACAACCAATTCATCAATAGCTATCCTAATATGGGTCTTCTTGTGAATGGTGCCAGAGATTCTCTCTGGAAATTCTAGAATTGCTAGTAGTGGAATTGCCAGATCAGTGTATGTACATACATGTTTTTACACATACTGCCAAATTGCTTCCACAATGGCTGTAACAATTTATACTCCCACCAGCGATATAGGAGAATTTCCATTTGCCCATTTCCTGGTCAATGCTTGATATTTTTAGATTTGTTAGTTTTCTTGTCAATCTGATGAATCAGATATAGAATCTTATCTTGACTTAATTCGCGTTGCTCTGGTTTCTAGTGAGATGGTTTCATGATCATTTAGGTTGCCTTTTCCATGAATTATCTATTTATTACCAAACAGACTATTGGGCTGTTCGTGTTTTACTTAATTATTTGGTGGGGTTCTTTGTATATTCTAGGTACTGTATATTGCAACTATCTTCTCCCTATTTGTTATTTATTTTTTAAACCTTGATAAGGGTATCTTTTCCTTTATGGCATGTATCTGAATTTTTTTAAAAAAAATATCTGTAATCATAGGTATTGTCCCATATTAATCTCCTGAAAAGTTCTAAAGTTTTGTGTGTGAGGCATGCGAAGGGATCCAGTTTTACTTCTTTCTTGGGGTGCAATATCTATTGCTGTAAAACCAATTACCCCAGAATTTAGCAGCTTAGAACCACAGACATTTCTTATCTCACAGCCTCGGAGGGTTGGAAATCTGGGAGCAGCTTCGTTGGGTGGTTCTGGCTCAGGGTTCCTCCTCAGGTTGTAGGTAGAGGTCAGTCCAGGGCGCAGTCATCTGAAGGCTGTGCTTTCAAGATGGCTCACTCACTTGGTTGTTGGCAGAAGGCCTCAGTTCCTTTCCATGAAGGCTGCTCCTCAAGGCTGCCTGAGGACATGGTAGCTAGCTTCTCTTTGAGTATGTGATCCATTCAAGAGAAAGAAAGCATGAGCAAGCAAGAAGCTGCAGTATCTTTTATCACATAGTTTCTAAAGTCACATACCGTCACTTCCACTGTGTTCTATTCATTTGAAGTGAGCCCACTTCTAGTCACTAAGTCTAGCCCACACTCAGTGAGAGGGCAATTACACTGCACATCTTAAATAGAGGTGTATCAAAGAATGTACGGCAGTTGAAATCCACCATAAGTATAAAGTTATTTGTCCCGCCCCAACTTACTTTTAAAAGCCTACCTTTCCTTACTGATCTTTAATGACATTTCTATTGTTTATCAGATTTCCACTTAAATAGATATCTATTTCTGAGCTCTCTGTTCTAATCCATTGATTTATGTATCTGGTCCTGCACCAACACTGCACGTTAACTTTACAAATCTTGATGTGTGATGGTCCCTTGTGGTAGATAGCCAATCAACCATACCTCTTGTATACAAACCCTTGTAGTTCCCAACTCTCAAATCTAGGTTGGCTTGTAACTTACTTTATTCTTAGGATGAGATAGATGTAATACTACATCAGTCCCTGGCCTAAACCTTAGGCCTGTAAGCTTTTGTTTTGTGCTCTTGGGAGCTCTGAGCCACCACGTAAGCAGTCTGGCTGCTCAGCTGGGGAGACCCACAGGGAGAGATCATATGGAGACACAGAGGCCCTGAGACTCCCTAGTAAAGAGAAGCCTAGTCATCTTAGCAGGCTGGCTAAGTCCAGCACTGAGTTGAGCCTCCAGCTGAACACAGCCACCTGAGTGACTACTTGCAAGGATGGCAGAAATGCCCACCTGTGCGCATCGTAGGCTGCAGAGTCTCAATGGTTGTTTTAAGCCATTAAGTTTTGGGGAGATTTGTTGTACATCAATAGATAAATGAAACAGCTCTTTTCCCATCCTTGCTCTTTTTAAAATTTACTTTATATTGAACTTATATAGTCATTTGGTGAAAGAATATTGAGTTTTTCTTTTTGTCCATGTGTTCAGCTTTTGTTTTTTCTTTTTCAGCTTCTTTTTATATTTTTCCTATAAAGCCCTGAACATCATTTGCTTAACTTATTCTTAGATTCAATATACTTTCTGTTGCTATTGTAAAGGAAGATTTTTTTCTACTGCATTTTTTAATTGGCTATTGATGATATAAAGGAATGTAATGATTTTTATGTTGACCTTGTATACAGCAACCATGCTGAACCCTCTTATTCTTCCTAATAGTTTCTCTGAAGATTCTCTTGGATTTTAAAGGAAAACAATTTGTAAATAATGAGCATTTTCTCTCTTTCTCCCTGATTCTTTTGTCCCTTCTCTTGTCTCCTTTCCTTGGCAAGACCTCCAGTCCAGGGTTGGGTAGTGGGGGTGACACCTTGATTTGTCCCTGAACATAATAGGAATGTGTTTAAAGTTTTATCACTAAGTATGATATTATAATAGGATTTTTTGGAAATATTTTACCTTAAAGAAGTTGTTGTATATTCTAAGTTTAAATTTTTATTTTTAAAAATGAATTGGTATTGAATTTTATTGTCTACATTTTTCCATATTTCTTGTGATAATCACATGGTTTTCTTCCCTTTAACATCATCATATTTTATAGTAACTTGATACATCTTTTTCCCATGTTGAATCATATATATTTTTGCAGGATAAACCTTAGTTATGATTATTTTTATGTGCTGCTAAATTAGATTTGCTAGTTTATTTGGAATTCTTGCATTTATAGTCATAAATGATATTGGCCTATATTTTTCTTTTCTTACTTTTCAAAAAAACACTATTCTTTTTTACTTACATTCACCTCACAAAAATCAATTCAGTAGCTTTTCCTTTTTTTTTGCTTTCTGGAACTGTTTGGCTAAGATAAGAATTATCTGTTCCTTGAAAGTTTGGTTAAACTTGCCTGAAAAGTTGTCTGAACCAGTTGCTTAGTTTGAACTCTCATAGATAAGACTTTACTTCTTCAGCCTTGTTGCCATGCTCTTCAGTAGCCAGGGGCTCATTTGCTTTATCTTCCTTTTATTTCTTTTTTTTTTTTTTTTTTAAAGATTTTTATTGGGTAATTGGGGGGATGGGAACAGTACTGGGAAATTAGGGGAAGGGGAACAGACAAGTTGCTGTCGTTTTGTTCTTCAATCTAGTTGTGGAGGACACTGCTTCACTGGCCCAAGTTGGCACCATCATTGCGCTCTTCCCTGGCAAGGCAGATCAGTCGCCGGCTTCTGGACGGCCGCTCACTGCGGCTGCTGGCCGCTCACGCTGGCTGCTGGCTACACACGGTAGCCCATGGCAATCCACTGCCACAGGGACTGCAGCCTACGCCGTCGCCAGCGACTCACGGCAGCCCAGCTCCAGGTTGAGCTGTTGTTCAGCATCTTAGCTGTAGAGGGCAGTGTCACTGGCCCTCATATGTGGGATCCGAACCGGGGCCCTCTGGCATCCCAAGCGAGTTCTTAACCATCGCGCCACTCGGCCGGCCCGTCCTTTTATTTCTTTGACTGTGATTTTGGACATTCATGAATGCCACTCCACTGCTAGATGACATTCTTCTAGTTGGGGTAGAAACAAGCTTTCTAACCTGTGGCCAGAGGGCTCAGCATTGGCCAGCAAGTTAGAGATCTGCTTGACCTATGGTCTCTCCTCCCGCAGGGTACCTGAGGGCCCACAGGGCAGTTCACCCCTAGATGCCTGAGGCCTTCCTCGGTTTCCCTACCTCGGTTTAGTATTGCTGTTAAATACTATTTTTCTTTGTGCCATGATGTAGTAAAGTTAGGGAGCTCTGTGAAGGGTTCTGAAACTGAAGATAAATATGCTTTAATTTGTAAACCACTTTGTCAAGTTTCATATAATACCTGACATTATTTCCCTGCCACTAGCTCCTAGCCCTATGCAAAGTTTTTTATTTTTTTATTTTTTAATAATTTTATCAGGGAATAGTGTGTTTTTTCACGTACCCATCAGCTCCAAGTCAAGTCATTGTCTTCAATCTAGTGGTGGAGGGGTGCAGCTCCCTGGCCCATGTCGGAATCGAACCAGCAACCCTGTTATGAGCACTGCGCTCTAACTAACTGAGCCATATGGCCGCCCCCCTCTGCAAAGTTTTGTTTAAGAGTTTTCGCCATGTTTTGGCTGTGTGTGAAGAGAAACAAAAAAGGTGTATGCATGTCGGGGGATGAGGGCTAAGGTTGGGGGAAGGGGGGTGACAACCAGTTATTGTGGTGGAAGCAATAGCTGGTGAGAGACTCCAAATGGAGGGAGAATTCCAGGAGAGTTGGGGCTGTGGCTCCTGTGTGGGCTGTCCCTCCACTGCTTACTCCAGAAGTTCTAAATGTAATTTAGTTGAGGCAAGGAGCACTTCCGATTCTCTTTTCATAGCTTGCCCACCACCGCTGCCTCTGCCCCCTGCCCGTTCACATGGTCTCTGTGTGTGTAATCCCACAGAACCCTAGTTTACCTCTATGATGATGCTTCTCACACACTATATTGCAAGTGCCCTCTGTTTGCTTGTCTGCCTGATGCACAAAGCCATGAGCTCCTTAAGGTGCACGACGGAGCCTGATAGCACTGCATTTCCAGTGAGCATCTCAGGGACCCGGCCAGAGTAGGCAGTGAATGAACATATATTGAATACAGGACTGCTGGTCAGCTGTCACACACATACCCATGGTTATCCTGCTTGTCAGAAGTCCAGCCGTTGCCTTGAGCTTTGAGTGCCACTTTGCCACCCCACTGCTCAGACCTTTCCTTCAGATCCCCCAGGCCTGACAACAAAGGACCCAGCCACTAGCATGTTGAAACTGAATTGAGCAGGGGCTCCACCACCCTACTCCAAGGGTACTGGCGTTTGTTTGGATTGGTTAGTGCCCATGCTAAAACGGATGTTAAATATTTTTTACAATCATTCTTGGTTGAATGAATGAATAAATGAATGAATGAATGAATGAATGAGTGAATGAGTGGCTTTGGCTTCCTTCAACTCCCATTCTGCTGAGTTGTGTGATGACTTCTGTCTGCCATCATTCTCCCAGGCCACACTTTGCCTGATTTCCTCACCTGAGAACAAGGCCTGAGTCTCTCAGCCCTTTGAGGGACCCCCCTTTGGAGCACAGCCCAGGTATCACTTTATAGTATCACTGCCAAGGTGCTTAGAGGTCAAGTGATTGACTTTGGATTCCGTATGTTGCCTCAATTAATAAACAGGAGAGGTTTGTTTAAAATGAATCATACATTGTTTTAAGTGTCTACTCTTTAAACCATTAATTGAGGAAGCAGAATAATGCTCTTAATTTGAATTGCATGTCATTCTCCCTCCGTTGCAAATTAAAAAATTTAATAGTATTTATTTTCTGCCAGAGTAGTATAAGGGTTATTTTTCTGGTGTTCTAATCTGTGTATGTAAGCAGTGTGTTAATTTTTTGGGATGCTAAATAGTTTTCCTATGCACTTATTGATCTGTCCAAAAAAAGCACCATACTTAGTTTATTTATAGAGTAATTGTATCATCTGCCCCCATGCCTTAACACACTGCATGAGGCAGCACAAAGTTACACAGAAGAGCATTATCTCAGAGAAACTATGGGCAGGAAGAGGCCGAGTGCCCTGAGGATGGTCACACATCAAGAAGGAAAGTTCTGAATTTTCCACAGAAGCTTGTGATGCCCACGGTGCTGAGGATTTACTTTAAACCCATTTCCTCCCTCTAAGAGCCATGGATTTAGTAGTGCTGCTTTAAAGAGTGTCTGTGTTACTCTTGGCCTGGAAATTGACACAAATTAAGAAACGTTGCTATACAACCTACTTGAGTCAACCATTATTTCTGGTGGTTCAGAGGACTTGGAACTAGTTAGACACATTTAGGCTCTCTCCTTCAATGAGTTAGTTTACTCAAGAGTTGTAATTGGAGAAGAAAGTAACCAGAACTGTTAGTTTATTTAAACGTTTTTTTCCTTTATTTTAAATGTAAGAAAAATACAGAAATGTAGAAAGAAGTGGTTTTCGTTTCATTTCATAGGTTATTTCTTTTAAGAATATATAGGTGTATGCATAATGTGAATGTACTTAATGCCATTTAATTGTACTTAAAAATGGTTAAATGGTAAATTTTATGTTATGTATATTTAACGCCAATAAAAGAAGAGAAAAAATATATAGTTGCAATACTATTATATGTACGTATATGCAATATTGTTTTGGCTTTTTATTTTTTTAAATTTTTAAAAAAGATTTTATTGGGAATTGGGGGAGGGGAACAGCATTGGGGAATCGGGAAAGGGGAACAGACAAGTTGCTGTCCTTTTGTTCTTCAGTCTAGTCGTGGAGGACATCGATTCACTGGCCCATGTTGGTATTGTCATTGCACTCTTCCTGGGTGAATCAGTCACTTGCCCGCCATTGGACGGCTGCTCACAGCAGCTTACCAAAGCCCACGCCAGCTGCTGGCCAGCCCCACTGCAGCCTACACTGTTGCAGGCCACTCATGGCAGCCCAGCTCCAGGTCAAACTGTTGTTCACCATCTTAGCTGTAGGGGGCACAGCATCATTGGCCCTCATATGTGGGATCCAAACCGGGGCCCTGCTGCTCAGAGCTGGCGTCCCAAGCCAACTCCTAACCAATGCACCACTCCGCAGGCCCCTGTTTTGGCTTTTTAAACAGAACATTATACTATATGCATTTTTCCGTGCCATTACACATATTAGAAAATGTTTTAATGCCTATGTGGTTAATTATTCATTCAGTAAGGATTTACTGTGTATCAGTGAGGTACCCAGTACTGTTTTAGCCTGTGGAGATATAGCAATAAATGAGACCAACAAGACCCCTGGACCCAAGAAGCTTGCCGGCAGTGAAGGCAGGCATTGGTCACGGAAGCAAACTCAGGAAGACTGTGTAAGGCTGTGAGTGGAATTCACAGGGTGGCATTGGAAAGGGGGTTTGGAAAGAATAGCTACCATGGTAGGGTGGGGAGGATGAGACATGCTGGCTGAATCCAAAAGGCCGAGAACAAGCCAGCAGGTGAATGAAGGGATGAGGAACAGCATTCCCGGCAGAGGGAACGGAAATTGCAAATGTCCGGAGAGAACCATACTAGACTGCAGAACCAAGAGGAGGTGAGTGACACTGACACAGGAGTGACAATCAGCTCAAGAGTGAGTGGTATCAGACAAAGGAGTGGGGGGACACAGCAGAGAGCCTCCTGGGTCATGTGTAGGGGTTTAGATTGCACTACAAGTGCAAGAGGACAGCCAAGGAGAGTTTCAAACAAGTCAGTGACTCGGCCAATGCTTTTCAAAGCTCTCTTTGATTACTTGTGGATCAGGGGGCACAACAGTGTGAAAGTCCAGTTAGGAGTCTACTGTAGGCATCCAGAGAGAGAACACAGAAAAGAAAGGCAAGTGTGCTTCTCTTCTCTAAAGGGGCCAAGTGCCCTGTTGCCAGAGGAAGATCGGGACTGTGGTATCTCACACGACTTCCAGGACAGCAGGCTTAGTGGTGACATACTGTGGTTTTGGAGTCAGCTGATTTCAGTCCAATGCTTGCCTCTATGACCGACCTCAGGCAAGTTACTTAACTTTTTTTCTGTAGCAATTCCTTTATTATTATTACTTGTAATAATGGGGATAATTGTCCTCATCTGAAAGAGCTGTAGGAATAAATGCATATAAAGTGCTTAGCTTAGTGCCTCATATATAGCAAGCACTCAATACATGGTAGCTATTATTTACAAGAAAACCCAGGGTGTTGCAAGTATAATGATGAACAAGTTCTTTTTAAAGCTCTGCTAATGAAAACCAGCTCAGAATAGATTTCAGCACTAGGTATATTAAAACTGTTTAGTAGAACTGCTCTACGATCTTCAGCAGTCATAACTATTTGAGGTTTTTCAACTATATTTTCAAGCTATATTTCTACAAAGAGCCAAAATATTCAATTTTCAAAAAATTAAGATTTAGGAGGATATTGGGTATTTATAGATACTCAGCTAAAAACAACTAAAGCCTGTTTCTACTTCATATAAAAAAGACTAATAAGCAAATCGAACTAAATAGCAAGACTTTCCCTTTTATTTTTCATTGAAATATTAAAATATTTCCAAAATTGTGGAAGCAAATAAACCAAATTATTTACAGTGGCTGTGTAAGGATAGAGAGATTAAGGTATAATTTCTTATTTCCTGTAATATGTATAAGTGATTTTCACAATAAAAAATATTTTAAATTATCATTAAACTAAATTAATATGCAAAGAAATTCCACTTTATCATCATCCTGGGGCTATGAATAAAAAACCGAATCCTTTCTATTTTTATTTCTAAAAGAAGGTTTAGAATGTTCTTTTTGGAGTCAGATGACAATTATCTTCAATGGCATTAAAATGGGCCTAAAATCTTCACCCAGCTGTGAATAGTAGAGGTTGGCACCTAACTCATGGATCAAGGGGAAAGGACATTTTAGGCTTATTTTTAGAACTGTTTTAAAATGTCAGGTTGTGTTGGGATTCAGGATCCGGGCTTAAGAGGATTTCACATGAAGACCGTAAAGAATAACCACCAGGCATTTCTGAGGGTATCATGTACACGGCATTGGGGTTCAAAGGTCTCTTATCAGAAGCTTAGAATAGAAGGGTGCTGAGAGTAACTCTCCCATGCCTAGTACTGATGAAGCAAGACCTGTTGAACGAATGAGACACAGACTGTCTGCTAACCCCATCCTGGGAAGTCACGCCAACTCCTTCTCAATCACCTCCCACATCCAATGATGTGTCGGGGGGTGGGGGGGTGGGGTTTCATGTCCTTGTTATAGAACAAAGTGCCCTGTTAACCGTCCCTGCATCTTCACTCTTCATTCCCATGCCTGTGCCTTTGTCCAGTCTTCCCTTCACTCTGGGTCACTGCAGAGGCCGCCTTGCAGACGTGGTGTGGGTAGGCCCCCTTGCAATCTACCCTCTGCGATGGATGGAGCCTCAGTGATGATGATTCTAACAGACCAATCTGATTGTTTACTGTCTGCTTTAAGTCTTCCC
The DNA here is from genome assembly GCF_001890085.2 of Hipposideros armiger. Classification (NCBI taxonomy): domain Eukaryota; kingdom Metazoa; phylum Chordata; class Mammalia; order Chiroptera; family Hipposideridae; genus Hipposideros; species Hipposideros armiger. The sequence goes on along the minus strand of NW_017733276.1, from coordinate 41,968 downwards.
AGTGATTCCTCGTCACATCCTGGCCTCCTCCACATAGACCCCTCCACCTTGACTTAGTCTATTTTTAGCCTCCTTCTGTCTAGAATATTCTTCCCTCTTTCTTCTAGCTAACCCCAGCAAGTCCTTCAAAACCTAGGTCTAGCCCACTCTTCTCTCTGCAAACTTTAAAGGCTTCCCATTCTGATTTCAAAGCCTTCCTCTGCTCCCAAATCACCCCTTTCAGGCCCCTACCATAGCATGTGTCACACTGTATTGTCATTGTCAATTTATGTTCCCAAGCAACAGGGCACCAGGCATAAGCAATCTGAGGTCAAGGGCCCTGCCATACTCAGCCTTGCTTCCCTAGGGCCTAACCTGTTCTTGCACATGGCACTTGGCACAATTCTAAGGAATTTATAAATATTAACTCATACAATTCTTGTAATAATACATGGTTATTAGAAGAACCTATAAGCATGTGCCCAACAAATGTCTATTGAGTGTCCAGCAGGTGCTGGATACAATTTTAGGCAGTGGGGATTCAGAAGTGAACAAGATATACAAACTTCTGATCTCAGTGAGTTTATATAATCTGTTGAGGCAAATGGATGATAAACAGATAAATAGGTATATAATGTGAGTTAGTGAGAGGAGCTAAAAAGAAAAATAAAGCCAGACAAAGGGATGAAATGTGACAGAGGTATCATTTTAGATGGGATGGTCAGGCCAGGCCAGGTGAGGAGGGGACATCTGAGCAGAAACTGAGTAAAGTGAGTGAGTGAGCCAAGTGGGTAGGTGTGTGGAGGTGGCAGGGAGGGTAAGGCAGAGGAATCAGCATATGCAAAGGCCCTGAGACAGGAACAGGTCCAGCCTGTACAAGGCACAGTGCCGAGACCAGTGTGCTGGAATGCAGGGTGTGGGGAGGAAAGTAGTAGGCAATGAGATATTTGAGGTGGGGACTTAGGTCAGATAGAGCCTTTCAGACCATCCTAAGGATTTCGGGGCTTTATGCACTGGTAGGTGTGGAGCTTGGTGGGATGTAATCTGACATATCTTTTAAAGGATCATTGGCTGTTGAGTGGAGAACGTGGACTATAAGGAGCGAGTAAAAGCAGGTAGACAAGTGAAAAGGTGAATGTTGTGATCCAGATAGTGATGATGGTGACTCAGAATCCTCCTCATGGACTCTGGGCACATTTTGAAAGCACAGCAGACAGGATCGCTTGATGCTTGACTATGGAGTATACGGCAACGAGGAGTCCTGCATGGCTCCAAGGTTTTGGTCAACTGGTGGACTGGCAGTGGCGTTTGTTCAGATGGGGACAACTGAAGGAGAAACAATTTGAGGGGAGGGTTGGAAATGAAGTATTCTGCTTTGGACCCAGATGAGGTATGATAAAAAATATGGTGAATGTTTAAATTTAAAATAATTATTACAGTAAAAGACACATTGCCAGGGCCAGCCGAGTGGCGCGTTGGTTAAGAACTGGCTTGGGACGCCAGAGGGCCCCGGTTCGGATCCCACATATGAGGGCCAGTGACGCTCCCCTCCACAGCTAAGATGCTGAACAACAGCTCAACCTGAAGCTGGGCTGCCGTGAGTCACCGGCAACGGCGTAGGCTGCTGCGCCTGTGGCAGTGGGTTGCCATGGGCTATCGTGTGTAGCCAGCGGCCAGCATGAGCGGCCAGCAGCCGCAGTGAGCGGCCGTCCAGAAGCCGGCGACTGATCTGCCTCGCCCGGGAAGAGCGCAATGATGGTGCCAACTTGGGCGAGTGAAGCAACATCCTCCACAACTAGACTGAAGAACAAAAGGACAGCAACTTGTCTGTTCCCCTATCCCCCAGTTCCCCAATAAAAATCTTTAAAAAAAGAAAACGACACATTGCCATTAATCTCCCTCAAAATACTCCCCCTCACTTCAAACACACTTATCCCAACATTCTTGCCACTTTCTGAAGCCATTCTGGAAGTCCTCTTTTGTGAGCATCTTTAGTTGTGCTGTTGTGGCTGCCTTGATGTCCTGAACTGATTCAAAATAGCTTTTATGGTCATTTTGACTTTGGGGAAGAGCCAGAAGTCTTATGGGGCCAGATCTGGTGAATAACGTGGATGAGGACACACCGTAATGGTTTTTAGTTGACAGAAATTGCCACACCAGATGCAATGTGTGACACGGAGCCTTTCTGGTGTGATCACAAAATATGGTGAATGCTGCTGTTGAGTGCCATCCAACAGAAAGGCAAGGGATCTTCAATACAAGAAGCAGCGAGCATGTACGGAAAGTAACAGTGTGTTACAAATTTCAACTTGTTCAGTGCAGTCAGTTGGGTGTGAGCTACAGTTGAGAGGAGTGTTTTAAAACGTGCCATAAATCATCCTCCATTATGACAACGCTCCGTGTCACACATCACTTCTGGTATATGGCAATTTCTATCAAATAAAAACATTACGGTGCGTCTTCATCCACCTTACTTACTGGACCTGGCACCGTGCAACTTCTGACTCTTCCCCAAAGTCAAAATGATTCAGGACCTTGAGGCAACCATGACAGCGCAACTAAAGACACTCATGAAAGAGGACTTCCAGAACTGCTTCAGAAAGTGGCAAGAACAATGGAATAAGTGTATTTGAAGCAAGGAGGAGTATTTTGAGGGGGGATCAATGACAATGTGTGTTTTACTGTAATAAAATTTTTTTATTTAAACATTCACCATATCGTTTGATTGTACCTTGTAAGTTTGAGTTGTTGCCAGGATTCAGTTTTGTCTTCTATGAAATGGGGATAATGTTTGTTTTATACATTTCTAATGAAAAGCAAGTGTGATCATTGTCTTTTGATATTATAGAGATGGAGGGTTTATTTTTATTCATACTGAAGCTACAGGTAGCGTTCCCTTTAAAAGAACACAAATAAAACTCCCTCTTATTGGCTAGATATTCCTGCACTTATACAATTGTCCTCATATCAAGAAATGATGGTAACAGACCCACTCTCCATACTTTTTAAACATTTATATAGAGCTTACTATGTGCCAGACACTATTCTAAGGACTTTATAAAAATGAACCCACATAATCCTCTAAAATCCTTTTGGGTGTATACCATTACCACCCCATTTTACAGATGAAACTGTGGCACAGAGAGGTGAAGTAATTTGCTTAAGGTCCCACAGCTAATAAATGGCAGAGCCAGGAGTCAACCGCAGGTGCTCTGGCTCTGCTTCTGACCCCAGTGCCAACCTCCACATCCCCTGCTGTGTGAGCAGCGCCATCTCTGACATGGGATCCCACCTCTTGTGCACTGAGAAGGTGCCGCATGTCCAACACCATTGCCTGAACCCCTGCCCCAGTTAGCATTTCTGCCTTGGTTCTTTCAAACTGCTCAAAAGAAGCCTGTCAGTATTACTGGCAATACCTCCTTTTGTCTCAGACCTTCCCAGGTCACAGCAGCCACCCAGGGCACTCTCTGGTCTGTGCCTTTCTTCTAATGCCCTGAGGTCAGCCTCCTCCCCTCATTGCCACACAAAAGCTTTTGTGGTATCCCGCTCTCTCCAGGTACCATACTCTGTCTCATTGCAAGTTGTTACAAGTTGTTTAAACACTTTCAAGTACATATCACATTTCCCACTCATATTTTGAAGCATGTGCCACATTAAGCCAAGTGATGGAGACAAGAGATGAATATGACAGGACCCCTAACCTCTCCAGAGATTTTGAGCTAGAGGCCAGGTCCCGTGCCTTTCAGTTTTGGGACCCCCTCCCAGCACCAGGTGGATGCAAAGCAGGCATTCAATGAATATTCATTTATTTATTTAGTAAATGTTTACTGGGTGCCTATTACATGTCAGGCAGGCAGTGAGATCCCTGCCGAGGAAATGGCGGGAAACCAGACATGCGCAGGATCTCCACAGCTCTAGGGGCTCTAGGAGAGCCTCGCCCCCATTCCCCAACCCCAGACACCCTGGTGAGGGCTCAGGAAGGAAGCACGGGGGTACAAGCAAAGCAGTAGAGGCCACAGGAAGCGGCGGTGAAAGAGGCCAAAGCGTCAGGTCGAGAGGCCGGCGTGGCATCTGGTCAGGGCGATCCCTCTGTCTCTAAACGGAGATGCTCACACACCTGCCGCATCCGCTTCCGGGACCCCTGCCGGGCTGCGGTCGCTGAGTACAACAGCATCTACGCAAGCGACTGCCTCGCGGGGAAAGCAGAGCTTGTCAAGACAGGACTGTCTGGGAGGAAGGAGGCTGGACCGTGCGTGCGCGAAGGAAGGGGTGGCGCACGACTGGAACAGGCTTTTTTTGGGAGAACTCTCCAGTTCATCGATTACTTTGGAGCCTGGATTCCAATCCCAGAACAGTTGCTTACCTGTTGTGTGACCTTGCCCAAGTCACCTAACCTTCCCAGGACGTCATCGGTTAAATGGGTTTCCAATAACCTGAGGTTGGTGTGAGGATCGAGAGAGAGAATGCCTAGCAAGCTTCCCTAGCATGGTTCCCGGCAGGAAAAGCTCCCGGAGCAGGGGTTTTAATTACCCGGTGCTCACACTTCGCTGAGTCCCCTGGCCTCCCCTGGGCCGGGCAGCCGGCTGCTTTCTTCCCAGGGAACTACGACTCACCCGTGAGGGCGCGCCCAGCCTAGACAGGTTTATTAGCTTGCCTGGGGCGTGGTTTGGAAAGAGGCGAGGACGGGAAGAAGGTGGTGGAGGGCTGAGAAAGGGAAGAAGCGGAGGGGCAAGAAGCGAGCGAGGCGGAGCCGGGGAGGAGTCCGGCGGGGTTCCTGCGCCTAGCGCAGCGCGCACCCAGAGCGGGCGGTGGCGGCGGGGCGGGGGCGGTGCGCGGTGGCCAATGGCGCGCGGCGCTGCGGCGGGGGCGGTGCAGGAACACCCGACCGCTGACAGCCAAACTCCCCAACTCCGCCCTCGTCCCCGCGGGATCCCGGAGCCGAGCCGGCCGGGGCCGAGGCCGCCCGAGCCGCCCGAGCCGCCCGAGCCGCGCCGCGAGCGAACATGGCAGCAGAATGAGAAGACTGGCGCTGGGTCGTGGCCGCTGCCACCGCCGCCGTCGCCGCCGCCGCGCTGCAGCTTGAGATCTGCGCCCGGCGCCCTCGGAGCCGCGTGTTTAGCCGGCCTCCTGGTGGCCGCTGGATTATTTCATTCCCGGCGGAGGGCGGGATAGAAAGGGGACCCCGCAGCGGAGCTCGTCCGGGCTTTCGCAGCGTGTCGAGGTTTCTGCGTGCGACTCACTGGCTGCGGAAAAGACGCGGGAGAGAGCCAGTCCCGGGCTGCAGCGGCGCGGGTGCGGGGATGAGCCGGCCATGGAGCGGCCTCCGCGGGGCGCACGGAGCCGGCCGGCGCTGCGGCGGGGTTACTGTCTGAGCAGGGGTTCCGCGGGGCTTCGGGGCCTCGGGCGTCCTGGGGAGATCCCTGCCACCGCCTCCGGAAAGGACGGGAGCCCTGCGGGGCGGACTCTGCAGCAGGCACCGTACTGAGGCGCCCGGAGGCTGCTCCGCCTGCAGCTGAGTGCGCTCTTGGCACGCGGGCGCCTTGCCCAGGGCACAGCGGCTGGCGCACCGCGGCGAGGCGGGTGCAGGACTAGCTAGAGGGGTGTGCGCGTGTTGGACTGGAGAGCCGAGCTAAAGCAGAACCAGACGGACCTGAGCAGCCATGCTTCCCGGGGTGGGCGTGTTCGGCACCAGCCTCACTGCCCGTGTCATCATCCCGTTGCTGAAAGACGAGGGCTTCGCCGTGAAGGCGCTGTGGGGCCGCACACAGGAGGAAGCCGAGGAGCTGGCCAAGGAGATGAGCGTTCCCTTCTACACGAGTCGCATTGACGAGGTGCTGCTGCATCAGGACGTGGACTTAGTGTGCATCAACCTGCCTCCTCCCCTCACCAGGCAGATCGCTGTCAAAACCCTGGGTGAGCGACCCCTCCCCCCACTTCCCCTCCTGCCTCCTCTCCTTGCCTTCCCTGCTGCTTTTCTCCTCTCGCCCCCTCTTTCTCCCAGAAGCTTACATGGCACCTACGCTGACCCGGGGACCTGAGATCCCACATCCCACTCGGAGCGCCCGCCTCCCTCATCCGTGGTCCTCCCCATCTCTGCGCTTCCCTTCTCCCTTCTGACGCCACCTGGACGTGCTTCCCCCACGTGTGTGGCGCCGAGGCTGAAGGAGGCGTGTGTTCCGGGGGTGGGGATGAAGCCGATCAGATGCTGAGGACTGAGGATGGCTCCTCCGAGGGAGAGAAAACTAAGTCCCCAGCTGTTTATGTAGTGCCCGAGTGTGTGCGTGCTCGCCTGTGGGAGGCGAGTACGTGACTAAGAACACTTGTATAAAAGGCCACACACACATCTCGAGTTTTCCTAGGGGCGATAGACGACCTGACGTTTAGCAGCTGTGGCGCCCTGCTAGGATAGTTTGTTTCTTTCCGCTATGAGTTAGTTTAGTGTGAAATTAGACATGTGACAATCAGCCGGAATTATCTAGCTTTCGCTGAAAGCAAGGATGGCGGGAGTGGTTGCATGGCTTGGGGTGAGGGAATCTATTGGCAAGTCTTCAAGCTTCATAGGCTAGTAAAGATTGGTTTGATAAAACCAAAGGGATTTAAGTTTCGAGTGCCGCAGCCCAGGAATGGTCTTCTGCGCAGATTGGGAGTCATATGTCTTGCCTTTTTAGGGATGGGTACAGCAGTTTCAGAGGCACAGATGCTTTGTGTGGGAAAAGGATCAACGCTGCCAGTTTCATATGGAGGCAAGCGGATAGTTCCTCCTGAATTCCCGTCAGGAATAGTTCCCAGGCCTGGTGCTGACAAGTATGTTGGAGATAAACTCATCACTCCACACCATCCGGTCCCCCCACCTAACCTAGGCAGTCTGAACAATCTTAGTACTATACCAGGGTCCCTGCCATGCCAGAGGAAGAAGTGCATGTTTTGTCCATCAGCAGTTCTTACACATACCTAAGACAATCCCAGGAAGATTGCTCACTCAGTTACTCTCCTGAGAAAAATGTTGGAATTTTATTGGCGAGGAAAGAAACAAAGCACAGCATGCCACATTACAGAAGAATTACAAGGGGGAAGAACTGGGAAGGAACAGGGACAGCACCCAGAAGCCAACAGTAATTTATATAAATTTGGAAAGAATGACTTTTAAAAACAGGATTAGGATAGGTGAAATGCACAGATAGTTTAATTCTATCTTCAGAGACCTATGGCCAGAATGTAGAACTCTTTCTCCCTAGAAAACCATTCTTACCAGGCCATTCTGCTATTGACTCAGGTGGTACAGCTGATATGATTGGCTTCCCCAGGCTGTCAGTTTTCACGTTAATTTTATTAAGCTTCTGACCTTTGTTGCCTGCTTTCGTTGGCCTTGAACTGAATGTCACTGGCTAGCATTTCTCTTTTTGTTTGATGTAACATATGTGTTGGGTAGTTAACCTCTGTGCTTACAGTGGACTTGTGCATATCAAACAAATTATAACCATTTTATAGCATAAATCTATCAGGGCAATTTGTATAAAACAAGTCCGTGTTGAGTACGGTGTCTGCCAGAGGGCATATGATTGGGCATATCAGAAGGATCTTGTAACATCGCTTCTCCCCTCCAGGGCGGCACAGTCCTGCAGGTGGGACCCACAGAGCAACTCTAGAGTATGTCTTCAGGAGAGGGGAAACTTGAGGGACAAGGATGTTTCTGTTTTCTGACCATTATTGGTACTTTAGCCATGAAAGTATTTGAGGGTATTGGCTTTGAGAAAAATTATGTTTTTCTGGATACTTCTTCTGTCCGTAAGTTTCAAACATCATTGTTATCTTTTTCCTTGACAAGGCTAACATGAGGTACCTCTTCAAAACCAAGTGTAAGAGGCATATGAAATAGACTTAGTTTAATGCTCATGGTTAAGGCATAGGGTTTTGTTCATGTTTTCGTGGTAGGTCATGGCCTTTTTTTTTTAATTTCTGTTTTTGTAGGTAATTTGAGGTCATCTGTGATTATAGAAATTGTAGGGTTATTGAATTTAGAGGTGGCTGGACTTTAGTCTTGTTCCAGACTTCATCTTCACTGGAAAATCCCCGGAGGTCACTCTCCTTTGAGCTGTGCCTGCGGGTACACCTCAGGGTGGTCGTCTGGGTTTGCTTTGCTGTCACGGTGAGAGGTTCAACACACACAATATGGGAAGTGAAAAACCCCAAACGGTTAGCCAGCTGGTCTGGCCGTTGGGGTCTATAGATGCTAGCGTTTGGGATTGAAACAAGCCAGCCTTGACTAGTTTTGGTGAAATGTCATTTTAGCAAAAGCCTGA
>NW_017733276.1:25820-31409 GCF_001890085.2 Hipposideros armiger | reverse complement strand
CATTCTCATTTTCAAGTTTCAGCTCAAATGCTCTATTGGGAGAGAGGCCCTTTCTATGAAAAGTCTTTGCCCCGCACCTTTCAGTCATACCTCTGTCATCCGCTTTATCTTCTTGGTAGCGCTATTCCAGTTTGTTATGATCTCTTTGCTTGTTCTCTTATTTGCTATTTGTCTCCCCAGCTATCAGAGAATGTAAGCTCTGTGAGGCAGGTGCTTTGTCTGCTTTGCTCACCAGGGCGGCCTTATCTCCCCTAGAGAGTTAGACACCTAGTACACACACTATAAATATTTGTTGAATGATGATTGAATGCCTTTTCATTGAATGAATGAAAGCTTGGGGAAGGCAAAAGGTTATAAACAGAATGTATCAATCGATACATAACATTTGTGTCCTACGTGCAGTGCTTCTCAAATATGAACGCAAATCACCTGGAGATCTTGTCAAAATGCAGATTCCTGGGTGGGACCTGAGATTCAGATTTCTCTCCAGCTCCCAGGGGATGTGGCATCTACAGCAGTCAGACACAAAGATGTGATGGCTCTGCCTTTGGGACAAGAAGACGTCCCTTGCTGTGAGTAATTAACCTGACAGAGGAACCATGTTCAATACTTGTTGCCTTTGTGAGTAATGTGATGGCATCTGTTTTCATGGTCCCTGCGTGGTTTTTGGAGACAGCAGTGCAGACGCTGTTGGGGAAGGCTGTCATGGGAGGGAAGGCTCCTTTGGGACGGTGAATGAGCTGTAGGGTTTCGCTGAGCTTTGATCTGGCGGCACGTTGATGTTGCCTCAACTTGTTTGGTATCATTCGCTGAGGACCTGGAGCAGTACGCCCTTTCCTGTCCGACTTCACAGTGTCAGCAATTGCTTAAGGCTGAGGAGGGCGAGCAAGGGTGAGAACGCGGGGAGGAAACGGGGTTGAGACAGGGCCCTGCTGGTCATGGTTGCCACACTAGCAGAGATACAGCTGCAAGTAATGAAACAGTGCATTTGGATTTGAGAGTAACCGTTCTGAAATCCCAGCAAACCCTGCCTTTCCAGTTCTTCCTCGAAGTCTCTCCTTGAGCTCTTCCTATCTGAACACTCTGTGGGCAAGGTGACTGCATTTTGCTCTGAGAGTTTCTGCCCCTGACTGCTGAGTGAAATGATTTTGGTCTATCAATTTGGTGTAGAGTTGAGGAAGGCCTGAGGCATTATGTAAATGAAAAAAATGACTCTATTTATTGTTAGAAAATATCAAGCATCACCAACCTTATTGCATCTAACAGAAATTAGGTGCAGTTGAATGATTATTTCATAGAGGATACCTGGCTTTGAAAATGTGCAATTCTGCAGAAGTTTAAATTGGAGTGAGAAGAAGCCAAATGAAGAAGTTGGACATTTTGATACCTGAAACTGGGTAAGAACAAAAGAAAAAGTGGAAGTAAATAGCATGTTTTAAGGGGTTCACCGAGAAATAAATATACAAGCAATTAGTTGCATATTTTGATGGAGGATAATCATGGCCTGGAAAAGAGCATCATTATATATAAGATGTGGTGATTCATAAAACTCACCAGTGGTAGGAAAAGTTGGCAGGTTGTAGCTGTGGGACTTTGGGAGAGGTAACCCTTCTTCCTGAGCCTCAGTTTTCTCATCAATTAAATGGAGTTGAAGATCCTATCCTAGAGGGTTGATGTAACAATTAAAATTAGAGTGGGTATGGAGAGACCTAGCCCATAGCCACCCCACCCTTGCATAAGCTCAATAAATGTTAGTTTTACTTTTCCCTAGTGTGATCAGTTCTTTAGCCTGTTCCAAATGGCGCTTTTGAAGATATAGTTTTCTTATTTTCTGAAGAGATTCAGAAAATACAGTTAAAAGTGTTCTTATTTTTAAAAGGGAAGGTGCATAAATCAAATGTCAGAGGTTGCCTTTGCTGAGAATCCATTACTTGCTTCACAGATACATGATCTAGAAGGTGCTGATGGTGTTACCAGGAGCTCACTGTGCTCCTATGAAGATTTCTTATTACTGTGAGAAGGATGCAGGGATGTCTTCTGGAACACAAGGGCAGGGATGTTGCAGGCCTCAGTAGGTACCAGAAAACCATGAGCTCCAGGAATTCGACCATTTCATGTTCGGCTCCCCTCCACGTGTTGGCGCATTCATCCCTCTGTAGGCCAGCCTCCTCCGCCTCAAGGGCCCACATGGTGGATAGATCACTGTCCACACGCAGCTCCCAAATACAAATGTTATGGTTCAGCTACCTGAAAAGCGCCACCGCTCCCAGTCTCCCGCTCCCAGTTCCTGCATCTTCACCTGGCTGAGTCTTTTTGGAGGTTATCTCATAATGTGGGGGATACATCATAAAATGCTGCAGGGCAGTAGGGTAGAGGGATTCAGAGTGGTCATTCTGAGCTGGGCCGCATTCCAAAAACGTGCTGATTATAAGAACACAGACTTGGTTGAAGATTTCACAAATGTAGACATTGCTTGACTCTGTGGGTTCTTGACTCACTTCATGAAATACACATTTGGCATTTTGCTGCTTTTATAATGACCACAGTGAAACAGTGGAAAGGAAAAATAGATGTGATGATCAGATGAAGCCAACTTTGCTTTTGTAGTTACTATTATTAAATTTAGGATGCATATATTTTTAAAGTATATGATGGGAAAGTAGAGAAACATGACCGATTCCACGGAGTTTTGTGGTCGTCCGTCAAAACTTGCAAACTTCCCCAAGCACCTCCTGTGTGGCATGTGCCAACAGAGGACTGTGATGAAGCATAGACTCTTTGTGCTCAAGTATCAGCATAGAGCCTCACAGGAGTCAGGAAAAAGACTGAGTTCCCTGGAGGCAGAAGGATTTGTGCTTTCAGACAACCTTTGCGCTGAAAACTGCAATGCCAACTCTTCCCTCGGTCTCTAGTCAGCTGTCCTGCCCTGCAAATGTTGGACTTGCCAATCCCCATAACTGTGTGAGCCAATTCCTTAAAAACAAACCTCTTTCTATCTGTGTAAATACATATATACACACACACCTTCTTGGTTCGTTTCTCTGGAGAACCCTGACGGATACAAATTTTGGCTGGATCAAGGACATCTGGCCAGGCGATCTGGGTGATGAGACACCTGGCAGATATGTCACAAGCGNGTGAAAAACCCCAAACGGTTAGCCAGCTGGTCTGGCCGTTGGGGTCTATAGATGCTATCGTTTGGGATTGAAACAAGCCAGCCTTGACTAGTTTTGGTGAAATGTCATTTTAGCAAAAGCCTGAGCTGTGAGTTGCTTGCCCAGCAATGGTGAGAGATTTGTGGCCCGATCCGTCCTTGTAGCTGGTCACAGAGCTGTCAAGGAAAGGGGCTGGTTTGGGGATCATAGAGAAATGAAACTTGGAATCAATTGAATCACAACATCCTCCTTTAATTTCTAAAAATTTCCTTGAAATCCCTACCTTAGTGAACTAGGCATGTCTCTGTTTCAGAGAGTTTTCTGTCATGTATGATTTCTAGGGTCCAGGGCTGCCTCTTGTTAAGTTCCATAATATGTGCCAGGCAATGTGGTAGGTCCTCTATATAATACATCTCATTATCAAAACAATCCTCTAGGATTGATATTAGTTCCATTTTACAAACGAAGCAACTAAAATTCAGAGACCTGAGTCCAGTCGCTCAAGGACATACATCTAGAGATGGGAACCCATCATTCTGCCTCCCCTGGAATCACTTCTTCCTCTCCCATCCCCATTCTTCCTCCATTCCCTCAGTTTCTTCTCTCAGATAACGGCAGCCTAGGTGAGATATTTGGAGTTGTCCTTTATTCCTGTTTACCCCACGCATGGAATCAGTTCCCAAACCTGATGGGTGCCAACTCCTTAATCCCTCTCGTATCTGTTCCTCCTTTTGCATCATTGCTTCCTCCATGGAAGGAACTAGCCCTCACCTAGTTTCTGAATTAGGTTCCAGTCAGCTTCTCCCCATCCCTGCCTCTATCCACTTTCCATATTGCTGTCAGAATTACCTTGAAGAGCTGCAGGCCTGACCATGTACTGCCCCCCCTAGGAAAGCTCCAACTTCTTGGCGTAACAGGCAAGAGCCGCTGGCCGTTCTGGAACCCCATGAGCTTTAGCTAAGCTGAAATACTGGTGTTTCCTTCAGGGGCCCTGTTGGATTATACGCCCGTGCCTCTGTCAGGAGCACCCTTCCGCCTTGTGTTGGTGAAGGATGCCTGTTCATTCTTCAAGACTCAGTCCCAATGGAACCTCCTCCAGCATTCTTCCCCTTCCTCCGTCCCATCCCCTGTGGTCTCAGCACCATGGGTCGCCATCTCTTCTTACACCTCTTTTAATGAATTTGTTTAAAATTTAAATTTTATTTAGTTATTTTAAATAGGTTCTATATTTACGTGGTACAAATTTCAAATGTTGTAAACGTTCACAGTGAGAAGTATGTGTCCCTCAGTCTCTGTCCTTCAACCGGAGGCAGCCACTATTACCCATTTTTTTGTCTCCTTTTGAAGATTTTCCCACGTAGGTACTGGCAAATATGAGCATGAGAATTTTAAAATCTTGTTTTTACACAATTGGTAACATCTCACTATATATGCAGATTATATATATATATACATGCACTTATACAAATATATGTATAAAAAACAAAATGTGAAAGTATCCTTGTTTCTATTTTTGGCTGCAATGAATTTCATTGTATGGCTAAATCAAAACTTATTTAACCAGCTCCCTATTACTCAACATTTAGGTTGTTTCCAATCTTTTGCTTATACAAACATGTAATGAATAATCTAGAGCATATGTCACATTGCACATACGCCAGTCCGCTTCTAGGATAAATACGTGAACTACTGGTCAAAAAACATGCGCTCATTAGAGCTGCATGGCACAAGGGCCCAGCGCAGCTCCCCAGCGGGTTTTTGTTGTCTCAGTTTGCCCTCCGGCAGCGGGCGCTCCACCTGGACTAAGCAGTGAGCCGCCCGACTGTCTCCTTCAGTTCCCTCCTGTTTTTTACCTAGTCTATTCTCTAATACAACAGGTAAGTGATACATATATATATATATATATATACACATATATATGTATATATATATATACATATATATGTATATATGTATATATATACATATATACATATATACGTGTGTGTGTGTGTGTGTGTATATATATATATATATGTATGTATCACTTACCTGTTATATATATGTGTGTATGTAGGGCTCTGTGTCATTCACTGCTCAGAACCTTTCAGTGGCTTTCACAGCTCCGGGAACAACATTCAAACTCCTCATCGTGACTTGCTTGGTCTGAAATGGCCCTGCCTAGTAATCTTTCCTACCTCTCCGGCGATTGCATACTCTCCCAGGCTCACTAGCCTCCAACTACTTGGTCCTGTTTTTTTGTTCCTCAAGCACCAATCCTTTTCCCAATCCTGGACCTTTACAAACTGGCTCTTCCCTCTGCCTGGAAGGTTCTCCCTCACTCCTTTGAATGGCTAGCTCATTCTCATTTTCAAGTTTCAGCTCAAATGCTCTATTGGGAGAGAGGCCCTTTCTATGAAAAGTCTTTGCCCCGCACCTTTCAGTCATACCTCTG
>NW_017733276.1:12403-22830 GCF_001890085.2 Hipposideros armiger | reverse complement strand
ATATATACACACACACCTTCTTGGTTCGTTTCTCTGGAGAACCCTGACGGATACAAATTTTGGCTGGATCAAGGACATCTGGCCAGGCGATCTGGGTGATGAGACACCTGGCAGATATGTCACAAGCGAAGGTCTGGAAAGACATGTCAGTGGAGAAGCTGCTCAGTGAGTTCAGCTGGTGGGTGTAGGCCCCTAGGAGAGCATCTTTGAGCATTGTCCTCTAAGCAGGAAGACCTTGAAGGCCCAAATTCTTTTTGTTTCAGACTCAAGCAAGGGAATGCTGGGAAAAAGGCTTTCATATCCTCAGCACTGAGAGCCACATTGACCCCTCACCCTGACCAGTTCTACACCTAACAGCAGGGCTTTGGGGAATTTGGCCTCTTGGGTTTGGGCATGTCTGAGATGCCTTGGGATTTAGACTTTCTTTGAGAATCATTAATGACCTGTAGACTATTTAAAAATGCAGAAAAATAACTGTACATTAGAATGATATGAATTATTAAATTTCTAATTTCCACATGTAATAGCTTGTATGGGATTAAGATGCTGTTACAGTTAGCATAATACCTATAAACTGAAACTACATAGTTTCGAAGCCCCAAATTAAGTTAGTTTGCAGCTTTAGCATTGTTTTAAAAAAAAATAGCTTCAGATATACTTTATATATTCACCCATTGTAAAATTCACCCATTGTGATTCAATGATTTTTTTTTAGTAAATTTATATAGTGCAACTACACAAAAAGTTTTAGAACACTTCTAATATCCCAAAACGTTTCCTCATGCTTGTTTGTGGCCAATCCCCAGTCCTACCCCTGGCCCTAGGCAACTACTAATCAGCTTCCTGTCTATTGTTCTGCCTTTCCTAGAAATGTCATATAAATGGAATCATATAATATGTAGTTTTTCGTGTCTGGCGTCTTTCACTTAGCATGCTTTTGTTGTTCATCCATGTTGTTGCATCAGAAGTTCATTCCTATTTAATTGCTGAGTAATATTCCATTGTATGGGCATACCACATTTGTTTATCCATTCACCATTTGATGGATGTTGTGTTTCCAGTTTTCAGCTATTATGAATAATGCTGCTCTGAACATTTGCATTGAAGTCTTTTGGAGACCCATGTTTTCATTTCTCTTGGATAGATACCTAGGAGAGAAATTGCTGGGTTTATATGGCATATATATATATATATATTTATATATGTGTATATGTATATGTATATGTAAATATGTATTTATATGTAAATATGTATTTATATGTATATATATATTTATATATGTATATATGTGTGTGTGTGTGTGTGTATATATATATATATATATATATATATATATATATATATATTTAACTGTTTAAGAAATTGCCAAACTGTTTTCCAAAGTAGCTGTACCATTTCGTATTCCTACCAGCTATGTAGGAGAATTCAAATTTCTCTGCATCAGCATCATTTGGTTTCATCAGTCTTTTTTGTTATAGCCATTTGTAGTGGTATCTCATTATGAGTTTGATTTGCATTTCTTTAATGAGTAATGATGTCCAGTACCTTTTCATATGCTTATTACCCAGTTGTATATCTTCTTTGGTGAAATATATATTCAAATATCTTGACCAATTAAAAATTGGGTTGCTTGTCTTCTTCTTACTGAGTTGTAAGCATTTTTGTGATTTTTGTTATGTTCTTAAGTTAGGGGTGGTAGTTTTTGCTTTTGAAAGACTTCTCTTTATCTTTTATTTTGGAACTATATACAGCTGAAATAATTCTCCAACCCAAGTGAAATTAGCTTTGCCAGATAGTCATTGAAATGGTTCATTATTTAGAAGAGTGAGACAACCATGTGAGCGGCTGCTCATGACCGGGTCTGGCATAGCCTTGAAGCCCTGGGCCCTGTCATGCACTGAACATTCATTGAGGGACTTTTCCAATTCAAAGATTAGCTGAGATGCTCCAGGATCACTAATCACTTATTTTGCGTAGTGTCTGGAGAGTGTTTCTCTTTTTTTCCATTTATTTTTTATTTAATAAATACTTTTGAATGTCTGTAGCATTGTGTTAGCTGTGGTGGGAAATACCCCAGATAGTAAGATATCGTCTTTGTCCTTGAGAAAATATGAGAATACACAAACACAACAACAATGCAACAAAATATATGATTAAGGACAGAATGAATCGTTATACTGCAATGCCAGGAAGTGTTTGCGTAAGACAATTGAGTAACCCAAAAATATCAGTATTGAATTAAGGGTCAGCCACCTGGGTCACTTCCTAGTCTATGAAGATTACTGAAACAAAAGGAAAAAATAGAGAAAACATTTAAATAGACTTCCCCTCTTAAAAAGCACTATGTGTGTGAAAGGGGGACTTATAGCAGAGTGAGACCTGGAAGGGCTTCCTCTAATAGGTGGTGAATTATTAGTACGTTGTCTCCCAGAAGAGCTGGATCTAGTTCATGGCTGAGCTTTTGTTTCGAGGAACTTGAATCTGAGGTTAGAGATAAAATGTATGAGGCCTGTGAGGAAAGGCCACACCGGTCCCTAGTGCCCTTCCCCTCAGGCCGCGTGGGTCCCTGAGGAGGTGGCCGTGCAGATAATGGATGCTGTCTGGAAGCTGAGGAAAAAGCAATTCCTGAGAGCTGGAATGGCCCGGGAAGACATTTTGGAGGAGGTGGGGTTATACTGGATGAAGAAAGGGTAGGATTTAATAATTGAAAAAGAAAATGTAGAAGGCTCTATGATGTAAAATGCTCTTCAAGGAACCACCTGGTTATGTAGCAACACTCTGAAAAAATTTGTTTCCTACAGTTGACCACCGAGGACAAACTTAGAGCGGTTTAAGAATGTCTAAGTTGAAAACAATTATCTTACCTAGAATTAATTTTTTTTTTTTTTTGCCAGAAAATTCCCCCAATCCCCTTCATCAGCAGTAGTTCCACTTGCATCTTTTTCTCCCCTCAGATCCCAGTGGTGACAGTCACAGATGACACAGCTCTGGGGTCGGCAAAGGAAACAGCTTGCAGGATTGTTGGAAAGAACCCCGTTGAGAGGAGCACAAATGGCCGCCTTAAAGGGTGTGAAAAGAGCTGCAAAAATGGATTCAGCAAGAAACATTGTAAAGACAAAAGCCCGCTGTGTGATGGTGTCGGGGCTACCATGGTGGAAAGTAGGGTCAGCTGAGGAGAGGGTGAGCTGGCCATGCTCAGTTCCTGGTTTTGTGTTTGTGCCGGATGGTGGTGGAAACTCTTGTCCCTTTGTTATACGCTTGAGCCCGTTTTGTCCAAGGGTCAGTGCTCAGCTGGGGCTATGACTTACTGGATAAGAAAAGATAAAAGACTCTCTTTGGAGAAGGACACTCAGTGCATGACATGAGGATGTGCTTGTCAACATTAGGAGGTGTGAGTTCATGGAGATTGTGAGGCTACTGCCGAGTACTCTGCTGTCCTGGGAGATGGTTTTAGGGAAAGGCCACAGTGGCAGAATGAATAGTTAGTTCTTGACTTGGGATCCAAGTCAGTCAACAGAGCCTTGCGAAGTGAGTGCACTGGCTAGGCTTCTAAAAGCTCCCCAAACGTGACACACTGTGTACCTTCATTGCTCTGTTTCCAAAGGAAAAGCTCCTTGTTGAATTTGTGTCACCCTGCAGAAAGTAAAGTGAAACACTTTTTTCGTCAGTAAACAAGTTGGCCAGTTTTAAGAGGCTGCCCCATCACACTGCCTAGGGTTGACTCCTGGCCTGGCCACATTCTGTGTGGCCGTGGGTTTCCTCCTTAAATCCTCTGAGCCTCAGTTTCTTCACTTTATTCATCTCTAAAATAGAGACAACAAAAATTACCTAGCTCAGAAGGTTGGTGATTTAAACAGGGATTTGTTTAAAGTGAGTGCTCAATGAACATGAGAATCCTGCTTAATCAGAACTTATGATGAGCAGCTACTGTCCATTCATTCTTTCCTTAAGCAAACATTTCTTGAGCTCCAGTGGTATACCAGGCACTCCGTAGATCTGTGCTTTGCAGTACAGTAGCCATTAGCCACATGTGGCTCTTTAAATTTACATCAATTAAAACTAAATAAAATAAAGAGCCCATTTCCTCAATTGCCCCAGTCACATTTCAAGTGCTCAAAGGACACATGTGGCTGGCTCGTGGCTACTGTATTGGACAGTGTAACATAGAACATTTTCAGTATGGAGAAAGTTCTGTTGAACAGTGCTAGTCTCAATGCTGGGGATTCAGCAGTGAACATAGCAGTTATTTACACTTGATCTAAACATGGATTTTTGAGAAATCCAAACTTTCGGGTGTGCCTTGTTTTCTCCCAGGAATAGGACGATAGGGCATCTACACAGTGGGTTATTGGAGCATCATAAGTAATTAGTAGCGGTTTGATGAGATATGTGCGTGACTTTCTCTATGAGTAAGGACTCTCTTATTAATAAGAAGGATACGTGCTGTGGAAAGTTTCCTAAAACCCCCATTAAATGTTGGAAATGGGCAACCAGATAAATGACACCCCTGCCCACTTTGGGGTCATCACAGATTCTTAGGTAGCAGACGTCACAGGTGAGGCTGGAGCGATGCCCAGGTGGGAATGCAGCCTTTGCTCCCGGGAGACCTTTCCTTAGCCCTTTCAGCAGCCCTGCCAGGCTTTCCTTCCTTTTGCCCAGAGCACAGACGAGCAAAGGAGGGCAGTGGTGGGAAGGGACTAGATGCAGAGCTCTTAGAGAACCGGAGAGAACACACACAAGCCAGCTCCTGAGGGAGGAAGGCTGACTTCACGGGAAGGTTGCTTTCTACCCTCCGGCCAACACACTGTGTGACTCTGGGAAATGAGGCTTCTGACTGAATTCCTTCTCTTTCCAGTCCTCCTGTCCCTCCCTTCATCTGAAGGGAAAGGCTAAATAAGGACGAATGCATGAAGCCTCAAAGAATAAGTAATTACTATTTTGCTAGTTATTATTGCTTTTTTTTTTCCTTCAAGTCCTAGTCACTTTATGAAAGTAATATCCATTTGTGTGAACGTTCCTTAGGGAACTGGGACTGTGAAATTCCAGCTAGTCGGAGCTTGGAGGAAGTGAGCGTGCATTTGTGAGGGTGTGTGCATGTACACACGCGTGTGTGTGCCCATGCACACACACACACACACACACACACACACACACACGCCTGAGTGTGCCTCTGACAGAAAGTCTCTTGACTGAAGTTAAGGGCAAAGTAAGAATTTTAGATGACTTGTTCTTTAAATGTGTCATTGTCAGCTTCTCTCATCTCCTACATGAATATGAATGATTAAAAGTAGGCGGTGGAAAAGGAGATGCTTTCCCTGGCTGTGTCTCTTCCCCTTTTCCAATAGAGCTGGGGCACCAGAGGAGGAACAAACTGCAGGTATAAACGTTTAGGGGGAAAATCCCACATGGTTCTGTTCTGCTCCTTCCAGCACCACCCACGTGGGACACTTGTTTATGCCACACAATAACGCTCTTAGAGACTCCTGGGGGACAGGTTTAGAGCCAATGGGGACATAGCCTGTCTGACTTGACATGCACAGCCTTTCACATTTAGGGCACAGAGGCAGTCTCATTTCCCCCAGGGAACCCAGGGATACCCCAATGCTGCGTTTATCTGTAGAACTGAGCCTTAGCTACTTGCGCTTACCCAAATGCCGTGGGCGGCCGTCCCCAGCCTGTGTGCATGGGGAATTGCTTGGGGGATGTGCACCGGGCCGTTGACGTTTCCTTTTCTATTTTCCAGCCTCTATGACCCAGGAAGGTACTGGCAGGTGTGCTCATCACTTCCAGGGCTGGGGAAGCCAGTGGGATTGCACTGACCACATGCTCTGACAGGGGCGTTTCTGCTTGGGAATTTGTCAGTTTTCAACTAGTTCACTTATAGTCACCATCCATTTATGGAGTATCTACAATGTACATGCTATGTTTTAGGTCATGGGAGGTGAGAAGAGGTCAAAGATGTATGAAACTCTGGTATTTACTCTGAAAGAGCTTATAATCTATCCAGAACCTACCTCTTACTTTTGAAATGAGAAGAGGAATTAACATTTTATTGAGCCCTTACTGTGTTCCAGGTCCAGAGCCTAGCATTGTGCAGTATCACCTCACATCCACCTCACAGCCAACCTTTAAGGTGGGCATGTAGCACCTCCATCTCACACCTGAGAAATTTAACTGTAGAGAGGTTAAATATCATTTGTTGATTCTAAGACTTTTTTTTCCCCACACTTTAGCATCTAAAATAGGGATATGTCTTACAATCGATGTTATGTCACTGTTTAATTGGCAGAGACTTTTCTTTCTTGGTAGTAAGTAAAATAATCGTAGGTCTTTGCAGTGATGTTGTAGATTCTGCAAAATAGGGTATTTTGTCAGGTTCACCCAGCTGAAAAGAAGTTGACATGGGTTTGCCTGACTCTGAAGCTTGTGTGTTTACCCTCAGAACCTGCTGCAAAATCCGTGGTCCGGTTATGCTCTCCTTTGTAACTGTGCAAAGGCCGTGTGATTTTCACAGACGAAGTATGAATAGGGGGAAATGACTGGGCTGGAGCTCACATCACCTGGTTCCATAACTGAGGGGGTAGTAGCACGAGGAGCTGCATATAGCAAACAGGATGTTGAAAGATTGAGAAAAAGTTAATTATCTTCCTTTCTCTGCTGATTATAAACTCTTTTTTTTTTCTTTTAAAAGAGGCCAGCAACAAATGGCAAACTGTGGTATGCGTAAGATACAAACAAGAGTAATGCATTCCTTCATTTGTTCTGGTGTGCTCTGGGCTGAGTGTGGTGTTTTTCCCTGCAGGGATCCATTAGTGACATGACAGTGGCCCTTTTACTGTCCTGGAGAACCACGAGCGGAGACATAGGCTAGCTCCCTCCCCCACATAACTGAGTTCTGGGAAGTCCCCAAGTGCAGGCAGGCCTGTGTGTGTTTATGATTGTCACAGTGCGCTATGGTCAACACTCCTAGGTATGAGGCAGGTCTGAATTCCACGGCTGACCTGGATTCAGAAAGCAGTGCCCAGGACTAGAGCAGGGAGAAGCAGCCAAGACTGCTACCACGGTTTGATCTAAGCCTCCACGTGCTTAAAGAAATCTGGTCCCCAGTGGCCTTCGACTAAGCCGTTTTCCTGAGTAACTGATGCCCACAGCAAAGAAGTACAAGGGAGGACTGGCCAGGTAACTTGGCATCTCCCAGGAGGCCATGTGAAGAGTGGAGAGATAATACTCCTGGTGACCTGAACACCATGACCCATCCCCTGACGCCCGAGGGAAACCGAGTCTCAGAGGAGCTGAGTGGCTTGTCGGCATTCACACAGCTGATTGTTGACAGCTGAGTCAGGGCCAAACCTGGGGCTCCAGAGAGTGTTTCTTTCTCCTTTTCAGATATTTAATCACTCAGCGCCTGTGTTTCTCCAACAATGAGGAAAATGGCGAGGTTGATTTCTGGGAAGCTCTCCTACAGAAATAATGTCAAATAACTTTGGAAAAAAAACCTGTATACACAAGAGCGTTCAGTGAAGCCTTATTTATATTACCGAAGCCCTAGAAACAAACACACATAGTCCACAGTAGGGAAATGGTTAGGTAAACATGGTAAATACAGTTGATTAAATAATAAATAGCCATTGGAATTATGTCTAGGAAGACTATAGCAGGATAGGGATTTTTTTAATGATATGATTATTGGTAAAGAAAAAGGATACAGAAATATTTGTATATTATGATAGCCTTGTATAAAACATCCATGCCCAGAAAATTCAAATCTGATAGGTAATCAGCCCACATCCAATGGGGCTGCAGGATTTGGATTTTTATTCTTCTCTGAATTTTCAATTTTTAAAAATATGGTCTTGATGGAAAAACTAAATTTATTTTTCAAAAGAAAGAGACAATAACGTGGGAAAAAGTGTTTGGTTGGGATGACTCTCCAGTTCTTACATTCCGTGAGGCTTTGAATCTGGGACAGCTGTCTCCGGGCACATGCAGATGTTTATGGTGAAGCAAAAATGAGTCCAGCATTGGCCAAAGGGAAAAGGTGGTTTTCCAGGATGTGGGAGTGGGTATATAAAGGCCCAGGAGCTCTGCTGTTGTTTAGAGGAATCATTGGTTGTGACTCTGAGTTTGGGTAGAAGCCATAGGCTCTTGGTTGTAGGGTGATTTATTTGTAATTCTAACCTTGTGTGGCCAGAACCCAAGTACTGCTGGAAAGGGCTGGGGCGGTCCCGTCAGTTTTCTCGTCTCCTGAACTTGCCCCAGGCTGGGAATAGAAGCTCTTGCTGGCTTCAGCCTTCCCAAGAAATATAGGAATGTTGCAATTGCAACATTTCCAGTTTTCATTTCTCCTTTTCTTCGCAGGGAGTTTTCTTTTTAGCCAAACCTGTGCTGGTGTAGATGGTGGGCAGTGTGAGAACCCATGTTCAGAGGAACTTCATCACCTTCTGCTGGAATTGCTTTCTGGGCTGCAGGGGTGGTGATGTGCTGCCACCAAAAGGGTGTTGGCCTGGGACCCTAGACAGGTGGCTCTTGTCTAGATGCCACAGCTAATTAGCTGTGTGGCCTTGGGCAGATGACCTCACCTCCTATATTTCCACTTCCTTACCCATAAAATGCAGGCGTCACAGTGGGTTTATGAGTCCCCGGCAGTTCCCACCTTGTGTAGCTACTCCCGATAACTCACTTTTAAAGCTTGGCACTGACTGGGGAAAATTATTTGGTTTGGTAAATATTTTTAAGTGCTGTTTTATTACCACTGCTGTCAACTGCATTTTTTTTTTAATCTGTTACACAAACACACACAGCTCTCTTTTATAATAGGAAGTAGTCTTCCCTTTATCTGCAAGGGAGGAGATGCATGCATTTCAGGGGGCAAAGGGGCATGGATGGTGTAGCTTAGTGGGAAGACTGCTTGTCAGCGGTATGTGTGTGTGCCCTTGTGTGTATGTGTGTGTGACCATGTGTGCATGTGTTGTATATGTGTATATATGTGCGTGTGTGCGTCCGCCCACATGCACTGTGCTCTTGAAGGTGTGGGGTTTTTTTCCCTTTAATGTCACACTGCTGAGAACACATCTGTAAGGTAGCTGCTACTACCGATGTCAAGCCAGGAATTCAGTGGGGTTTGGTATGATTTCTGGGCACAGATTTATCAGCACAGTGGGCATTTGGGTTTAGCTTTTTCTGCAGGTGCCCCATTAAGCAGATGGTGCTTCATTGCACTAAGGAAAGATGTAGTTTTGCCCAAGAAGAACTACCGTATTCTCAGCAGCAGATCAAAGGGATATTCATTCCCAGCAACTCCGGGCCAGAAATTGTGCTGGGGACAGTTTATGGAAGGCCAGGGGAAGGGAGACAGTTACTCACACTTGAGTAATTGGCCAGGTGCAGCCACTTTTCACGCCTGTGTCCTCCCAAGATGGGCTTCCTCTGCATGTAGTCACCCTTCCCAAAAGGTAGAGCGCGAGATATGAATCAAGTCCGTTGTTACTGATCATCGCCCTGGCCGAGGAGTGAGTGCAGCTCCCAGGTCGGCATAAAGACAGAGAGGGCCTTGAAAGGAAAACAGCTCTGTGTGCTTCTCCCATCCTTTCTCCCTGTTATCTCCTAACTCAGATGGAAAATCCATGCCATATGGCAACACTAAGAAGGCAAAAATATCATCTTGCACCTTCCATCGAGTTACACGAGCAAATAATCAGGTACCAGCAGAGAATGACGTTGCTGCTCGAGGCAGTATCTGTGCCTGTGTGGGACATTTTTGGGTCACCCTAGACTGGAGGGTGGGGTGGGTGGGTGGCTCCTGTCTTTTCCAGCACTAATTTTACACTTGGTTTCAGGGTTTGACAGTGATTATAAATGGAAAGGGTTCCTGAGATCCCACCTGAACTGAGTCGTTCTTTGTATTCATAGAGAATCCTCTGGGCTCTTACCAAGGAGACACTTGGTGGGATGACAATGTCCTGAATCAGATGGGTGTTGGATGACCCAGGTTTCACTTTACATTTGCTGATGGTGCATACGGATCTTTTTCTCTTTCCTTAACATTCTCAGGGAGACAGGAAGCCGTGGTGGAGTCCTATTCCTGATGCTAATTCACTTTGTGGCCTGACCCAGCCTTTTAATATCGCCAGTCTCACCTGCTGTTATGAACTGAGGGGTTTATTTACAATGGTTCTCAAGCTCAGCTGCACATTAGGAACCCCTAGGAAGGTTTTGAACATCCTGATGTCCAGGCTGCACCCTAGACCAATTACATGAGTCTCTGAGGGTAGGAACTAGGCATTTGGTGTTTTTGAAAGGTCCTCAAAGTTAAGGAGCTTTGTTTAAAACAGTGCTTCTCAAACTTGAATGTAAGGTGGGTCACCCGAGCATCTTGTTAAATGATCCCATAGGTCTGGATGGGGCCCGAGATTCTGCATTTCTAACAA
>NW_017733276.1:6118-8808 GCF_001890085.2 Hipposideros armiger | reverse complement strand
ATGGTATCGGTGACTCATTGCAACATCCTTGGTACACACAGATGGTACACGAGGCACATGGTGGCATCACTCCGAGAGGTGGGATGCAGGGCCTCCGTGTTCTGGCTTTCTTGGTGGAGGCTGAGCCTGGCTTGTGTGTTTTCTGGGAAGAGCTGAGTCTGGGGTGAGGTGGAGTGATGGAGCAGGAACCTACTTTTTCTCTGGAGTCAGAGAGAGGAGTTCATGTGAGGGAGAGAGCGTCCCCCATACATACCAGATACAGAAAAAAACCAACAGCACACCACTCATAGATTCAACCGACAGAAACCAGCTGCTGAAGGGGGGATGGGCAATGTGAGGGCAGAGTGGTACCACCTTGCTCTGGAGGGTGGAAGGTGTGAGCGGACTGTGGATGGAAAAACGAGTGGGGGAAAGGCTGCTCTGGCTCAGTAGCCACCCGAGGCTGCAGTGGCGGGATCACAGCTGTGGTCGCTGACTCAGGAGATCCAGGGTGTTTGTTCCAGATGGTATCATGGCAAGGGTCTGCGCAGTGCTGGGCCTGGAAGGACAGAGGCCTTCAGTTATGCGCCGGTCTGTGACATCACAAAGAGCAAGCCTTTGTGGGGCGCTGAGGGCCACCCATGGTCATCACGAGAGCAGCGTTGATGGAGAGCCCGCCATGTACAGGACACTCAGCCAGGGCTGTAAAGGAGACTCAAACTGTGATGAGATGCACTCCCCGATTCCAAAGGGTCAGGTTGGGAGATCAAAGGTGTATACGTTGTAGAAGAACAGAACAGAACAAAGGCTGTCAGAGTCAGAGTGTGACTGTGCCATCTGGCCTCTCCCGCTGCTCTGCTGCACGCCTCTCCACTTCCAGCACGGGCAGCTCAAGGCGCCCCTNCTGCCTTGTATATAAATGACATTATTTTTATGTATAAAAATTTCCTATTGTTATTCATTCTTGAAAAACACAAAAATATAGAAAAATGTACATCTGCTTTCCTAAACTTCCTTTCTGGAAGTTTCCATCCACAGTCAGTGGATAGAAATATTCATTCAGATATATCCGACCGTCATGGCAAAAAGGTTAAGAAATTGGCTTATGCAGTTGTGGACGCTGGCAAGTCTGAGATCTGCAGGGCAGGACAGGAGGCTGGAGACCCAAGGAAGAGTCCATGTTGCAGTTGAAGTCTGAAGGCAGCCTGCAGGCAGAATTCCCTCTTCTTTAGGGGTTATCACTCTTTTTCTATTAAGGTCTTCAACTGATTGGATGAGGCCCATCCTCCATTATGGAGAATAATCTGCTTTACTCAGAGACTGCTAATTTGAATGTTAATCTCATCTAAAATATGCTTTCACAGAAACATCTAGAATACCGTTTGACCAAATATCTTGGTACCATGGCCTAGCCAAGGTGACATACAATTAACGATCACAAGGAGGGACAGGGTATTCCAGTTTCTTTTGGCCTTTATGAGTCATAGAACGATAGCTGGAGAGGCAGGAGCTGTGGTCCAAGGGAGCAAGAATGATTTCTGGGCACCTCTTCATCTTTGCTGGTGATGTTCCGATGAGTCTTTTGTTCTGCTGTGAATATAGAAGGACCGGACTTCACGGGCCGCAGAAACGGCGTGAGCTCAGCTGTGGGTCCCTCTGCTCACCCTCTCCTCCGCGTAAACACTGGAGCCCAGACAAGCGTCCGGATCCTTCCAGGTGCCTGGCTCTGAGCCCAGGGGAAATGGATTAACAGGGAAGAGCACCCAGGGAAAATCAGGTCTGGAGGAAAACCTGTGTGGTGCTGGGCAGTGCTCTGCCTCTCTCTCTCTCTCGTGATTTGAGTCATCCGGAAAAGGGGAAGAGGAGTGGAGGCAGGGACCATGCTATAGTGCAGGGGCTCTAACTTTTTCTGACCCTGAGCCACAGGAACAAGTGCATT
The DNA here is from genome assembly GCF_001890085.2 of Hipposideros armiger. Lineage (NCBI taxonomy): Eukaryota > Metazoa > Chordata > Mammalia > Chiroptera > Hipposideridae > Hipposideros > Hipposideros armiger. The sequence goes on along the minus strand of NW_017733276.1, from coordinate 6,890 downwards.
GTACATTGTGGCCCAGTAGACATATAACTATACATGTCTAGATATAGGTAACATAGAGATATGTATATGTGTATAAATAAAACTGAAGAAAATTGAAAAAGTTTTGTGACCAGCAACTTTCAGTTCATGGGGCACGTGACGCACTATGATATTTTCTCTTCTTTTTTATTTCATTAAGAAGAAAAGCTGGTGCTGTCCCACCGACCTGATTTCGCAGTGCTTAATGGATGGTTACCTGTGGTGAAAATGAGACTGGTGGAGAGGAAGGAACTTGGAGGGTCTTGTGATCCGAAGCAGCTCTGTCCTGTAGGACTTTCTGTGGGGATGAAAAGGTTCTTGTCCAGCATGGGAGCCGCTGGCCCCCTGTGGCTGTTGGGCCCCTGAGATGTGGCTAGTGCAAACAAGGAACTGAATTTTAAATTGTATTCCATTTTAATTAATTTAAGTGTAAGTGCCTGCACGTGGCTAGTGGGGCTAGTGGCTCCCATGGTGAACAGCCCAAACCTGGGGTACTGCCTTGCCTCTAATGAGTGGCATGGCAATGAGCCCCTGCTCTCACCACACCCCCTGTCCCACACCCCCAGGCCTCTGATGCAGCATCTGTTAACTGGGAGGCTGGACTCACCAGCTCCATTTTTCTGGATTCGGGTGGTCAGGAGAACCAGGCTTAACGCTTATAGAGGACATACAGTTAATTAAGTGCCCTGGGCGGTGTTACAGATAACAAGCTTTGCATTTTTAAATGCTCCTTAAGAAACCTTTCCTGTCTTCC
>NW_017733276.1:0-1555 GCF_001890085.2 Hipposideros armiger | reverse complement strand
ACTCTTGGGCACTAGGCTGTAATATTGGGTGCCTCTGTTGGATGGGAGAGCCTTTTTAATTAGTAGCCTTATTAATCATCATCCCCAAACGTGTATTGAGGACCTGTTGTCTACAGGGTACAGTTTTGTATGCCGTGGAACTTTTTAGAGACCATTCCTCCATTTTAGACTCTGGAAAATTACAGCAAGTCCAGGTCACCTCTCAAATCCCTGGCAGGTGCCCATTTGCTTCTGGCAACTCTGACTCAGGATCCACAGGAGGGAGCGGGTCGGGGGAGGTTAAGTTCCCCTTGCGGTCTTGCACGTTCCATGTCAGGGAGACATGGCTTTTATCCGCATAGCTACACAGTGTTTCCCCTTTGCCTCATGTTTGTGATAGAAAGCCCCATTGTTGGTTTTCCCCTGTGGACCACGAAAGTCACCTCTCAGTCACGGGAGCAAGGAGGAGCGGGAATGTTCCCCACGTATGTCAACAGAATGGGTGCCCTTGCAGAGGGTTCCCCAAGCTCCTCTGTTCAGGTACCCCAGAGTGGGGGTGGGACATCTCCTGCAGGACAATAAAGTCTCATGGAGGTCTCTTGTTCTTATTTTAAAAATTCATGTGAACTTTTTATTCTATTCAGTAATGTCCCCGCGATTGTCTCAATATGAACGCTTTTATTCCTAGGAGGCTCCCACCCCGCCGGGTGTATGTGTGGGGAGGGGGTGCAGATGTGTGCCCCAGTCTGTGAAGCATAGCTCTGGGAGGCCGGACATCAGGACCTAACCTCCTGTTCAGGANCTGTGCCAGCCTGAGATCACTGCCATGGGGGTGTCAGAGGAGAGGACAGGTGTGGGCGGTGACATTTGAGTGGCGGTTTAGCGGGGAGAGCTTTCCTGGTGAGGAAGCAGTGTGATGGGCAGCCCCATGATGGGCAGGGTGTGTTCGGGGAAGAGGCCCGGGGTGACCTGAGTTCGGGCAGTTGTGGGGAGCAATTGGCAGGGAACGAAGCTGGAGACGCAGAACAGCAAAGGGCTTTGACACCAACCCAAGGAGCCGAATGTCCTCCTCTGGGCAGTGAGGATGAGTGACCTGATGAGCTCTGTGTTTAGAAGACCCCTTGGGTGGCAGCGCAGGAGAGCCTGGAGGTGGGCGCCAGAGGCAGGGAGGCCAGCACTGTGGTGGTGCTCACTGTGGCTCTTTAGCAGAATGTAATATAATAAACACAGGCAATGGAAACGTAGCCCCCAGAGGGTAGAATTAGGGACGTGGAAGGAGAAAGGAGAGGCGAGGTTGAGGGAGGGGTGAGCGTCCTTCCACTGGGGCTACTGTGTGTAGCGCTGACGGATGAGAAATAAACATATGAGTCATTGTGATGACCTAGAGCTGCCGACACACCACGCCAAACCAGTGGCTTTAAAACCATAATCATCATTTGTTTTGCTCACCGATCTGGAGGCGGATTCGGCTCCCCTAGATAGCTGTCTCTCAGGATTTTTCATGCCGTTGCAGACAGATGATGGCTGGGCCTGGGGTCTCCTCGAAAGCGCGTCACACACCTGTCTGGTACCTGGG
>NW_017733275.1:0-56822 GCF_001890085.2 Hipposideros armiger | reverse complement strand
TATGAGAGGTGGAGGGCTGGAAGAATTGGGACTAATTGAAGGTTTGAAGGTGATGATGGAACCAAAAAAAGGCCATTCAACATGAAATAAATGGTAGAGAACCCTAGGAGCACAGGAGATTGTGGTTAGAGATGAGGATCAGTTCAGGATCATGGGTCAGTGATGGAATGTATGTTATGACTGAAATGAAGAGAGTATGGTGTTGGAGAAGTGAGTTTAGGGACAGAATGAAAAGACCCCTCAATTACACAGCAATGTCTTATTTAACTATAAAATCTCTCCCATGACAATATTGTGAAACTACTGGACCTTTCAACTTTATAATGGACTCCCTACTCCTTCACGTATAGTCTACCTCATTATACAGAGCATATCTGGAAACGTCCATGATAGCACCTGATCACTGGCTTTAGAGAACCTGGGCCAGAATTAAGAGGGGAATTTCTCTCTAGCCTTCTCTCTTCTGTCTTTTCTCCAGCTCTTAGGCCCTATCCCTAGTTCTATAACTTTCTATATAAAAAAACCTCTATCAGAGGGCCCTAATGGAGCTGAGAGCTAATCTAATTCACAGTAAGATGAGAATGACTGAAAGCCTTACCAATCCTGGGTAACATAATATTTTTGACGATATCCTCACTGTTTTAAACTCAAGTCAATGAAATGACTTAAGGTGGAAATTTAGGGCCATTGGTAGTGCCCACTTTTGCTAGACTTAAAGTCATCTATAGGAGGCAATATCCCAAGGCTTTTCTTTTGTGCTCTTAAATATGTATGTGGAATTAGTATCTCTTGGCAGCAGTGCCATCTATTTACATTAAACCTGGATTACAGGTTATCTGACTACACAAGATTAGTAAGGGCAATGAAATCTCAGAGCAAAGAAAATCACTCTAATCCTCACATATTTATTTGGCTATTGACATGCCTTCCAAGGAGAAAGTGTCCTTCCTTAAAGCATGAGGCTCTTAGGCACAGATTTCCTAGTACAACATTTTTAGATCCATTAGGATTAGTATGCACGACAGTTGCTAGGATACTATAAATCAGTAAAGAAAACATCACATAATGGTAGTTGCAAAAAAGCAGGCACTGGACTGTTTTGCAGTCTATGTACTGGGCTGTTACTTATGAACATCATGATTAGGATCATTTCCAACAGCTCCTGTCCATTTTCCTTCTGGAAGCTAGGATGTCATTGCATTTCAATTGGTAGAGTGTTTATAATTCATATGTTTCAAGGGATAATAGAAGTTGTGAATGTTGAGCCTCATAATTGCTACTGAGGAGTCTATTAATGAGTAAGAAAGAGGTTTGGCTGTGCATGTGTGTGTGTTTTTCCCTGACTATTAAATGGCAACTTCAATTTGGGAATGAAATCACCCTCCATTGATTTCCAGTATATTCTGCCATCATCCAGACGGCACTTTCAAAGAGTTCTGTAAATGAGATTTGTAGCTGAGGTAATTGCTGCTGCAAAAGCATGCAATAGAAGGCAAGCTGTAGAACTGCCACTTTCTTGATATTGTAACTTAACTACCTCCTTTCCAAATCAAAGCTGAGTGGGATAGAAGGTAAAGTTCTGTTTGATTTTTGACCTTGCCTCTTATCTCCTAAAGGGAGGAGACACTCCAGACAATACTTTAATCCCATCTCACTTTTTTAATGTTAATTATCTAGCTGTAAAATAAAAGGAAAAAGATTTTTAGCAAATCGCTTAGTATTAATGATCACAGTTTGGATACTTTTAGATTTTTGGGTATCTTCCCTTCAAACTAACAAATAGTAACCAATCCTTTTGTAATGATCGTTCAATGGTGTTGCCCAAGAGAGGATAATGTAGCTTCTTCCCAGATGGGACTTCTAAGTGTGGTGCTTTAGTCAGAGTTAGAGGGAGACTAAAATTCATCCCCATGGACTGATTCTGTCTATATCCAAGTACCTGAGTGATATTTACTGACAGTGGACACCCTCTATCTGGGTCAGTGCTTGAAAAGCAAGCTTTCATCAACCAACAGTTCCTGTATCTGAGTGCTTGGGGAGGGTTCATTAGGAGAACATAATGCACCTGAGACAGGCCTTTCTCCACCACCAATCTTATAATTAGAAGAACAATGTAGACTGGTACTACACTGTGAGATATATCTCCTTCATTCACAAGTTTCTATCATAAGTATAATAATTGACAGCTATATGCCTCCCTCTCTATTTTCTACCTCTCACCCAGATTGAGATTTATTTTGGTGGAGGGAGGGGTGTTTGTTATTAATTTATTTGGTCTCCCACAATCCATATAGATTCTGGCATCTAGCAAGTGCTTAATTAATGCTTGTTTAGTTAAACAGGTTTTTTTTTATCAATAGCAATGTTTGGACTGAGTCTGAGTTGTTTCAAGATTTGTACCTGAAAAGCCACAAGCCCAAAGAACATACCAGGTGGCTGAGTGCAGGACATAGGTTTATTTAGACTTATAGAACAGCAGTGACCAGCTAGAGCAGTGGCACTCTGCACACAGGAGGAGAAGAAGCGAGGTTATAGAGGTCCAGCAAAACAAAGAGCATTTCATTGGAGAAATAATCTGGCAGGCCTGCAGGTCTGCTCTCATGCACACAGCGTCCCAAGAAGCTGGGAGACCTTGACTGCCAGACAGCATACAAAACTGGCTGTCCGATAATCCATGCTCCCATGGAGCTGGGAGACCTCAACTGCCAGCTAGCTCATCTGACTGGGGGCCAGATCCCTACATTCCATTCCGCAGCAGTCATAGCTCCTGGATTCCTGTGGGTTAAAGATGTACATTGTAACCAGACACTGCAACAACAATATAGGCAAAGAAAAAACTGTAGCAGGCCCAAGGAGGAAAGCAACAATACCTCAAAAGTTGAGACACCAGGAGGGGGCAAAGGAGGCTAACTAACTAGAAAATGGGTCATTCATAGGGAGCCCTGCTTTATTGTGGGTTCAGGGTTATGAATAGTGATGTGGGGAGGGGTTTTAAAGACAAAGGTTGGGGATGCTACTAGTCCTTATTCTATACCAATACTCCATGGTGCTAAGATCGCCAACCACCAAGGCCTGGTTTGCCAGTGCCATGGCCAAGAGACCGCATGTGTCCTCATGTGTGGGTCTTGTGACAACAGCAAAATGAGGTTGTTTTTGGTGTCTCACTGGGGCATGAGACTATGTGGCCCCGTCACTGGTAGGGCCTAGCTATCAGGAAAGTATACACACTAGGCCTTCATCTTCGAGGAGAGTTGTTGATGGTCCTGAGGGCCTGTAGCAGCCAAGTGAGGCTGTCTGCCTCATAATTTCCAGGTGGAGTAGTTAACCCTGCATAAACTGGGACATGGCACACTGTGACAGTTTTCAGGTGCACCACTGTCTATATGTCTTGTTATAAGTTCTTGTCCCACAGTAGCCACTTTGGTGCAACCATCTAATCATTTGCAGCCCAAGTTGGAAGCCATAGAGTGAGGCCCTTGAAGACCACCCAACTGTTGGTACACATGGTAACATCTGTTGTCTCTAAAACAGTCACCATCCATGCTGCCCATACTTCCATGCATTGACTATTTTACCCTGTTCCAGTACCCCACCATAAGGTATCAGTGGGAGATTGCACAGCAGCAGCAGTCCAGCAGGGCAACCGCCTTGCTGCCGAGCCATCTATATACCAGGCATCTGGTTGGATTGTTCCTCATCCTTTTCATGGGGGATGGTTGTGTGTCCATAACCAGGGGTGTCAGCAAAGAGGCCCACAGTGAGATAGGTCACGGGTACCAAGACAACATGCATCTCCTCACTGAGGAGCTGGTTGCAAAGCTGCTGCACTTCTGTGAATAAGCATGTCATTTAGTCAGTGTCTGTGATATACCTGAATGTGGTTTCCTCAGTGTGTCCTAGATTCAACCAGCAATCAGGAGCGAAGTCGTTATGGTAAGAGGGATCGTGCTGGAGAGTGGTTCACACTGATGAAGGGCAAGGCACCACACAGAGTTGTTTTTAGATGGGTTAGTACCACTTCTTGGCCTCTTTTCATAATTGTGACTAGAAGCCAAGGGGCACATGATGTCCATTCTGCTGCTGCCACAAGCCCCAGTCAAAATCCTTAGTGGCATTAGCTACATCCAATTCACAGAGCATGTCAGGTAGACTCATACCCAACACCTGCATCTGTTTGACTGCCTGTTTTGCTGCAATAATTGCCTCAGTATGCTGGGTTTCCCAACTCCAAGGTACCCCCTTCTTGACCTGTTTATGTAATGGCCTAAGGATTTGGACCAAGTGAGAAATGAAGGGTTGCCAATAGCCCAAGAAGCCCAAAAAAAGACTGCAATTGGGGAACAGATGTGGGGAGGGAGAAAGCCTGCATTTTTGTCAATAACTGCTTTGGCATGACTTTTGTCTTACCTTCTCACATAACATCCAAGAATTTGACTGTGAACGCAGGCCCTGCACTTTGGTGTGGTTCACTGCCCATCCTCATTGCTCCAGGTGGGGAATCGGTGTTCCAGCTGCTTGCTGTAGATCTGAAAGAGACTCGCAGGTTAGCATGTCATCTATGTAGTGAAACAGGTGCACTGAGATAGGCCTTTGCCAGAGCTGCAAATCTCTTGCCATGAGGCTGTGGCAGATAGTGTGACTGTGCAGGTAACCTTGGGGTAGGATTGTAAATGTTCATTGTTGTTTTTCCCATGTGAAGGCAAATTGGTCTTGACTAGCTGGATCAATAGCTATACTGAAATAAAGCATTAGTTAGATCTATGACAAAATGATATGTTTGAAGACTCATCCAATGTCATCTAGGAGGGAAGCAATATCAGGCACAGCTGCATACAGTGGGGGGAGTTACTTTATGCAATTTCTGGTAATCCACAGTCATCCTCCAAGTGTCATCTGTTTATGGATGACATGGACAGCACCCCTCTTCTTTTTTTGTTCAGTCTTCTTCACCCCTCTGTAGTAGACTCTTTCAGTTTCTCTTAGGTCAGCTGCTGTTAGTGCAGCACAGAAGATTGCTTGCCCTATCAGGGGACTCAAGATGGAAAAACCAAGGTACCATAATGTTTGTTAGGGGCCGACTGTAAAATGACATCTGTGATCCCTGCTGTAAAATTTTCATTACTTGGTGCTGATAACTTCTGAGAATAGACAGCATGTCTCATTCCCAGACTTCAAAGAACGTTCTGCAATTCTTCTATAGTTTGCCACCTGATGGGTTGCATGGGTATGTCCCTCACTGGGCCAGGCTACCTTGCAAGCAGTGGTTAACTATGCAAGGAGTAAAATCATTTTCTCCTCATTAATGGCTGCATAAACCCACTGCCTGAGTGAGGGGTGGCTTGTTACCAGTGCAAGCTTACTCATCTCAATACCTGTTCAGAATGACTCCTTCTGCCTCATTATCCCATAACTGGAGCAGTCATTCCAGCAGACTTTATCTAGCTTTCTGCCTAAAGCGATTGCCCAGCTCCACCAATTCAGCACCAGTATACTCTTTCATAAAAGTAAATAGCTTCCTCTTGGATGCTGGCAAATTAGCAGGGTCAACTCCCTGTGACTGACTGGTCCTATTCCGTTTTCCATTTTTGCTGCAGAATAAGATGAGCTTACAGTATGGGTAGTGCATGGTTCCTCATCCGGTACATCCCTTTCAATTATCTCTTCCCACATGTCCTCTTCATCATCAGAAAAGGCGTCTAACAAATCCCAAGCTTTGGGATTACAGTCAGGGTAGTGAGCACCCAGTGGACCCAGGCCATGACTGCCGCCACTGTGCAGTCAGTTTTATTTCTCTCTAAGCCCATGTCTTTGGCTATGATGCTCAGTAATTGCTCCATCCCAGCCAGGATTTTTGGGACATCCCCATATGCACACAGCAGCTCTCACCCATCGTTTATGGATGTCACAGCCACCAACAAAGGGGTGCTGGGCCATCCCTGGACAGAATTCCACTTTTCTTTCCCTATGTCTACATGGCCATAGGTGTTTCTGGGTTCCTGGCTGGTTCGTCAATTGTTCAGACTGAGCCCAAGTTGTTCCAAGATTTGTGCCTGAAAAGCTGCAAACCCAAAGAACACACCAGGTGGCTGAGTGCAGGACATAGGTTTATTGAGCTTACAGACTGAGGAGAGTCTCCAGTGCTGGCAGGCCAGAAGGGTGGAACTCTGCACTCAGGCAGAGGAGAGGCAAGGTTATAGAGGCACAGCAAAACAAAGACTGTTCCATGGGAGAAGTCATCTGGCGGGCCCTGCAAGCCTGTTCTCATGCACACAGCATCCCAAGAAGCTGGGAGACCTTGACAGCTTGCTAGCTCATCTGACTGTGAGCCAGGTCCCTACAAGTAACTACTAAGAATCAGATGAAAGTAGTGTAAGTGCTTTCACTATAACTTGAACAATGCTGGAAGAGTTTAAACCTCCTATAATCTAAAAATAAATAATAGCCAGCTTTGAAATCTTTACTATGTTTTTCTTAATAAATAGAAAGGGGAAGACAAAAAGTTTTTAAAAATAAATTTAAACTCTGCAGATAAAAGATTCTAATGATGGTGATGATAATAAAAGAATGTCATGAAGGAAGGTCATCATTTGCCCAGACTCAGATTTCCCTCCCATCTAGGCCCTTTGCTTGATATAATTTAAGGTCCTAGCATGCCCCTTAATATGTCAGAATAAGCTGGGTCACATTCCCTATGAAATAGTCCTTCTGGAGTACTTTACGGGGAGCTGCTCCCAGAGAAATCATGCAGCCACAGTGAGGTGCCATGAGAAATGGAACAGAAATATCAGCATAGAATTTATCTGTCATAATGACCTACCTACTATGAAGCTTGCCTGAGGAAGGAGGAAAGACTGGAGTCTCTCTTTCATTTTTTTTTTCATTATTGGTACAAACAGGTGCAGGGCCAGGCTGAGTCAGGATTTTCAGGAGTCTCTAGAAGATATTTATGTTGTAAGGTGTCAAGGGAGGAACTTAATCTTCAGTCAGGGAATACTTAATTTCTGCACGTTGGACACATTTAAAAAAAAAGGCTTTATTCGAGAATTTGGGGAGGAGAACAATGCTGGGAAATTGGGAAAGGGGAACAGACAAATTTCTGTCCTTTTGTTCTTCAGTCTAGTTTTGGAGGATATCACTTCACTGGCCCATGTTGGTATTATCACTGTGCTCTTCCTGGGTGAGGCAGTCGCTCTCCAGGCAGCTCATGGCAGCTCGCGAAAGCTCACGCCAGCTGCCAGCCAACCCCACTGCAGCCTCCACTGTCACTGGCGACTCACGGCAGCCCAGCTCCAGGTCAAGCTGTTGTTCACCATCTTAGCTGTAGAGGGCGCAGCGTCACTGGCCCTCATGTGGGATCCGAACCGGGATCCTGCTGCTCAGAGCTGGTGTCCCAAGCCAACTCTTAACCAATGAGCCACTCAGCCAGCCAAGGACACTTTTTTTAAAATGAAAATAACATCTGAGTGTGGACTTAGGCAGCCTGGAGAACCAAATTTGTAAGCAAGGGATCAGGTGGCCACGATTCAATAATGATCCTTAGACAGATGTCAGACCTAAGATTTCAGAAAAAAACAATTGCTCCCAAAAAGCACAAAAATAAAGTAAAAAGTTTTGGTTTGCAGTTTTCAAAGAATGGCCCATTTATCACTTTTGGTCTCTGAAATCTATTCATGAGGTCTGAAAGTTCAACATTATTTTCATAGTAATACTAAGAAATCCTTTATAGGGTGGACTATCTACAATACCACTAATAAATACCAGCCAGAGTTAGAGTCCCAGCTTTGACACCTACCAGAGCGACCCCTATGGGTAATGTATGAATTCCTTTGTGATTCAGAGTATCCATTTTTCCTAAAGGGCTGTGAGGTTAAATGAGTTAATATGTGAAAAATAATTAGAACAGGGCCTAGCATATAGTAAGTGCTATGTATGTGTTAATTATCTATATAATTGGAGACCTATTTGAAACTGAGATCATGTGTGAGTACTAGACACAACATGGTTAGACATATTTGCTGTGAGTTTATGGAGAACAAGTGCGTGTCTTGTACTTTAGCAAGTATTGGTAAAATCTAATTAGCTCATGTCTCAGAGTAAGAAAGTGCTATTTTCTGTTGACCTGTCATATTTCTACTGAGCTTTCCACAGTTTGAAACAGTCTTTGGTGAAAGGGAGGCAAGTTCAATATTCAGCCACATAAGAGATTTTCCTCTGTTTTTATGCCACTTTTACCAACATAGCAATCTATTTCCTTTTGCCATTAGATTTAAGTTCCCAATGTTAGTTTCTGATTTCTACTTCTCTAATACACTATTTTCTAAATCTAGTTTTCTAACATCCCCCTTTCTCACCAAAATGCCTTTATTTCTAGAATGGTCACACAATCATTTAACAAAATTAGTGGCAATGCATTCTTCAAGGAGGGTCTCTGGGATGCTGTCAATGTTCTATTTTTTGACATGAGGGGTGGTTACATGGGTGTTTGCTTTGTGATAGTTTATTGAGCTGTGCATTCATGTTCTGTGAACATCTCTATATGAGTTCTACTTCACAATGAAAAGAGATTTAAAGGGAAAAAAATAGAGGGGAAAGGTCATATGTGTTCCTTCAGGAGGAGTTACAATATGGTTATTTCTTTTAATTCTTAAATTATGAATTATGTTAGGACATTGATTTTAAAAATATTGGGTATTGTGGCTTTAATCGTTGACACAACTTTAAAGCTGCCACACAGAAGGCTCCACTTCAATGGAGAAGTTGTTTCCATTGTTTTAGAAGTCCATTCAAATGGGTAGCTCACTTCCAGAAGCCAGTCTCAAGACAAAACACAGAGAGTAGCACCACATTATTTAAAACTGTTCTAGTGCCAACCTAACACAGTTGGCACAGTATTTTTCATTCAAGTGTTGTAAAGGGTCACCAAGAAAGGTGGCTGTGGTCTGAGCTGTGTACATTAGGTTAACAGCATGCAGTTGAAGAGATTGTTGGTTTTGAATCTCCATGGTATGTTTAAACCCCTGCAATGCTGATTTGAAGTCTAGTAAGATGATACATAAATAGCAAATGACAGCTGGCAAATGGCTAGTATCCTTCTTATAAATCCATTAAGAAATTAATTTACTACTTCAATAATTTTACCATCCTCTTTAATCATGTTTCCAGTTTCATCCTGTACTGTTCTAACTTCTGCCTTCACTGATTTATGGCTTTTCACAGCTTTCAGAAAATGTATATTTAAATGATGCTACCTAAGTTTTGTGGACAGCTACATTTATTTAAATTTTCTTTCTTCCTTATCCCTTTATTCACTTGCCTTGGTGTCCTTGATTTTTGTTTTGGGGAAAGTTTTGGGCACACTTAATCTTAACTGATTAAGTCTTATCCTTTCATAATTTGACTTTTACATATAATATTATATTTCCTCACATTTCTGAACATGCAACTTCCTCTTATACTCAGTGTTCTCAAGCATGTATTTTTATGAACATTTTGAGTAATAACCATGCTATATGAACAAGAAACTCTATAGACTGAACCATATAAGTGCAGTTCAGTGATGACTTGTAAACAATTAGTGATATCAGCAGGAATGGTAAAATAAGTACCTTTAAAAATTTTGTCTTCCACAAAAGCAATGTTTGCAAAAATTATAAGAATCGACTTTTCAGAACTCTGGAAATTAATCAAATAGCTGCAATAATCTGATGAGTATTTATTTAAGAAAAATCATCAAATATTGATAATAGCAGTGAGCTATGTGACATTTTTAACTTGATTTATTCCTGTCTCCTTCCCCCAGCTCCAAAGTAGACTTGTAAACCAACATGTAATCACAATGAAAATCAGTAGCCTAACAGCCACTGGAGGTGGTAGAATGGGGTTGGGCCTCCTTCAAAGCCCCATTCACAGAAAAAATGTCATTATCCAATCTGTGTGATTTTTCTGAAGTATCCTCCTTGCAAGCCTTGACTTTAATTGAACTAACAGATCATTAGCTGATCACTAAGATAACTGAGGAAACACTTCAGTGCCATACACAATGAACAAAACAGAATTTACAGAATTAGATAAGAAAGGTAACTAAATCAACAAACAACAATCAGCAAGAACAACAAACCCTGGGAAGAGGAAGAATCTAATTTCTAGAGATTCCATGTGATTTAAAATGTATAGTTTTCAACAAAAATTATAAAACATAGACAAGAAAGAAGTAAATGGAAACTGTCCTTGAGAAAATGTAGATGATGGACTTACTAGACAAAAATTTTAAATCAGCCATTAGATGTGCAAAGAACTCAAGAAAATTATGCTTAAGAAGTAAAAAAAATAAAAGGTGTAAGGACAATCTTTCACCAAATAGAAGATATCAATAAAGAGACATTATTAAAAAGCATATAAGATTACTGGAACTGAAAAAACAAATAACTGAAAAATTTAAAAAATAACTAGAAGGACTCAGCAACAATTTGAACATGAAGAACAAAAGAATAAGGGAACTTGAAGATAGTTCCATTGAGATGATGCAGTCTGAGAGACAGAAAAAATAAAAGAATGAGGAAAACTGTACAGAATCTCAAAAACCTGGAAGACATCATCAAGCATGTTTGGAGTTCCAGAAGGAAAGGAGAGAAAGAAAAGCACAGAAACAATATTTTAAATAAATAATGGCTGAATACTCCTCAAATTTGATATAAAATATCAATTAACATATTCAAGAATCTCAAAAAATTTCATGTCTTATAAATAGAAAGATATCTCTACCTAAACAAATCAAAATCAAACTGTTCAAAGCAAAAGACAATGAGACAATCTTAAGAGCTGGAAGACAGATGCACTCCTCATGTGTAAGACATTCTCCATGAGATTAACAATGAATTTATCATCAGACACCATGGAGTCTTAATGCCTGAAATGAAAAGACACTGGAAAATAATTGAAATTCACATTAAAAAATTAAAAAGCAATCATAAAAGTAACTAAATAGGTAAATATAAAAGGCAGTATAAATATATTTTACTTATACCTCTGGTTTTATTATCTGATGTAAAAGATGACTACATAAAACAATCATTATTTTTTTAATTTATTTTATATATATATATATATTTTTAGCTGAGCCATCCTGCCACCTGTTGGCAGCTCAGCAGCAGCTCAGCTTGGGTGGGACTCAAACTGCTGTTGCTCAGAGCTCGCACTCTTGAGTGAGCTCTTAACCAACTGAGCCACTCGGTTGGCCCAAAACAATCATTATTAATCTATGTTGATGGGTATACAATGTAAAAAGATATATTTTACAATAATTGCAGCACAGATAAGGGTACAAAAAATGGAGATACATAACATGAAAGGTTTTTCATGCAGTTGAAATTAAGTTTTATTAGATTACATCACAAACATGGTAGCATGAGGAGTGCTTCTTGACATCTCCCTTGGAAGTTACAACAAATTGAAGAGCTACAATTCAACAAAGGATAACCTGAGAAACACAATCATGTCTGAGAAATCCACACATCAGATCATCTAAAGATAGACACATTTAGGCAAGCAAGGAAAGAGGAAATGGGGAAGTGCAGAGATGCAGGATGCAGGCTGCAGGACACCATCCAGAGCTCACTGCAGTCTCTGTATAGGAAAGAATTCAAGCTGCAGGCACACTCCCTGTGGCCACAGTCCTGCCTGAGGGAACAGCATATAATACAGCTGAACCCAGCATTTGAGGCAGAGATCTTGGAGCAGAGACTGAATGCAGAAGGGTGAGAACTGTGGTTTAAGCCCTCACTGTCAGGCAGAACACAGAAATCAAAGACACGGATTTAAGCTGACTCCTCCCCACCCTTTCAGAGCTTGCCGCCCACCCTTCCAGGGTTAGAAGTGGGCTCCAGAAGAAACAGGAGCAGTGTCAGACTAAAGAACAGAATATCTACAGCCCTGAGAACTAAAAAGACAGTCTGACAGCTACAAATACACAGTGTGACAAATTCCGGTGATAGGGAAAGAGCAGTAAGAGTGAGATAGCTGTGGAATGAAAGCTGCCATTGCTGAAAGCCACAAACACACCAGATGCTTCTCACAGCCCACCCGCACCCCCACCTTTCTGAACAAATCCCTGAGTGAACAACCAGAGCTGCTGAGACACAGGCTTAGCATTGGGCTGCAGGGGCAGCATTGGGATTTCAGAAGTTCAGAACTTTATTGCCCACCGCATCTTCTCATGGGGGCAAGGCCTTGAGGACCAGATGGCCTGCTCACAGAAGAGAAGTCCGCCTTCCAAGAAAGCCCCCATCATGTGAGAAGCTGGAACAGCACAAGAGAAAATAAAATGCTACAGCATGAGAGAAAATAAAAGGTTGCAGTGGGAGCGAAAATAAATCATTCCAGCAACACATACTGGAAAACAAAAGAAAGACCTCTTCATATCAACCTACTGCAGAACCCACTCCTGTGGAAGCCCAGGGAGAGAAATAATAATACATTAATTGCCATGAATAACAAAAGTAACAAGGCAGCATAGAAAGAAAATGTAAAATATCCTGAAAATGAACTTAAAGGCATGTAAATATGTGACTTAACTGACAGAGAATTAAAAATCGCAGTTCTGAAAAAAACTCTAGATGCAAGGAAACTCAGGCAATTTAGTGAACTCAGAAAAAAAAATCAATGAATAAAAATAATATTTTAACAAAGAGATTTAAATCTAAAAAATAAAAATCCTGGAGATAAAAAACTCAATAAAATAAATGAAGAATGAGATAGCCAGTTTAGGAAACAGAGCTGACCAGATGGAGAAAAGAATCAGTGATATAAAAGATAGAAATCTGGAAATGACACAGATGGAAGAAGAGAGTGACTTGAGAGTTAAATGCAATGAAAGAATTCTACAAGAACTTTCAGACTCCATCAGAAAGAGCAATATAAGAATAATGGGTATTCCAAAAGGGAAAGAGAGGGAAAAGGGTATAGAGAGTATATTCAAAGAAAAAGCAGACAAGAACTTCCCAAAGCTGAGGAAAGAACTGGATTCTTGAATCCAAGAAACAAACAGAACACCAAATTACCTCAGTCACAACAGGCCATTTCCAAGGCACATTATATTGAAACTGGCAAAAATTAATGACAAAGAAGAAATTCTCAAGGCAGTGGGGGTGGCGTAATAGTACCCTATAAGAAATGCGTGTTAGATTGTCATCAGACTTTCTCAGCAGACACTCTGCAAACCAGGAGTGAGTTGATTCAAACATTCAAACTATTGAACGAGAAAAACTATCAGCCAAAAATAAAATATCCACCAAAGTTATCCTTTAGATATGATGGAGGAATAAAGTCCTTTCTAGATATACAGAAGCAGAGGGAATTTTCTAACACACAACCTGCATTACAAGAAATACCGAATGAGGCTATTCCAATTGAAACAAAAAATCAATAGAATGAAGAAATATGAGCAAGATTACTAACAGACAGACAGAAGCAGGAAATGGCAACCCCTACACAAAACAGGACACTATACACTTAAACATAACATAAAGGGTAAAAAAATAAAAACATTTAAAAAAGGAAAAAAAAGAAGAAACAGACACCTTGCTGTTTCAGACTGCTGCAACTCATAAATCAACTCACAGCATATATAGGGATAACTGTGACAACAAAAACATAAAAGGGGACACAGTAAAGTTCTGAATCTGCAAAAGGGAATGGAGATAAGAAGCATGCTGAAGAAAAAGGACTATAGTACTGTATATATGATGCTTTCTTTTATATAAACTTAACAGTAACAAATCAAAAAATGCAGAACTGAGATATATAACATAAAAAAGACACAAATGAGAAAATCATAGAAGAGCACCACACTAAAATAACTGACAGCAACAAAAAGGCAAGGAAACAATGGAGATGCCAAGCTACCAGGAAACAAGAGATAGAATGGTTATAGGAAACTCTCATATATCAATGATTACCATAAATGTAAATGGACTGAACTCACCAATAAAAAGGCACAGAGTTGCAGATGGGTCCAAAAACTAAACCCAACTATATGCTGCCTCCAAGAGAAACATCTCAGCTACAAGGATAAATATAGACTCAAAGTGAAAGGGTGGAAATTGATACTCCAAGCAAATGTTATCAAGAGAAAGCAGGTGTAACCAGGTTTATATCTGATGAAACAGACTTCAGGATAAAAAAGGTAACAAGAGACAAAGATGGACATTTCATAATGGTAAAGGGGACAATACAACAAAAAGACATACCACTTATCAATACATATGCCCCCAATCAGGAAGCAACAACATATATAAAGCAACCAGTAACAGAACAAAAGGGAGAAATTATCCAAAACAAAATTATACTAGGAAACATAAATATGTAATTGACAGGTATGGATAGATCATCAGAATGGAAAATCTGGACAGTAATATAAGCTTTAAATGACACATTAGACCAAATGGACATAACTGACATTTATAGAGCACTTCATCCTAGAACACCAGACTATATATTATTTTCCAGTGTACTGGAATATTCTCAAGGATAGACCATATGTTGAGACATAAAATTAGCCTCAGCAAATTTAAGAAGCATGAAATCATACCAAGCATATTCTCTGATTATGAGGCTTTGAAATTGGATATCAACTGAGAAAAGAAAGCAGGAAAAACCACACACCTGTGGAGATTAAACAACATGCTATTAACCCTCCGTCAGGTGCAATTGATCTCATAGATTGATTGCACACAGATTTTCAAATATCTAACAGTTAACTTAAGTATCGTGACTCATTGCTTCCGTATCTTCCCCCTCTACCGTAACCTATCGCCAATCGTGTTTGTGACTTAGTACAGTAAAGACATATTTTACAGGGGCATCTTTAATCTCACATATTTGTTACACCTATTTGAGATATTTTTTATATTTTCTCAACAGATTTTTTTGTATAGTGCTATCCTTTCAGACATTCCAGAAAGTGATTGCAAGTATAGTTTTATTATTGAAACTTAGTAATAAGTACTTTATTTTCTAATTAATCTGACAGATTCATTGCACCTATTTAGTGTAATATTTTGTCTTTGTAAGTTTTACCTTCTAAAATGGCTCAATCTCAGATTTTATAATCCAGATGGCCCTAAAGATGCTGAGATATTGCTACAGATGTTGATGGAGTCTGATAATGATGAAAATGAATTTCAATTTGAAGACAAAAGTGAAGATGGTGAAGATCAAGTTGAAGAATGAGACCAAAATTCTGACACTGAGCAAGAAAGTTCTCCTTCAAAAAGTGATCAAGAAAGTAGTAATGAAGAAATAGATGAAAATTTTATTGTGAAAGATAAAATATAAGTAGCATAGATGCACAAGTGCTATATGTAGAGAATGGAAATGAAGTTTTAAAAAGACGTTTATTTTTGAAACAGTTGAGTAGGAAATTGGTAGCCGAACATATGAACCAAAGAGCTGCAAAAAATAGGGGAATTCCTTCATTTCTCCAACAAAAATTGCAGAAGTTTACTAAACCTGCTGTCAAATTTCAAGCAGAAGAATCTGAGACCACCGCTGTCAAACAAAAGTAAATGGTGTGCACCTTGCATAGGAAACAAAAGACAATGATATTCCAAATACTTCTGTAAACTTTGCAAACAATTTTGTGTTTAGAACAAATGACTGAATTTGTGAACATTATTTCAACTCGAAATTTGATAGAAATCAAGCTGATGAAAAGCAATCAGATTACTTTTTATTTTATTAAATGACAAATTTTGTTTCAGTTTTATGTTTTAAATGTCTGTTGATTTTTATACTGAATTTATGTAATAAATATTTATAGCTTTTACTTTGTGGCAAATTAAAACTTCATTCTGAAGAAATAATAAGAATGCTTACACCATAATTTCATTTATTTTCAATTTAAATAAATAAATGTCATACACACATCTAGTAGATGCATTGTACCCAAACTCTTAACTTTTGCATTGTGCCTAATGGAGAGTTAGATAAGCTTAAGGGTAACCTCTCAATAATAATAAAAAACCCACCAGAACTGAAATATATAACATAAAAAAGCAAAAACAGAGAGGAAAATCATAAAATATCATCACACTGAAATCAAGACAGCAACAAAAAGGCAAAGAAACAATTGAGATACTGAGTCACCAAAAGACAAAAGCTCAAATGATAAAAAATCCTCATACATCAATAATCACCACAAATGTAAATGGAATGAAATCACCAATAAAAAGGCACAGAGTAGCAGATTGGATAAAAAAACTAAACCCAACAATATACTGCCTGCAAGAAAAACATCTCAGCTTGAAGAACAAATATGGACTCAAAGTGAATGGGTGGAAATTGATACTACCAGCAAATGGTATCCAGAGAAAAGTGAGTGTAGCCATAATTTTAATAGATGAAAAAGACTTCAGGGTGAAAAAGATAACAAGATACAAAGATAGACATTTCATAATGATAAAGGGGGCTATAAAACAAAAAGACATAACAGTCATCAATATTTATGTCCCCACACAGGGAGTACCAAAAAATATACAAAACAACTACTTACAGAACTAAAGGGAGAAATTGACCAAAACACAATTATAGTACAGGACATAAATACATCATTGACAGGTATGGATTGATCATCCAAACAGAAAAGAAATACAGAAATATCAGACCTAAATGACACAATTAATGAAATGGACATAATTGACATTTAGAGAGCACCTCATCCTAGAACATCAGACTATACATTCTTTCCTGGTGTATGTGAAACATTCTCAAGGATAGACACATCTTGGGACACAAAACTAGCCTCAGCAATTTTAGAAGTTTGAAATCATACCAAGCATATTCTCTGATCATGAGACTTTGAAATTGGATATCAACTGCAAAAAGAAAGCAGGAAAAAATACAAGTATGAGAAGATTAAGAACATACTTTTAAAGCATGATTGGGTCAAAGAAGAAATAAGAGGACAATTCAAAAGATACATAGAAACAAAGGAGAATGAAAATTCATACTACCAAAATTTTTGGGATGCAGAAAAAGCAGTTTTAAGAGGGAAATTTATATCATTTCAGGCCTATCTCAAGAAAGAAGAAAAATCCCAGATAAATAACCTCACACTACACCTTAACGAACTAGAAAAAACAAAACAAATGAAACCCAAAGTCAGCAGAAGGAAGAAAATAATAAAAATCAGAGCCGAACTAAATGAAACAGAACTAACAGACAATAGAAAAAAATTAATGCAACAAAGAGCTGGTTCTTACAAAAGATTAATAAAATTGACAAATCCTTGGCTAGACTCACTAAGATAAAAAAAAGAAAAGACAGAAATAAACAAAACAAGAAATGAAAGAGAAGTTGCCACTGATGTTACAGAAACACACAGGATCATCCAAGAATACTATGAAAGAATATATGTCCCCAAATTCAATAAAGTAGATGAAATGGACATGTTCTTAGAAGCATATTGCTTTCCTAGGCTGAAACACAAAGAGCTGGAAAATCTACATAGACAGATTAACAGTAAGGAAATTTAATCAGTCATCTAACACCTTCCCAAAAGCAAAAGTCTAGGACCAGATGGTTTCACTTGGGAATTCTACCACACATTGAAAGAGGACTTAATACCTGTCCTACTCAAACTCTTCCAAAAATTAAAGGAGAGACAATACACCCTAAATCATTTTATGAGGCTAACATTACCGTGATACCAAAACTTGGAGGATAACAAAAAAAAAGAAAATTTCATACCAATATCTCTGATGAATACAAATGCAAAAATCCTGAACAAAACTCTAGCAAATTAAATACAACAATGCATTGAAAAAATTATACATCAAGATCAAGTGGGGTTCATCTTAGGTGAACAAGGATAGTTTAACATACACAAATTGATCAATGTGATACACCACATAAACAAAATAAAGGATAAAAATCATATGATTATATAAACAGATGCAGAAAAGGCATTTGATGAGATACAACATCCATTTATAATTAAAACACTTAATAAAATGGGTAGAGAAGAAAAAAATATTAACATAATAAAGGCCATATACTAGGTCAAAGTTGGCAAATACATCCAAGAAAAATTACTATATAACTCATTGCTGTATATCACTATGGCCACCTTTGAAATATTCTTCTTGAGAAGCTATGCACAGTTGCCTGTGTCTAGGCCAACTTTCAAAGCAATTTTGGAACTCATCTCTGGAATGGCCATCAGACCTGTTATCATATTACCCTTCATGCCCTGAATGTCATCAAAATGTCTTATTTTCAATGTTGCCTTTATTTTTGGATATAGAAAAAAGTCACTGGGGGCCAGATCAGGTTTAGGAAGGGTGTTCTAATATACATATTTGTTTACTGGCTAAAAAACCCCTAACAGACAGTGCTGTATGAGCTGGTGCATTGCTGTGATGCAAGAACCATGAGTTGTTGATAAAAAGTTCAGGTCATCTAACTTTTTCACGCAGCCTATTAAGCACTTCCAAATAGTAAACTTGGTTAATTGTTTATCCAGTTAATACAAATTCATAATGAATAATGCCCCTAATATGAAAAGAGGTTAGCAAAACCATTACATCATGTTCACAAACTTAAGTGTCTGACCTTCCTATGATGAACCATCAGCTAATATCATAATTATCAGTGAAACACTGAATCCCTTCAATATACATTCAGAAACAAGAGACGGTTGTCCTCTATCACAACTGCTACTCACGGAAGTATTTATTACATGATGCAGAGGATCGGATCAGTGATGTAGAAGACAAAATAGCAGAAATCACCCAGTTGGATCAATAAAAACAATGAAAATAGTTTAAGAGTCCTGTGGGAAACATCAAGCACAACAACATTTGCATCAGGAATGGCAAAAGGAGAAGAGAAGAAGCAAGGGATTGAGAATGTATTTGAAGAAATAATGACTGAAAACTTCCCTACCCTGGTGAAGGAAATTGACATGCAAGCCCAGGAAGTGCAAAGTTCCAAACTACCTGAATCCAAACAGGTCCACACCAAGACACATCATAGTTAAAATGGCAAAGGTTAAAGACAAAGACAGAATCCTAAAAGCAGCAAGCAAAAGACAGCAGGTTACATACAAAGGAACTCCTGTAAGACTAACAGCTGACTTTTCCACAGAAACTCTGCAGGCCAGAAGGGAGTGGCAGGAAATATTCAAAGTGATGCAAAACAAAAGCCTACAACTAACATTGCTCTACCCAGCAAGGCTATCACTTAAAATTGAAGGAGAGAGAAAGAGCTTCTCAGAAAAGAATAAACTTAAGGAATCCATTACCTCCAAGCCAGCATTGCAGGAAATCTTAAAAGGGCTTTTTTAAACAGAAGAAAGGGGAAAACAAGCTAACCCATGAAGTTCAGAAATACAATCAACAAAATGGCAATAAATATGCACCTATCAATAATCACTTTAAATGTGAATGGATTAAATGCTCCAATCAAAAGACATAGAGTGGGGCCGGCCGAGTGGCGCGATGGTTAAGAACTGGCTTGGGACGCCAGAGGGCCCCGGTTCGGATCCCACATATGAGAGCCAGTGACACTGTCCTCTACAGCTAAGAGGCTGAACAACAGCTCAACCTGGAGCTGGGCTAACGGGAGTTGCCGGAGACGGCGACGGCGACGTCACAGGCTGCAGCCCCTGTGGCAGTGGGTTGCCATGGGCTACCATGTGTAGCCAGCAGCTACCGTGTGTAGCCAGCAGCCAGCGTGAGCGGCCAGCAGCCGCAGTGAGCGGCTGTCCAGAAGCCGGCGACTGATGTGCCTCGCCTGGGAAGAGCGCAATGATGGTGCCAACTTGGGCCAGTGGGGCAACGTCCTCCACAACTAGACTGAAGAACAAAACAACAGCAACTTGTCTGTTCCCCTTCCCCCAATTCCCCAGCACTGTTCCTATCCCCCCAATTTCCCAATAAAAATCTTAAAAAAAAAAGACATAGAGTGGCTGAGTGGATACGAAAACCGGACCCATGCATATGCTGTTTACAAGAGACTCATCTCGGATCAAAAGACACACACAGATGAGTAAAGGGATGGAATAAGATAGTTCATGCAAATGGAAATGAGAAAAAAGCTGGAGTAGCAATACTTATTTTGGACAAGATAGACTTTAAGTGAAGACTACAATAAAAGACAAAGAAGGGCACTGCATAGTAATAAAGGGATTGATTCAACAAGAGGACATACCCCTAGGAAACATCTATGCACCCAACATAGGAGCTCCTAAATATATAAAACAGTTTATGACAGACATAAAGTTGGATATCAACAGTGGCACTATCTTAGTAGGGGACTTCAACACCCTGTTGTCACCAATAGACAGATCCTCCAGACAAAAAATCAACACGGAAACAGTGGTCTTAAATGACACTTTAAACCAGCTGGATTTAATTGATATTTTTAGAGCATTTCTCCCCAATGCAACAGAATACACATTCTTCTCAAGTGCAGAGGAAACATTTACCAAGATAGACCACATGCTAGGCCACAAAACAAGTATCGATTAATGTAAGAAGATTGAAATCATATCAAGCATCTTCTCTGACCACAGTGCTATGAAATTAGGAGTCAACTATAAGAATAATCTGGAAAGTACACACATACTTGGAGGCTGAATAACATGTTACTAAATAGTGAGTGGGTCAAAAATGAAATTAAGAAAGGAATCAAAAGCTATCTCAAGACAAACAGAAATGAAAACACAACAACCTAAAATCTATGGGATGCAGCAAAAGCAGTCCTAAGAGAGAAATTCATAGCAATGCAGACCTATCCTTAGAAACAAGAAAAATCTCAAATCAACAGACTATCTTTACATCTAAGGGAATTGGAAAAAGAATGGCAAAACAAGTCCAAAAGGAGTACAAGGAAGGAAATAATAAATACCAGCGCAGAAATAAATGAAATAGAGATAAAAAAAATCAATGCAAAAGATCAATGAAACCAAGCTGGGTTTTTTAGAAGATGAACAAAATCAAGAAACCCTTAGCCAGACTGATGAAGAAAACGAGAGAGAGGACCCAAATTAATAAAATCAGAAATGAAAGAGAAGTGACAATAGATACCACAGAAATACAGAAAATTTTAAGAAACAACTATGAGCAATTATATGCCAACAAATTCGACAATCTGGAAGGAATGCATAGATTTCTAGAAGCATACAATCTACCAACTCTGAACCAAGAATAGACAGAAACTCTGAACAGACTGATTACTACCAAAGAAATTGAATCAGTAATCAAAAAGCTTCCAACAAACAAAAGTCCTGGGCCAGATGGCTTCACAGGTGAATTTTAAAAACCAGTCAAAAAAGAATTAATACCTATTCTCCTTAAACTTTTCCAAAAAATAAAAAGGAGGGAAGTCTTCCAAGCGCATTTTATGAGGCCACTAATACTCTGATCCCCAAATCAGACAAAGATATTACAAAAAAAGAAAACAACCAGCCGATATCCCTAATGAACATAGATGCAAAAACCCTCAACAAAATACTAGCAAACCGAATTCAGAAACACATTAGAAAGATCATACACCACGATCAAGGGGGATTCATTCCTGGTATGCAAGGTGGTTCAATATATGCAAATCAATTAATGTATACATCACATTAAAAAAGTGAAAAATAAAAATTATATGATCATATCAACAGATGCAGAAAAAGCATTTGAGAAAATCTAGCAGCCATTTATTATAAAAACTCCTAGCAAAGTGGGAATAGAGAGATCATATCCCAACATAATAAAGGCCATATATGATAACCCCACAGCAAACATCATTCTCAATAGGGAAAGACTAAAACCTTTCCCCTTAAGATCAGGAACAAGACAAGGCTGCCCACTTTCACCACTTCTATTCAACGTAGTTCTGAAAGTTCTAGCCACAGCAATCAGACAAGAAAAAGAAATAAAAGGCATCCAAATCGGTAAGGAGGAAGTAAAATTGTCATTATATGCAGATGACATGCATATAATGACATGCATACTATATAGAGAGAACCCCAAAGATTCCATCAAAATACTATTGGAACTGATAGATAAATTCAGTAAAGTAGCAGGATACAAAATTAATATTCAGAAATAAGTTACATTTGTATACACCAATAATAAGCTATCAGAAGAAGGAATCAGGAAATAAACCCATTTACAATTGCTTCAAGAACAATGAAATACCTAGGAATAAATTTAACCAAAGAAGTAAAATACCTATACTCAAAAAATTATAAGACACTGAAAAGAGAAATAAAAAAGGTACAAATAAATGGAAATACATACCATGATCATGGGTAGGAAAAGTTAATATAGTTAAAATGTCAATGCTACCTAAGGCAATATATAGATTCAATGCAATTCCTATCAAACTACCAAGAACACTTTTGTCAGAAATAGAACATATAATCTTAGAACTTATATGGTACCATAAAAGACCCTGAATAGCCATGGCAATCTTGAGAAATAAGAACAAAATGGGAGGTATCATGAATGCTACCCAACATCAAATCATACTACAAGGCTACAGTAATCAAAAGAGTATGGTACTGGCATAAAAACAGACACATAGATCAATGGAACAGAATAGAGAACCCAGAAATAAGCCCATTCATATGTGGTTGTTTAATCTATGACAATGGAAGCAAGAATTTACACTGGAGTAAGGATAGTCTATTCAATAAATGGTGCTGGGAAAATTGGACTGACATGTGCAAAAAAATGAAAATGGACCACCTACTTAAGCTATATATGAGAACAAATTCAAAATGGATAAAATACTTAAATGTAAGACCTGAAACCATAAAACTCCTAGAAGAAAACATAGGGAGTAAATTTGTAGACATTACCCTGAGTAATATTTTTACTGATACATCCCCTCGGGTAAGGGAAATAAAAGAAAAACTAAACATATGGGATTACATCAAACTTAAATGTTTCTTCACTGCAAAAGAAATCATCAATAAAAGAAAAAGGCAGCCTATTGAATGGGAGAACATTTTTGCAACGATATATCTGATTAGGGGTTAATATCCAAAATTTATAAAACACTCATTCAACTCAACACCAAAAACAAACAGACAACCCAATTAAAAAATGGGCAGAGGATATGAAGAGACATTTCTCTAAAGAGGACATATAGATGGCCAACAGGCCTATGAAAAAATGTTCAACCTCAGTAATCGTTAGAGAAATGCAAATTAAAACCACAATGAGATACCACCTCACTCTGGTCAGAATGGCTATCATCAACAAAATCATCAAACAGCAAGTGCTGGAGAGGTTGTGGGGAAAAGGGAACCCTGGTGCACTGTTGGTGGGACTGCAGATTGATGCAGCCATTATAGAAATCAATATGGAGGTATCTCAAAAAACTGGAAATGGAACTACCTTATGACCAAGCAATTCCACTCTTAGGTATCTATGCAGAGAAACCCAAGATGCTAATTCAAAAAAATATATGCACCCCTATGTTTACCACAGTGCTCTTTACAACAGCCAAGACATGGAAACAACCAAAGTGTCCTTTGATAGATGATTGAATAAAGAAGTTGTGGTATATATACACAATGGTATACTATATTCTGCCATAAGAAAAGATGAAATAGTACCATTTGTGACAACATGGATGGATCTTGAGATTATTATGCTGAGCGAATTAAGTCAAACAGAAAAAGTCAAGAATCATATGATATTACTGATATGTAATGCAGTTATAATAGGGGAATTTAACAACACATTGACATCAATGGATAAATCTTCCAGACTAAAAATCAAGACGGAAATAGCAGCTTTAAGTGACACATTGAACTAATGTATTTAATTGATATTTTCAGAGCATTTCACCCCAAAGCAGCAAAATAAATATTCTTTTCAAGTGCATGTGGAACATTTTCCAAGACAGACCACTTTTTAGACCAAAATACAAATCTCAATACATTTAAGAAGATTGAAATCATATTAAACATCTTCTGAAAACACAATGGTGCGAAACTAGAAATAAATTATATAAAAAAACCCTAAAAATCACAGAAACACATGGAGGCTAAATAATATGCTAGTAAATAAAGACTGGCTTAACAATGAGATCAAGGAAAAAATAAAAAGATACCTTATGATAAATGAAGATGAAAACAGAATGACCCAGAATGTATGGGACACAGCAAAAGCAGTCTTAAGAGGGAAATTTATAGCAATGCAGGCCAACCTCAAAAACCAAGAAAAATCTCAAATAAACAATTTAACCTTAGAGCTAAATGAACTAGAAAAAGAACAGATAAAAAGCCCAAAGTGAGTAGACTGAAAGAAATAATAAAGATCAGAGTGGAAATAGATTCTAAGAAAAAGATACAAAAGATCTGTGAAACCAAGAGCTGGTTCTTCAAAAACATGTGCATAATCAATAAACCTTTAACCAGGCTCATCAAGAGTAAAAGAGAGAGGACCCAAATAAGTAAAATCAGAAATAGAAGTGAAAACTTACATCACAGAAATACAAAGGATTATAAGAAAATATTATTACAAGCAATTATATGCCAACAAATTGGACAATGTAAAAAAATGGATAAATTCCTAGAAAGGTACAATCATCCAAGACAAAATTAAGATGAAACAGAAAATCTGAACTGACTGATTACTGCTAATGAAATTGAATAAAAAAAAAATCCCAACAAACAAAATCCTGGACAGGATGACTTCATACGTGCATTTCATCAAACATTCAAAAAAGAATTATCACCTACCTACTCAAACTAGTCCAAAAAAATTCACAAGGAGGTAAGGCTCCCAAGCTCATTTTAGAATGCCACCATTCCCCTGATTCTAAAACCAGACAAAGACAACTATGAAAAAACAATAATGAAATAAAATAAAATAAAATTATAACCTGATATTCCTGATGAACATAGATGAAACAATCCTCAACAAAATGTCAGCAAACTGAAATGAGCAATGCATTAAAAACATCAAACACCATGATCAAGTGGGATTTATTCCTGGGATGCAAGATTGGCTGAATGACTAAAAACCAATTAACATGATATACCATGTAAAAATAATGAAAGATAAAAATTATATGATCATATTAATAGATGCAGAAAAAAAGCATTTGTCAAAATCAAACATCATTTATGATAAAAACTCTCAGAAAATTGGGAATAGAGGGAACATATCTCAACATAATAAGGACCATAGATGACAAACCCACTGCTAACATACTCAATGGTGAAAGGGTAAGAGTGTTTTCTTTAAGATCAGGAATAAGACAAGAATGTCCACTTTCGCCACTTTTATACAGCTTAGTTTGGGAAGTTTTAGCCACAGCAATCAGACAAGAAAAATAAATAAAAGGCATGCAAATTAGACAGGAAGAAGTAAAACTATCATTGTTTGCAGATGACATGATACTATATAAAGAGAAGCAAAAATATTCCACCAAAAATTATTAGAAATTATAAATACATTCAGTAAAGTAGCAGGATACCAATTAATATATGGAGATAAATTTCATTTGTTTTTCTTATTACAAAAACAATTTGTGTTCATCAAAGGAAAATCAGAAAATGAAGCCCAAGAACAAAACAAAACACAGTCTCCCTCAGAGCATCATTAATCACTCAAACCATCTCATGTGTCTCTTTCCAAACTTGCATCCTGTATCAATTTATGAAACTAGCTATCAAGCAGTATTCCATTGTGTACATGTTCCTCATCTTTATCCAATCATCTATGTAAGGACAGTTTGGTTGTTTCCATGTCTTGGCCACTGTAAATAAAGCTGCAATGAACATGAGTATGCATATATCTTTACAGATAAATGTTTTCAGATTTTTTGGCTAGACAACTAGGAGAGGGGTTGCTGAGTCATATGGTAATTCTATTCTTAATTTTGTGAGGAACCTCCATACTGCTTTTCATAGCAGCTGTACCAGTCTGCATTCTCACCAACAGTGAATGAGGGTTCCTTTTTCTCCACAGCCTCTCCAACACTTGTTATCTTCTTCTTCTTCTCCTTCTCCTGCTCCTCCTCCTCCTCCTCCTCCTTCTTCTCCTCCTCCTCCTTCTTTTTGCTTTTGAGAAGGTTTTGGATGACTGATTCTTTTTTTTTTTACAGTTCATCAGTCTATTTAGATTTTTCAGTTCTTTGTGATTCAGTCTAGGAAGGCTACACGTTTCTAAGAACTTGACCATTACTTCTAGGTTATTGATTTTGGTAGCATGCAGTCCTTCATTGTGTTCTGGTATAATTCTTTGTATTTCTGTGGTACCTGTAGTAACTTCTCTTCTTTCATTTCTGATTTTGTTTATTTGTGTCTTTTCTCTTTTTATTTTAGAGAGTCTAGCAAAGAGTTTGTGAATTTTATTAATCTTTTCAACGAACTGCTTTTTTGTTGCATCAATTTTTTCTATTGTCTCTTTGTTCTCTATTTCATTTAGTTCCACTCTAGTTTTTATTATTTTGTTCCTTCTGCTGACTTTTGGTTTTATTTGTATTTCTTTTTCTAGTTCTATAAGGTGTAACATAATATTGTTTATCTGGAATTTTTCTTCTTTTTTGAGATAGCCCTGTAATGACATGAATTTTCCTCTTATTACTGTTTTCACTGCATCCCAACAATTTTGATAGGATGTATGTTCATTCTCATTTGTTTCTATATATCTTTTGATCTCTCCTTTTATTTCTTCTTTGACCCAATCATTCTTTAAAAGAAAGTTTCAGATTTAGAGTATCCCTTTTTCTTCAGCATGCTTCCTTTCTCCATTCCCCTTTGCCAGTTCACCTTTACTCTCTCCCCTTCTATGTTCCTGTTGTCACAAATTATCTCTACTTATGCTGTGAGTTGATTTCTGAGTTGCAGAAGCAAGTAGTCTTTTTCCTCTTTTTTAAGTGTTTTTTTCTTCTTCTTTACCCTGTATGCTATATTTAAGATTTTGTAAGAGTTGCTATTTCCTGCTTTTGTCTGTGTATTTGTAATACTACTCATGGTTTTGTATTCTTTTGATATTTTGTTTCATCTTGAATACCCTGCTTCAGTATTTTTCATAATGCAGATGGTGTGTTAGAAAATTCCCTGAGCTTCTGTATGTCAGAAAAGGTCTTTATCCCTCCTTCATATCTAAGAGATATGTTTGCTATATATACTATTCTTGGTTCTTAATTTCTCTCTTTTAGCAGCTTGAATATTTCATTCTATTGCCTCCTACCTTGTAGAATTATTACTGAAAAATCTGATGATAATATAATGAACTTTCTTTTGCAGGTTACTGTATTCTTTTCCATGGCTGCCTTGAGGATTCATTCTTTGTCTTTAATTTTTGACAGCTTCAATAGAATGTGCCTTGGAGAAAGCATGTTGGGGTTGAAGTAATTAGGTGTGGGTTTGTTTTGCTTCTTAGATTCAAGGATCCAGTTCTTTCTACAAGTTTGGGAAGTTCTTGTCGACTATTTGTTTGAATATACTTTCTGTTCCCTTCTCCCTTTCATCTCCTTCTTGTATACCCATTATGTTTATGTTGTTCTTTCTGATAGAGTCAGAAAGTTCTTGTAGAGTTATTTTATTTCTTTTAACTCTCAAGTCTCTCTCTTCTTCCATCTGTGTCATTTCCAGATTTCTACGATTCACTGATTCTTTCCTCCATCTGGTTAGCTCTATGACCTAAGCTGGCTATTTCATTCTTCACTTTTTTTTATTGAGTTCTTAATCTCCAGATTTTCTATCTTTTTAAAAAATTCAATCTCTTTGGTAAACTTTTTATTTTGTTCTTTGATTGTGTTTCTGAGTTCATAAAACTGCCTGTCTGTGTTTCCTTGCATCTTGTTGAGTTTTTAAAGAACTGCATTCTTGAATTCTATGTCACTTAAATCACATATTTCTATGTCTTTAATTTCATTTTCTGGAGAGTTTTCATTTCCTTTTTGAGCTGCTTTGGTTATTCATGGCAATTAATGAATTATTTTTTCTCTTCCTTGGCATTTACAGGAGTAGATTCTGAAATGGGTTGATATGAGAAGGTCTTTCTCTTGGTTTCCTATAGGTGTTGGTGGGATGTTTTATTTTCTCTACTGCTGCAACCTTTTATTCTTCCTTACATTGCAGCATTATTCTTTCTCTTGCACTATTCCAAATCCTCATGCAATGGGAGCATTTCCTGGAAGATGGGTTTCTCCTCTGATTATGTCACCTGGGTCTCAAGGCACCACGTCTGTGGTGGAATGTGGAGAGCTTCTGAAGTTAAAATGCTCTTCCTGCAACCAGATTAAGAGCCTGTGTGTCTCAGTGGCTCTGCTTGCCCCTGTACAGATCTGCCCAATTAGGTGGGGGAAAGGTGTATTGTGGAGATGGCTCTAAACAATAACAACTAGCAGCTTGCAGTTTTCTTTTTTTAAAAATTATTTATTGTTAGTTTCAGGTGTACAGAACAATGAAATAGTTATCCTTATCACCCTCACAAAGTAACAACCCCCCCATCTACTGCCCTCCCACCCCCGATATCATGCTTATTTATTACAATTCTATTGACTCCATTCCCACTCTCTACCCCATGTCCCGTGACTTATATGTATATATAATTATAGTTGACATGCAATATTATTCAACATCAGCTTCATAAACACAGTGCGGCGGTCAGGCCTCTACACCGTCTATGAATTGGTCTCCCTAACAAGACATGAGTCCATCTGGCCCCTAAGAAATATTTACAACATTATTGATTATATTCCCCAGACTGTCTTTTCTATCCCTGAGGCCATATTGTAGTTACCAATTTGTATTGTCTCATCCCTTCCCCTTCTAGCAGCTTGCAGTTTTCTTGCCCCTACAATTCCTTTCCTTTCACCGGAATTACTTGCTCTGTGGGTCTGTGGCTGTGGGGCTGCCCTTCTCAGAGCTGCAAATATTCTGTTCTTTAATCTGAAACTGCTACTGCTTCTTCTGGAGTCTGCTTCTAGCCTGGGGAGGGTTGGGGCGTGGCAAGCTATAGGAGGGTGGGGAAAGTCGCCAGGCTCTGTGCCTATGTCTTCCATTTTCTGCTTGGCAGTGTAGGCTTAAACTATCATTCTCACCATTCTTCCCTCAGTCTTTATTCTGAGATCTCTGCCATTAGTGTTGGGTTCAGCTGTGTTATATGTTGATCCCTCAGGTGGGACTGTGGGCACTATATAGGGTGCACTAGCAGCCCACATTCTTCTCTCTCACAGGACTGTGGTTAGCTCCAGACTGCAAGGAGCTCCAAGCTCCAGTCTGCGTACTGTGGCCCTCAGCCTGTGTCTCCGCACTTCTGCCTTCCTTTCTCCCACTGCTTGCCCAATTTACCCACCTTCAGATGATTGGATTTGTGGGTCCCTTTGCCTGTGTGCTGAGCAGGGAGTCCTTTGTTGAATTATAGTTGTTCAATTTGTTGTAAATTCCAGAAGAGATTTCAAGAATCACTCCTGATGCTGCCATTTCTGTGATATAATTGGCAATTTCTTAAAATATGACCACAATAAAGTTTGGCACATCAGTTGTTTCTCCCTTTCATGAGTTATTTATTAGTAGCATGTGATGCTGTTTGAAAGAATGTTAACTCCTTAGGACTTCATTTAAAATTGGAGTAACTTGTGGGGGTTATCACTTTGTGAGTTGTGTAAGTGTCTAATCACTATGGTGTTTTGTACTCCTGAAACAAACAAACAAAAAAGAAGTTTAATAAATGGAGCCAATCCTCTCAAAGCCTGCCACTGCTTTATCAAATATTTTTATATAATATTCTAAACCCTTTGTTGTCCTTTCAATAACCTTCACTGCATCTTCATAAGGTGTAGTTTCCACCTCAAAAAATCTTCTTTCCCCATCCATAAAAAGCAACTCCTTATCCATTAGTGTTATAATGAGATTACATCAATTCAGTCACATCTTCAGGCTCCATTTACAATTCTAGTTCTCTTCCTATTTCCACAACATCTGCAGTTACTTCTTCTACTGAAGTCTTGAACCCCTCAAAGTCATTCATGAGTGTTGGAATCAACTTCTTCCAAGATGTTAACATTGATATTTTAAAACTCCTGTTAATGTTGATATTTTGATCTCTTCCCATGAATATATATATATATATATATATATATATATATATTCAATTACAGTTGGCATACAATATTATATTAGTTTCAGGGGTACAAAATTTCAATAATTAGACATTTATATACCTTACAAAGTGATCACCCTGATAAATCTAGTACCCATCTAACACCATACATGGTTATTACAGTAGTATTCCCTATGTTATAATTTATATGCCTATAAATATTTTGTAACTACCAATTTGTACCTTTTAATGCCTATCCCCCTTCTTTCATCCCTTCACCCCCTCCCATCTGGAAACCTTCAAAATGTTCTCTGTATCTATCAGTTTGTTTCTGTTTGTTTCTTTTGTGTTTTAGATTCCACATATAAGTGATATCATATGGTATTTGTCTTTTTTTCTGTTTAACTTATTTCACTGAGCATAATACTCCCTAGGTTCATTCATGTTGTTGCAGATGGCTGAGTAATGTTCCATTGTATATATGTACCAATTCTTCTATACTCATTCATTTATTGATGAGCACTTAGGTAATTTACATATTTTGGTTATTTTAAATAATGCTGAAATGAACATATAGATGTGTATGTCTTCTTTTTTTGGATTTTTTTAATTGGGGGGATGGAAACAGCGCTGGGGAATTGGGGGAAGGGGAACAGACAAGTTGCTATCGTTTTTTTTTTTTGTTCTTCAGTCTAGTTGTGGAGGACGTTGCCTCACTGGCCCAAGTTGGCACCACCACCACGCTCCTCCCAGGCGAGGCAGATCAGTCACCGGTCTCTGGACGGCCGCTCACTGTGGCTGCTGTCCACTCACGCTGGCCGCTGGCTGCTGGCCGCTCACGCTGGCCGCTGGCCACACACAGCAGCCCATGGCAACCCACTGCCACAGGGGCTGCAGCCTCCGCCGTTGCCGGTGACTCACAGCCGCCCAGCTCCAGGTTGAGCTGCCGCCCAGCATCCCAGCTGCAGAGGGCAGTGTCACTGGCCCCCACATGTGGGATCCGAATCGGTGCCCTCTGGCGTCCCAAGCCAGCCCTTAACCATCGCGCCACTCGGCTGGCCCATGTATGTCTTCTTGAATTAGTGTATTGGGTTTCTTTGGATAAATATCCAAAAGTAGAAACACTGGGTCCTTTTTCTGTCCCTTGTTACAGCCTTTGTTTTGAAGTCTATTTTGTCTAGTATAAGTATTGCTACCCCAGGTGATTTTTGGTTATTTCCATTGGCATGAAATATATTTTTCCATTATTTTACTCAGTCTCTGATTGTCTTTTGAACTAAAGTGAATCTTTTCTAGACAACATATGTAAGGGTCTTCTTTTTTTATCCATTCAGCCATTCTATGTCTTTTTTTAAGTGTTAATTTTCAATTACAGTTGACATTGAATATTTATTTTAGTTTCAGGTGTACAACATAATAGTTAGACATTTATATAATTTATGAAGGGATTCCCCCCCAATTAGTCTAGTTCCCACATGGCACTATACATAGTTATTACCATATTATTAAATATATTCTTATGCTGTACTTTACATTCCCATGTCTATTTTGCACTGCATCTTCTCACCTTTACAAAGAGTAGTGTCATGTGGAGTAGCACACAAGAGCCATGAGGTGTTCTTTTTGGGGCCATGTATTTAGATTGAAACATTTAATCCACTTATATTTGAAGTAATTGTTGATAGTTATGCAATTATTGACATTTTGTTATTAATATGTTTGATCTTCTTTCCCTTCTTTTTTTAAAAGAAATCCCTTTAACATTTCTTGCAATACTGACTTGGTAATGATGAATTCCTTTAGGTTTTCTTTGTCTGGGAAGCTTTTAATCTCTCCTTTGATTTTCAGTGAAAGCTTTGCTGGGTAGAGTAGTTGTGATTGTAGGTTCTTTCTTTTCATCACTTTGAATATTTCCTGCCAATCCCTTCTGACCTACAAAGTTTCTGTTGAAAAAATCAGCTGATGGTCTTATGAAGGTTTCCTTGTAGGTAATTAATTGTTTTTCTCTTGCTGCTTTTAATTTTCTTTGTCTTTAACCTTCGGTATTTCAATTATGATGTGTCTTGGTGTGGTCCTCTTTGGGCTCACCTTATTTGGGACTCTGCATTTCTTGGACTTGTATTTCTATTTCCTTTGCCAGGTTAGGGAAATTTTTAGTCATTATTTCTTCAAATAGGTTTTCACTTCTTTCATCTTTATCTTCTCATTCTGGTACTCTATGATGGTAATGTTGGTACACTTGGTGTTGTCTCAGAGGCCTCTTAAACTATACTCATTTTTGGGGATTATTTTTCATTTTGCTCTTCTGATTAGGTGTTTTCTGCTGCCTTATCTTCCAAATCGCTGACTTGATCCTCTGCTTCATCTAATCTACTATTGATTTCCTCTAATGTATTCTTCCTTTCAATTATTCTATTATTCACTTCTAGCTGGCTATTTTCTATGTTTTCTGTCTCTTTTTTTGAAGTTCTCATTGAGTTCATTGAGCATCCTTAAAACCAGTGTTTTGAACTCTGCATCTGATAGATTGCTTGTCTCCATTTTGTTTAGTTCTTTTCTGGGGACTTGTTCTGATCTTTTATTTGGGAAATGTTTCTTTGTCTCCTCATTTTGGCTGCTTCACTGTGTTTGTCTCTATTTATTAAGTAGAGCTGCCAAGCCTCCTGGTATTGGTAGAGTGGCTTTATGCAGTAGGTTTCCTGTGGGACACAATAGCACAGTCTCCCTGGTCACCTGAGCCAGCTGCTCCAGGTGTGTCCCTTGTCTGAGTTGTGTGTTTTCCCTCCCATTGTAGTTGAGCCTTGATAGTTGTTGGCACATCAGTGGAAGGAATTGACCCTCAGGTGAATGGTTGTGGGGATTGGCCATGACTACAATAAAGGAGCTGTAGTTTAGGGGCTGACCCTTTGGAGCAGGATTGACTTGAGCAGGGTTCTGGTGCTTTCCCAGTGTGCCCTTTGTGTGCGTCATTGGTGGAAGTGGTTGGGTGGTGCTCTGGTGTGATATTAAGATGGCCACTGGATTTGTGCTCTCTGTGGCCTCTTGGTACAGCTCTGATGAAGGCCAAGATCAACCGACTCCTGTGCTCTGCTTGGGGTCACTTGGTATGAGCTACAAAGTGATCTGCAGAAGGTTGTTATTTTATTGGATTTGGAGTTGCCTGGAAAAGGCTAAATTGTGACCTAAGTCCATCTGCTGCTAGTGCCAGGCTTGAGGCAGCTTAGCATGAGGTATGGAGCACATTGAGGCCAGATGCTCCTTGTTTAGGGTTGAGATTTTAGGAAAGTCTGCAGTATATGCCAAGACAGGCCAATTTGGATAAAAAGTGATGAGACCAGTAAAGAGTTAACAGGAGCAAGCTTGTAAGTTTGCAGGACTGAGATTAAACATTAATTTCTTGGCTTTGAATCCCCTGGTCAGCACTCAACCTGCAAGCTGACAGACACCCCACATCCATCATAGATGGGAGCACAATAGTTCCCAGAAGAAGCCAATTGTAACAGCAACCCCCTGCGAGCTGACAAGCACCCTACATTCTACATAGAAAAATATAAAACTGCAACACTCCTCATTGGGGCAGTCATCTTCTGTAGACACTGTCACAGGCATCCTTGCTGCACAAATTTCAATAAACCTTTTCTTGTTTTCCTACTTTTCTGAGTCTCATGATCTCTTTCATATTCTGCAAATGACCAAGAACGTCCAGAAACAATACTGAATAAACACAGAAAGCAGCTTGGGTAAAATTAAAATTTAGGTAGGGTGAGGTCTCAGGGAATCACCAGGGCAGAGCAAATGGTGTTAGCTAGATTGATGGAGGCTGAGATATGGTGCCTTTCTGCATTTGCAGGCTGAGTCAGGGGAGGGCTCAACAAAGGAACAATAGCTTCTGCCAGCATTTCTGTCTGGAGAAAGCTCCCCCTCCAGTCCTCACCCCAAATCCAGACAGTTTAGTACTTTCCTCTATGTCCCTGGAGCCTTTCCAGATGCTGCCCCAGCACTGGCGCTCAGATTGTCAGCAGTAAATCTATGTGCAGACCCCCTTTAAGAGGAACAACTTGGACTGCAGACACTCTCTGCCTCACTCAGCCACAATCTCTGCTGGTTTTTACAGCCAGAAGTTGTGGGGACTTTTTTTCCTGGCACTGCGACCCTGGGTAAGGGAGCCTGGTGTGAGGATGGGACCCCTCTTTCCTCAAGAGGGACCTCTACAGTCAAGATATCCCTTTCAATTTTTAACTGGTACACGTAGGTGTGGGACCAGCCCATTCAGGTTCTCTGCCCCTCCTAAAAGTTTTGAAGTGGCTTGTTTGGTGTATGCTTAGTTATAGAACTCCTGTTTAGTTAGATTTCAGGCGAGTCTCAATAATGGTTGTTCTGTAGTGTATTTGTAATCTTGACGTGGTGTTGAAAGGAGGCAAGCACAGCATTTACATACTCTGCCACCTTGACCGGAATTGGCCTTTGAAGCTTTGAAAGCAGGCATTGATTTCTCTCTAGCTATGAAAGTATTAGATGGCATCTTATACTAATATTAAACGGTTTTGTTTGCACTTAAAATCTGTTGTTTAGTGTAGCCACCTTCATTACTTATCTTAGCTGGATCATCTGGAAAACTTGCTGCAGCTTCGGCATCAGTACTTACTGCTTCACCTTGCACTTTTACATTATGCTGATGGCTTCTTTCTTTAAACCTCATCAACCCACCTGTTCTACCTTCAATGTGTCTTATGCAGCTTCCCCACCTCTCAGCCTTCATAAAATTGAAGAGATTTAGGGCGTTGTTCTGGATTAGCTCTGGCTTAAGGGAATAGTGTGGCTGGTTCTTTTATCCAGACCACTAAAATTTTCTCTATATCAGTATAAGGCTGTTTTGCTTTGTTACTATTCATGTGTTCACTGGAGTAACACTTTTAATTTTCTTCAGGACAACTTGACTCACTGTTTGGCACAAGGGGCCTAGCTTTTGGTCTATCTTGGTTTTCAACATGACTTCCTGAGTAAGCTGAATCATTTCTAGTATTTTATTTAATGTGAGAGAAATGTGACTTCTCCTTTTACTTGAACTATTAGAGGCCATTGTAGGGTTATTAACTGGTCTAATTTCAATATGTTTCTGTCTCAGGAAATAGGAAGGCCTGTGGAGAGGGAGAGAGATGGGGAATGGCCACATGTTGGAGCAGTCAGAACTCACACAACATTTATTGATTAAGTTCACTGTGGTATATGGGCACAGTTTATGGTGCCCCAAAACAATTAAAATAGTAACATCAAAGATCACTGATCACATATCAGCATAATGCACATAATAATAATGAGAAAGTTTGACATATTGTGAAAATTGCCAAAATGTGACACAGAGACATGCAGTGAGCAAATGCTGTTGAAGAAATGACACCAATAGATTTGCTCAATGAAAGGGTGCCAAAAACCTTCAGTATGTTAAAAATGCAATATGTGTGATGTGCAATAAAGTGAACCACAATAAAATGAGATATGCCTGTATATTTGAAATTTTTCTAGGTTTATACTATTATGCATAGTGCTGCTGTGTACAACCTAGTGTATAACTTTTGGTAAACATATGTTTACTTTCTGTCGTATATATACCTAAGAATAGAATTGCTGGGTCATAGAATAGCGTATGTTCAAATTAGTAGTTACTGTTAAAAGTTTTCCAAAATGGTTGCACCAATTTACACTCATAATAGCAATGTGGATGCATTCCACTTACTCCACATCCTAACAAATACTTGGTATTGTCAGGGTTTTTTGTCTTTAGGCATTCTGGTAGGTGGACTGCAATTTAATCAATGGAAGGTAGAGAGGAAAATGTAGGATCTATCTAAGATGTTAAAGGAGAACAGAAGTGGGAATTCAACAATGAATAGTTGAAGGAAGTTATTGAACAAAAGTAAAACTCTTTCATATTTTTACTCCACTGAATTCAAACTGTTTAGTAAATCAGTTACGTTTTCTTAAGTGATGGTCTTTCTCCTATACTGATTACACTCAGCAGGAGCCATACACTGCCCCCTTGGCAACTTACACAAAGCCTGACTCATATGAGGCTTTCAGACAATGTTTGGTGAATTAATGCATACCGTATTTGCCGGCGTATAAGATGACTGGGCGTATAAGACGACCCCCTAACATTTCCACTCAAAATACAGAGTTTGTTATATACTCGCCGTATAAGACTACCCCCTCTTCCGCACACCTTCCACACACCAAATAAAAGGTAAAACAATATCAGATTTGATTTCAACATTTATATTTATATTCAAATGCTTATGACATGCAGGAAAACTGTCACAAGGCTGTATGTAATCAAACATATACATAAATCGCGATTCGCGATTTTGCGCTATCATACTGGGTGTATGGTCGGATGTGTGCGATTTTGCGAGTGTGGTAAAATCGCATAACAGCAAAATCGCATAACAGCCAAGCATACACCCAGCAGCGCTGCTGATGCCTGAACGGTATGTGGAATGAAGTGGGCGGGCATCGGGAGGCCACTATGGCATGGGGCAAGCACTATGGGCAGTCTATCTGAAGTGTACCTGGCGTATAAGACGACCCCCCACTTGGAGGCATATTTTTCAGCGCCAAAAAATCATCTTATACGCTGGCAAATACGGTAAATGCTCAAATAGTGCCTGTTACAAGAGACTCACTACATTTGAAGGCTGGGGAAAGCAAAGCATAGAAGTACTTCAAGAAGCAATAAAGTTTTAAAGAATGTAGGAAGAAGGAAGGAAATAGTTAACACAGAGGTGAAAAGATAAAAATGAGAAACACATAAAGAAGAAAGTAGAGAGCATGGTTTAGAAATTATAATAGTTTCTAAGGGCTCTACATTTAATAGCATGGCATGTATATCCCTGTTACCAGAGTGAGAGAGAGGTGAATATCTGTAAGATACTAAACATCTTCTTAGAAAAAGAGAGAAGAAAACAAAAACAACAATAAAAGCACCCTAGACAAAGCCTTTAAAATGTCAAGTTCCATGGCATCATCTACTTGAAATATGCATGGCCTTAACCAGGCCTAAGTTTCAGCCAGAGTTGTTTTCCAATCTTCCAATAGGATTCAAACTGAAGATTTTCCCATTCCATTTGCTATGGAATCATTTGTCATTTTCCCTTTGAGTCAATAGCTCAAAGCCACAGTGTCACAGGCCTACCTTATTCCAAGGCAGCCTGAATCATATCAGCGAGCAGTTTGATGCTGACCTTTTCATATTTGGTATTTGACTGCCTGGCCCATCAGTGGGTCTCTTATGTCTCTTTGTTTACAACTTCACTAAACTATAAAGAGGAGACCGCTAGTC
Organism: Hipposideros armiger; assembly: GCF_001890085.2. Classification (NCBI taxonomy): domain Eukaryota; kingdom Metazoa; phylum Chordata; class Mammalia; order Chiroptera; family Hipposideridae; genus Hipposideros; species Hipposideros armiger. The sequence goes on along the minus strand of NW_017733275.1, from coordinate 19,421 downwards.
AAAATACCAGGAGCTGAAAGGTCACAGCAGACAGCTTACTACAATATTTGCCAATGATTTTTAAACATTCACTCTGCAATACACCCAAGACTCTATGGCTAATTCTATTTGTTGTTGACAGAAAGAATTTTACCCAGCCTTTATATCTAGGGTTTAACAGAAACCAGAGACAAATATAATAAAATCTCAATATATTGCAGGAATTGGCTTTTCTTCAATATTTTAACATGCCCAGCAATGTGCTGATTACTGTGGGAACACAAAAGAAGCAAAAATCATGCAACTCACTATAACAAGTTTTGGGAAATTATATCAAGAGAAAAGACATACCCATATAACCCACATATTCTCAAGCCCTTCATAGCTTGTGAGTATTAAATGAAATAACCAAAGTACATTGGATAGATTGGATAAAATCTAATACTCTCTTAGAATGGAACACTGTGTATCCCTCTAAAACAGGGTTTCTCAACCTCAGCACTATTGACTTTTGGGGTCAGATAATTCATTGTTTTGGGAAGCTGTCCTGTACATTGTAGGATATTTAGCTGTATCCCTATTATCTACCTAGTAGATGTCAGTAACATCTCCTCAAATTGCAACTACCAAAAAAGGCTCCAGATACTGCCAAATTTCCCCTATGAAACAAAATCAACCCTGGTTAAGAACCACTGCTCTAAAAGATGAAATAGATTTATATTCATTGACATTGTATTAGTGAAAAGTGAAAGATGCAAAAGACTCTCTTATATTCATATATATGATTATACTATATAATTATAATATGTAGATAGTGGTAAGAGTTATTGGTCTAGGGTTTCTACACAACATATACATATGGAGGTACATAATATATTGTGCATGTGTAGCATAGAAAGCTTTGATCAAGTTATATGTTATACATATAAATATAACATATATGTAATGTATAAAGCCTAGACCAATGATTCTCAACCTTTTCTACACATTATAATTACTGGAGGAGCTTGAAAATTATCTCTGGAGGTAAAAACTGGACTCTGGTATTTTTATTAAAGTTCCTCTGGTAATTCTATTATTATTCAACCAGGGTTGATAACTACCTAGAGAGCTTGTTAAAACACAAATAGCACAGATTTACCTCCAGAGTTTCTAAATCAGTAGATCTGGGATAAGGCTTGAAATTTGCATTTCTAACTAGTTCCCAGGTGATATCCATATTGCTGGCCCTGGGACAACACTGAGAAACACTGCTCTAGAAGAATGTTCCCTAAATTAATTATGGTGCTCTTTTTCTCTCCTAAATGAAATTGTAGAGCAGAGGAAAAGGAAAAGCTTTACTCCTAATCTTATGTTCTTATGTACTGTTTGAGTATTTATGATAGGCATGTATTGCTTTTAGAATTGTCTTAAAATTTCCAAAAATAAAACACATTGCTGATATTTGAAGCCCCTTTATTTTCCTTCCAAATTGCCACCACATCCTTTTACCAAATATATTTACTATCTTAAAATTTTTGTTATTCATTCTCTGACTTTTATTTTTTATTATTTTATATTTTTAGCTGAGCCATCCTGCCACCTGTTGGCAGCTCAGTGGCAACTCAGCCTGAGCCGGGCATTGAACATTCTCTGACTTTTTAAAAGTAGTCATCACTTATACCTGCCTCCCTAAAGAATGCGTTCTTTAATTTTGTCTATTTTTTAAACATTATGAAACTAAAATTATACTATCTGTTGTTGGGTCCATATAATCAATAAAGAGGCTGGATGTCAAGTTAAAGTTTAAAGTTCCAAAGATTTTATTAAGCTGAGCTCAGCGACCGCCCCTCCGACTAAGGAGAACATGGTCCCGAGGTCTCAGTGGGTAGGGTTTTTATAAGGTGGGGGTTAAACGTAAAGTAAATTACAGAAGCCAAAAAAGAATGTGTAGTTATTTTAGTTAAAACTGCATCCTGCTGTTGCAACAGTGTTGTTATGTCCAGGTGTCTTAACAGTACATCGTGACTGGGTTGATAAAGTTAGTTTGCTTCAAGGCCTCCTGAAATGTTAACAGAAGGCAGGGAGAGGAAGGGGGAACTGCAAGGCCTGAGGAAGGGGGAGGAAGGGGGAACTTCAAGGCCTGAGGAATGTTGTTCTTTAACCTCTTATTCCCCAGCAGAAGCAAAGCAGGTGTACAGAAGCAAAAAGAGCTGTTAGTTCCTGTGAAATGGTCTAAGCCAGTTGGGCAAAACTACTTCTGCAAAACATTCTTAATATTTCTGTTGCAACCCATTTCTTGTAAAGCTAGGCATTTTATTGTCTTAATGGGAAGTTCTGCTTAGAGTCTAGCTGGAGTAGCTGAAGTATGATTTTTAAAAGTGAGTCTGTCTGGCTGAGTCTGCCGGCCTAGGTTCTGGGCCGAGATCCTTACATCTGTAAAATTATATTATCTGGTGTGATATTTTTTGTTAAATGAGAAATAATTTTTAGATGTGCCTATGTTGGTCAGTATGTGACATTCATTTCCATTCATTGCATGATATTCCCCAATATATTTATATTGTATATATTCTATGTACAGTCATATTATTTCCATTTTCCCCTTACAGACAATGCTGCTATAAACATTCACATATATGCACGTGTTTGTATTCACTGGGTAAAGAAGTTGTAAAAACTCACATTCCAAACAACAGTAGATAAGATTTCCCATTATACCATATCTTCACCAATATTTGGTATTAACAGATTTTAATTTTTTACATTTGATTATTGTGAAATGATATCACTTTGTGGTTTTAATTTGCATCTCCATGATGCAAATTAGTTTCCAAAGGAAATAATTTTATGCCTCAATCAAACATGTGTAATATCAGAGGCACAAATGTTTAACTCCCTGACAAACTCCTGGGACACTCTTCACAATACTCATAGGTGGAAAGAAATGAATATTGTGTTTGCTGACCAAGGGCTCAATGAATTCAATTACATAATAATGTACGCAATTCAATTACATAATGCTGACCATATGTCTGCATTTGGGTGTTTTATTTTCACCTTCATTTTGATTCTCACAAAAGGTGGTGCTTGAGGTCAGTAAGGCAAGTTTTCTTATCCCAACATCACAAAAGAAACTTCAGAAACTCTGAGTTACAAAAACTTTTCCAAATCACATCACTGGCTTTTGATAAAGCTAGAGCCACAAAATAGTTAAAAGGCAAAACTAAAAGCAACCTTAAAATTTATTTCTTTCAACCATTCACTTTTTTTAATTATTATTTTTATTGTGAAATACACATTTTTTAGAATTAGTTTCAGCTGTACAACACAGTGCAACAGTTATACTTTTGACCCCTCAAGGTGACACCCCCCTCCCCCAATCTGCTGCCCCACTTCCCCCCAATATCATACTTATCTATTACAATTCCCTTGACTCCACTCCCACACTATACTCCACGGCCCATGACTATATATATATATTCACTTATAATTGACATACAATATTATACAACATCAGCTTCAGGTGTACAGTGCAGTGATCAAGCCTCTACCCCATCCATGATGCAGTCTCCCTAGCAAGACATGTGACCATCTGACACCCTACAAAATATTTACAATGTTATTAATTATATTCCTCGAACTGTCTTTCATGTCCCTTTGGCAATAAATATTGTAGTTACCTATTTATGCTGTCTAATCCCTTCCCCTTCTCCCTTATCCCCACCCCTTCCCAACTAGCAGCCATCAATTGTATCTCTATATCTCTGAGACCACTTCTGTTTACTTTGCTCACTCATTCAGTTTTTTAGATTCCACATATAAGTGAAATCATATGGTATTTGTCTTTCTCTGACTGACTTATTTCACGTAACATAATAGTCTCTAGGTCCATCCATATTGTCCCAAATGGTATGATTTCATTCTTCTTTATAGCAGAGTAATACTCCATTGTATAAATGTACCACAGTTTCTTATTCCAGTCATCTACCGATGGGCATTTCGGTTGTTTCCAAGTCTTGGCTATTGTGAATAGTGCCACAATAAACATAGGGGTACATATATTTTTTTTGAATTAGCGTCTTGGGTTTCTCTGGATAGATACCCAAGAGTGGAATTGCTGGGTCATACGGTAGTTCCATTTCCAGTTTTTTGAGATATCTCCATACTGATTTCCATAATGGCTGCACCAATCTGCAGTCCCACCAACAGTGCAGCAGGGTTCCCTTTTCTCCACAACCTCGCCAGCACTTGTTGTTTGTTGATTTATTGATGATAGCCATTCTGACCTGAGTGAAGTGGTATCTCATTGTGGTTTTTATTTGCATTTCCCTAATGATTAGTGAGGTTGAACATTTTTCATATGCCTGTTGGCCATCTGTATGTCCTCTTTGGAGAAATGCCTCTTCATATCTTCTGCCCATTTTTTAATTGGGTAGTTTGTTTTTTTGGTGTTGAGTTGAATGAGTATTTTATAAATTGCGGATATTAACCCCTTATCAGATATATCATTGGCAAATATCTTCTCCCATTCAGTAGGCTGCCTTTGTGTTTTATTGATGATTTCCTTTGCTGTGAAAAACTTTTAAGTTTGATGTAATCCCATATGTTAATTTGTTCTTTTATTTTCAACCATTTACTTTTGAGTAGAAAAAAAAATAGAACATAACAGAGAAGTTACTTCATTCAAGGTCATATAGTCAGTTAGTAGCTGAGCTGAGAATAGAATGCAAATCCAGTCATCTTTTCAGTATACCCTCATCCCTCTGAGAACAAGCCTGTCAAAGAGATTCAGCATGGAAATCTCTGATATGGGGAGTTGGAGGTGAATAAGAAAATGGGCCTTAGGAACAGGAAGTTAGCCAGTATTGCTCAGGCTAAGAATGCCTTTTGGCATCATTGAGGGATAGTCTTAATGCTCCCATCTACAGCTGAGGAAATCAACTGCCAGGATTGTGCCAGGTTAGATTGGTCAGTGAAAAACTGCGCTTTCTTTCTTTCCTTTTTTTTCTAATGGGACAGTCCACAGCTACAAAGTAACCTGCCAGCCACCTTGACGTGGGCTTCCAGAAGTCATTGCTTAAAAATAGACACCATTTCACTTGCTGAAAATACATCAGATTATCATGCTTTTAATTAGCCTTGCATACTGGCAATCAATTAAAGATGGCATAAAAACCATTAGAAATAATGCAACTCTCATTAGGTATTTCTCATTTGTTATATGAGTGTGTCTACTTGGTGAGTTCCCATTAATGCAAACTGTTTTTTTTTTAATTTAAGCCATTATGGGAGAGTGCTAGGTTATCTTCCCATTTCACATTTATTGTACCTGGCATAAAGGTTAAAAACTATTATGTTCACTTGGAATATTTATTATCTTATGAAATTCAAGCAGGGCCATTATGTTTGTATTATTATCAAAGCTGTTCAAGGGGACTTTTTAATGAGCTTGAGCTAAACATTAAGGAAAATTTCCCTTCCCTGATCTCAGAGATAAACCTGGAAATAAACCTGGAAATAGTGATACCCTGTAAAAGCCACTACTCTGAGACTTGTTGTTTGTCATTTGCATAATGTTGTTCCTGCATCTGCTTTGGGCCAACTTCCATTATCTGAAAAGGTCATATAAAAATCCCAGGAATGCACAATCAAATTAGTGGAAAGAACACTGGATTGAGAGTGGGGGTCTTGGTTTTGAAGACTCACTTTCCCACCAGCATCCTATATGACTTTACTACTCCATTCTTCTAGATGTGCAGGCCAAAACCCTTGACTTTTCTCTTTTCCTTGTAACCTATATTAAAACCTTCAGAAAATCCTGTTTAGTAAAACCTTCAAAATAAACCCAAAATTAGATCACTTCTCATCTCTTTCACTGCTACCAAAATAGTCCAAGCAAACATCTCTAGGCTGGATTACTATCATAGCTTCCTTACAGGTTGTATTAGTCAGGGTTTTCCAAAGAAAAAATATAGAAATATATATAAATTTTATATATATATATATATATATTGTGCAACAGACATATTTCTAAGAACTTGTCCATTTATTCTAGGTTATTGAATGTTTTGGCATACAGTCCTTCATGGTATTCTCATATAATCCTTTATATTTCTGTGGTAACCTTTATAACTTCTCCTCTCTCATTTCTGATTTTATATGAGTCTTCTTTTTTTCCTTTAGTGATTCGAGACTGGGGGTTGTCAGTTTTATTAATCCTTTTTCTTACTTGTTTTATTTATTTCTCAAAATATTCTTAGATAGTTCTTGTTTTATTAAAATTTATTGGAGTGACAATAGTAAAAAAAACTACATAGGTTTCAACTGTACAATTCGATAATTGTACATTTATGTATTCACCACCCAGAGTCGGCTCTCCTTCCATCACCATATAGTATTTGACCCCTTTTACTCTCTTTTTCCATCCACTTTACCCCTTACTCCCTGGTTACCACTAAACTGTAGTCTGTGTCTATGAGTTTGTGTTTATTTGTTTCCCTTGTTCCATTGTCGCCTTCAGTTTTATATCCCACATATGAGCGAAGTCATATGGTTCTTGACTTTTTATGTCTGACATATTTCACTTAGCATGATAATCTATAGATTTGTCTATGTTGTCACAAATAGCAGTATTTCATCTTTTCTTATGGCAGAGTAGCATTCCATTGTGTATATATACCACATCTTCTTTATCCAATCATCTATCAAAGGACACTTTGGTTGTTTCCATGTCTTGGCTACCATAAAGAATGCTGCAATGAACCAGCTTTTTATTGCATTAATTGTTCTTATTGCCGTTTTGTTTTCTATTTTATTTAACAATGCTCTAATTTTTATTGTTTCTTTCTGCTGACTTTCGGTTTCATTTATTCTTATTTTTCTAATTTTTAAGATGTAATGTTAGGATGTTTATTTGGGATTTTTGTTGTTTCTTGACATAGACTTGTAATGATATAAATTTCCCTCTTGGGGTCGGCTAAGTGGCTCTGTTGGTTAATTAAGAGCACGAGCTCTCAGCAACAGGGTCTCTGGTGTCGATTCCCACATGGGCCAGTCAGCTGCACCTGAACTCAGCTGCCCCTGAGCTGCCAAAAGGTGGCATGATTGCTCAGCTAGTGAGAGCATGTGCTCCTAATAACAAGGTTGCTGGTTGGAGTCCTGCATGGGATAGTGGGCTGTGCCCACCAACAACTAAGATTGAACCTTGAGCTGAGTGGCTGCAACGGGCGGCAGCATGGCGAATGGACTTGGAGCTGAGCTAGCTGCGCCCTCCACAACTAAGATTGCAAGAAGACAACTTGGCTGTTCCCCTTCCTAATTCCCCAACAAAATCTAAAAAGATTAAAAAAATAAAAAATATATTTCCCTCTTAATATTGCTTTCACAGTGTCCCAATAATTTTGATACCATGTATTTTCATTCTCATTTGTTTCTTTGTATCTTTTGACCTCCCCTTTCCTTTCTTCTTTATCATTCTTTAGTAGCATGTCATTTAATCTCCACATATTTTTGGTTTTTCACACTTATTTTCTCAGTTGATATCCAATTCAAAACACTGTGGTTGGAGAATATGCTTGATATGATTTCAATCTTCTTATATTTGCTGGGGCTAGTTTTGTGTCCCAATATGTGGCTTATCCTTGAGAATGTTCCATGTACACTAGAAAATAATGTATTGTGTTATGTTCGAGGATGAGGTGTTCTATAAATGTCAATTATATCCATTTCTGTAATATGTCATCTATATATCACATTGTGTATTTCACCACACAGAGTCAGTTCTCTTTCCATCACCATGTATTTGATGCCCTTTACCCTCATTTACCACCCTCCTCCCCCATTGCCCTCTGGTTACCACTAAACCATTGTCAATGTCTATGAGCTTTCTTTCTTCATTTGCTTTTCTTGTTCTTTTGTTGTTTTCAGTTTTATGTACCACATATCAGTGAAATCATATGATTTTATACTTTTTCTGTCTGACTCACTTCATTTAGCATTATAATCTTGAGATCCATACATGATGTTGGAAATGGCAGTATTTCATCTTTTCTTATGGCAGAATGGTATTCCATTGTGTACATATACCACATCTTCATTATCCAATCATCTATTGAAGGACACTTTGTTGCCATGTCTTGGCCACCATAAATAAAGCTGCAATGAACATTGGAGCACATACATCTTTATGGATAAATGTTTTCAGATTTCGGAGTCGATACCCAAGAGATGAATTCCTCGGTCATATGGTAATTTTATTTTTAATTTTTGAGGACTCTCCAGACTGCCTTCCATAGCAGCTGCACCAATCTGCATTCCCACCAATAGTGTACGAGGGCTCCTTATTCTTCACAGCCTCTCCACCACTTACTATTATTTGTCTTGTTGATGATAGCTGTTCTAATTGGTGTGAGGTGACATCTCATTGTGGTTTTTATTTGCATTTCTTTGATGATTAGTGACGTTGAGCATTTTTTTGGTATGTTTATTTGCCATTTGTATGTCCTCTTTGGAGAAATGTCTATCTTCTGCCCATTTTTTAATTGCATTTGTTTTTGTTGTTGTTGTTAAGTTATATGAGTTCCTTATGTATTTTGGATATTAGCCCCTTATCATATAGGCTTTGTTTGCAAAAATTTTCTCCCATTTGGTTGGTTGCCTCTTTCTTTTGTGAATGGATTGTTTTTGCTGTGCAGAAGCTTTTTAGTCTGATAAAGTCCTATTCATTTATTTTAGCTTTTACTTCACTTGCATTTGAGAGCAAATGCATAAATCCTCTTTGAACCCAAGGTCCATAAGTTTAGTACCTATGTTTTTTTCTGTGTAGTTTATTGTTTCAGGTCTTATGTTTAGGCCTTTGATCCATTTTGAGTTAATTTTGCTACATGGTCACAAATAGCAGTCTAGTTTCCTTCTTTTGCATGTGGCTTTCCAATTCTCCCAGCACAATTTATTAAAGAGGCTTTCTTTTCTCCATTGTATGCTTTTGGCTTCTTTGTTGAAAATTATCTGTCCATATTTATGTAGATTTATTTCTGGGTTCTCAATTCTATTCCATTGGTCTGTGTCTGTTTTTCTGCCGATACCATACAGTTTTGATTATTGTTGTCCTGTAGTTCAAGCTGAAGTCTGGCAGTTTGATACCTCCAGCATTGTTTTTTCTACTTAGGAATCCTTTGGCCTTTGGGGGTCTTTTGTGTTTCAATACAAATTTGATGATTTTCTGTTCTATTACTTTAAAAAATGTCATTGGGATTTTGATGGGGATTTCATTAAATCTGTACATTGCTTCGAATAATATGGATATTTTAATTATGTTGATTCTTCCAGTCCATGAACATGGAATGTCTTTTCATTTCTTTTTGTCTTCTTCATTGTTATTATATAGGAATACAAAGGACTTTTGTATGTTGATTTGGTAGCCCGCAGCTTTACTGTATTCATTTATTGTTTCTAATAACTTTGTGATGGAGTTTTTAGGGTTTTCTATATATAGCATCATGTCATCTACAAACAGTGACAATTTAAGCTCTTCATTCCCAATTTGGATGCCTTTTATTTCTTTCTCTTGCCTGATTGCTCTGGCTAGGACTTCCCATACTATGTTGAAAAGCAGAGGTGATAGGGGACAACCCTGTCTTGTTCCTGAATGTAGAGCAAAAGGCTTCAGATTTTCACCATTGATTATGATATTAGCTGTGGGTTTGTCATATATGGCCTTTATTAGATTAGTTGTTTTCCTTCTATACCCATTTTATTAACTATTTTAATCATAAGTGGATGTTATATCTCGTCAAAGACATTTTCTGCATTTATTGATATAATCATATGATTTTTTTCTTTATTTTGTTTATGTGGTGTATTACATTGATCAATTTGCATATATTGAACCATCTTTGTGACACTAGAATAAACCACACTTGGTCATGATATATATTTTTTAGCATTGTTGCATTCGATTGGCTAGAACTTTGTTTAGGATCTTTGTATGTGTATTCATTAGAAATATTGGCCTGTAATTTTCTTTTTTTGTGTTATCCTTACCAGGCTTTGGTATCACGGTAATGTTGGCCTCATAAGATAAGTTAGGGAGTATTGTATCTTCTTCAAAATTTTGGAAGAGTTTGTGTAGGACAAGTATTAGATCCTCTTTGAATGTTTGGTGGAATTCACTAGTGAACCCATCTGGTCATGGACTTCTGCTTTTTGGAACATTTCGGATGACTGATTCAATTTCCTTACTGTTGATAGGTCTATTTAGATTTTCCAGTTCTTTGTGATTCAGCCTAGGAAGGCTATGTGCTTGTAATAACATGTCTATTTCTTCTAGGTATTGAATTTGGTGGCATATAGCCCTTCATAGTATTCTTGGATGATCCTTTGTATTTCCGTGGCATCTGTGGTAATGTCTAGCCTTTCATTTTTTATTTTATTTGTGTCTTTTCTCTTTTTATCTCAGTGAGTTTAGCCAAAGGTTTGTCAATTTTATTAATCTTTTCAAAGGATTATCTGTTTCATTAACTTTTTGCTATTGTCTTTTTGTTCTCTACTTCATTTAGTTCTGCTGTCTGATTTTTATTATTTCTTTCCTTCTGATGACTTTGGGTTTCATTTCGTCTTTTTCTTTTAATTCTCTAAGGTGTAACATGAGGTTATTTAATTGGGTATTTTTCTTGTTTCCTGAGATAGGCCTGCAATGATACAAATTTCCCTCTTAAAACTGCTTTTGCTTCATTCCCAAAATTTTGGTAGGATGTATTTTCATTCTCATTTGTTTCTATATATCTTTTGGTCTCTCCTTTTATTTCTTTTTTGACCCAGCATTCTTTTAAAGTGTGTTGTTTAATGTCCACATATTTGTGTTTTTTTCTGCTTTCTTTTTGCAGTTGATATCCAGTTTCAAAGCTTTCTGATCAGAGGTTATGTTTGGTATGATCTCAATCTTCTTAAATTTGCTGAGGCTAGTTTTATGTCCCAATATGTGGTTTATCCTTGAGAATGTTTCATGGACACTAGAAAAGAATGTATAGTATTATGATCGAGGATGAGTTGTTCTATAAATGTCAATTATGTCCATTTCATCTAATGTGTCATTTAGGGCTGATATTTCCGTATTTATTTTCTGTTTGAATGATCTATCCATAGCTGTCAATATTGTATTTAGTTCCCCTACTATAACTGTGTTTTGTTCAATTTCTCCCATTAGTTATATTAGTAGTTGCTGTGTATTTTTCAGTGCTCCGTGTTTGGGTGCATAAATATTGATGACTGCTATGTCTTCTTGTTGTAGAGTCTCCTTTATCATTATGAAATGTTTATCTTTGTCTTTTATTACCTTTTTTATCCTGAAGTATGTTTCTTCTTATATCATTATGGCTACACATGGTTTGATATGAATACCTTTTGCTTGGAGTGTCAATTCCCACCCTTTCACTTCAAGTCTATATTTGTCTTTGTAGCTAAGATGTGTCTGTTGGAAGCAGCATATGGTTGGGTTTAGTTTTTGATCCAATCTCCTATTCTGTACCTTTTTATTGGTGTGTTCAGTCAATTTACATTTAGGGTGATTATTGATAGATATGAATTTCCTACCATCCTACCTTTGGTTTTCTTGTAGGACTCTGTCTTCATTGTTTTTTTGGGGTTTTTTTTTGCCTTTTTGTTGCTGTCAATTATTTCAGTGTGGTGATATTCTGTGATTTCTCCCTCTGTTTCTTTGTTTTTATGTTCTATATTTCAGTTCTGGATTTTTTTTGTGTGTGGTTACCATTTACTTTATGTAAAACAAAGTTTTGTATTCAGATTATTCCATTTTATTCAGCATGCTTACTTCCTTCATTCCCTTGTGCAGATTTAGACCTTTACTCTCTCCACTTTTATATTTTTGTTGTCACAAATTATCCTTATTTATGCTGTGAGTTGATTTCTGTGCTGCAGTACCAAGTTGTCTTTTTACTCGTTTTTATTTTCAATGTTTTTTTATTAACCCTGAATGTTATGTTTAAGTATCTTGTTTGGTGTAGGGGTTGCCATTTCAAGCTTCAATCTGCCTGTTTGTAATACTACTCGTGGTTTTGTATTCTTCTGCTTTTTTGTTTCAGGTTGAATAGCCTCCTTCAATATTTCTTGTTGTGCAGGTCATGTGTTAGAAAATCCCCTCAGGTTCTGTATGTCTGGAAAGGTCTTTATTCCTCCTTCATATCTAAAGGATATATTTGCTGGATATATTATCTTAGTTGTGGAGGGTGCAGCACAGCTCCAAGTCTAGTCACCATTTTCAATCTAGTTGTAGGGGGCGCAGCCCACCATGCCATTGCGGGAGTCAAACTAGCAACCTTGTTGTTAAGAGCATGCACTCTAAACAACTGAGCCATCCAGCCACCCACTGGCAGCTGAAGGGCAACTCAGCTCAAGTCATTGTCTTCAATGTAGTTGTGGAGGGCACAGCTCATTGGCTTATGTGGGAATTGAACCAGCAACTCTGCTGCTCAGAGCTCACGCTCTAATTAACTGAGTCACCTAGCAACCCTTGGGTTTTGTTTTTTGATCCAATCTTCTACTCTGTGCGTTCTTATTGGTGAGTTCAGTCCATTTACATTTAGGGTGATTATTGGTGTATGAGGATTTTCTATAGCCATTGTATCTTTTGTTTTGTGGTTGTTCACTGTCTCCATTGTTTTGTTGCCTTATCTTGCTGTCTGTTATATTAGTGTGGTGGTGTTCTATGATTTTTCCCTCTGTTTCCCCTTTTCATATGTTGTGTGTCTCATTTCATGATTTTTTTTTTAGTGGTTACTGAGAGGTTTGCCAAGGAGAGAGAGTGTGAGAGACACTGATATTCAAGCAAGCAAGTTTTTTAAACTGTGGGGCTGAGCCCACGAGTGGTGTCAGCCCCAACTAAGGGAAAGGTCTAGTTTTTTATAGGGCAGAGTAGGTAACCGGTGGCAACGGCTGGTGGTAACGATTGGGGGCAATGGCTGGGGGTTTTCGGAAAATTTCTACTTGTGCCAAGCAGGATATGGATGATGTATTTCCCACAGGGTTTCCCGCCATGCAGGATGTGGGGTGTGCACCCGTTACTGCATGACTGAGCGGGCCTTCAGGTCGAACATTACCTTTCAGTTAACCTTAAGTTTATGTAAAAAAAAAAGATTCATATATACCGCAGTCCTTTTTTTTCAGCATGCATCTTACCTCCATTCCTCTTGCAAATTCAGACTTTTATCCCTTCCCCTTTTATGTTTTTGTTGTCACACATTATCCTTATTTATACTGTTAGTTTATTTCTGAGTTGCAGTATCAAATTGTCTTCTTTCTCTCTTTTTTCTTTTTAATGTTTCATCTCTTTTACCTTTTATGTCATGTTTACATATATAGTGCCTTATCCTATGCAGGAGGTGTCATTTCCTGCTTCTGTCTGTCAGTAATCTTACTCATAATTTTGTATCTTTGTGTTTCAAGTAGAATAACGTCTTTTAGTATTGGCTGTAATGCAAACCTTGTGGTGGAAAATTCCCTCAGCTTCTGAATAACTGAAACAGTCTTTATTCTTCCTTCATATCTAAAGAATAGCTTTGCTGGATATATTATTCTGGGCTGATAATTTCTTTCTTCCAATAGTTTGAATAATTGATTACACTCCCTCCTGGCTTTTAGAGTTTCTGCTGAAAAACATGATAATAATTTAATGGGATTGCCTATGTAGGTTACCATCTTGTTTTCCATGGCTGCCTTGAGAATTCTTTCTTTGTCACTAACTTTTGACAGCTTCAATATAATGTGCCTTGGAGAAGGACTGTTAGGATTGAGGTAATTAGGTGTACTATTTGCTTCTTTGATTCAAGAATCCAGTTATTTTCATAAGTTTGTGAAGTTCTTGTTGATTATTTGTTTGAACAGACTCTCTGAGCCTTTCTCCCTGTCTTCTTCTGGTATAACCATTATCCGTATATAGATATTTCTGATCGAGTCAGATAGTTCTTGTATAGTTCTTTCATTCCTTTTAACTCTCAAGTCTTTCTTCCACCTGTGTCATTTCCAAATTTCACCTTCAACATCAGTAATTATTTCATCCATCTGGTCAGCTCTATTTCTTAAGCTTGCTGTATCATTTTTCATCTCTTTTATTGAGTATTTTTAGCTCCAGAATTTCTAGTTGGTTATTTTTTTAATTTGAATCTCTTTGGTATTCATTTTGTTCATTGATTTTTCATGATTCATTAAACTACCTATATGAGTTTTCTTGCATCTCATTTAGTTTTTTTCAGATTTGCAATTTTGAATTCTCTGTCACTTATGTTACATTTTTCCATGTCTTTAAGTTTACTTTTTGGAGATTTTTCATTTTCTTTCTGAGCTGCCTTATTACCTTGTTTATTCATGTCATTTGATGAATTATTTCTCTTCCTGGACATTTACAGGATGCATTCTGCAGCAGGTTGATATGAAGAGGTCTTTCTTTTGTCTTCCAGTAGGTAGCACTGGAATGTTTTATTTTCTCTTGCCCTGCTCTGGCTTCTCATTATGGAAAATTTTATGGGGAGGTGGGCAATTCCTTGGTGACAAAGTAACCTCGGTCTCAGGACACCACTCTCATGGGAGGTTGTAGTGAGTGGTGGGGTTTTGATCCCCTGAAATCCCAGTGCTGCCCCTGCAGCCAGATGCAGAGCCCTGGATGTCCACACTGGGATTGGCTCTGAAAGGTGGGGGTTTTGTGGGCTTGGAGAGGTGGATGTTGTGTTTGTCTCTCCTCTCCTCCAAGTAATAGTAATTACCAGACCACAGCTGCCTCACCCTTATATCTCCTCCTTTGTCATTGGGATTGGCTGCACTGTGTGTCGCTACTCAGGAAATTTCTGTCCAGTTTTCAGGGCTGTAGATATTCTGCTTTGTAACCTGATACTGCTACAGTTTTTATGGGGCCCTGCTGCTAACCCTGGGAGGATATGGATGAGGCAAGTGCTAGGAGAGTGGGGGGCGACAGCCAGGTTCCATGGCTTTGTTTTCTGCCTAACAATGAGGGCAGTTAGACTACAGTTGTAGTGCTTCTGTATACAGTCTTTGCCCTGAGGTCTTTGACCTGATTTCTGGGTTCAGTCATATTATACACTTGTCACTCAGACAGGATTGTTTGGGGCTTCAGAGAGTGCACCTGCATTCTCAATCCTCCCCTGTTCTGGAACTGCACTGAGCTCTGGCCTGTGTCAGCAGCCTTGTCTCTGCACTTGTTCCTTTTTTCCTCTCCTGTTTACCCCAATTTAACCACCTTCAGATGTTTCAAGTGAGTATCTCTCAGATATGACTGTGTGTTGCATTGGGAATCCTCTTTTGAATTATAGCTGTTCAACATATTATAACTTCAGGGGGAGAGAACAAGGGGGGCCCCCTCACACCGCCATGTTTCTGATGTCCAGAAAGAGACATATGAGGTCAGACAATTAAGTTTGCGAGATCATCCTAGAAAAAGTGCTACATATTTCATTGTTGAATACCACTATGGTCACTTTCAAAGTACTTTGAAGCAATTTTGAAACTATTTTTTCTGAAATGGCCATTAGAGCTCTCATCGTATTACCCTTGATGTCCCGAATGTCATCAAAATGGTTTCCTTTTAATATTGCCTTTTTCTTTGGGTAAAGAAAGAAGTCATTGGGGGCCAGATCAGGTGAGTAGAGAGGGTGTTCCAATGCAGTTGTTTGTTTACTGGCTAAAAAATCCCTCACAGACAGTGCTGTATGAGTTGGTACATTGTCATGATGCAACAGCCATGAATTGTTGGTGAAAAGTTCAGGCCATTTTTGTCTAACTTTTTCATACAGCCTTTTCAGCACTTCCAAATAGTAAACTTCGTTAACTGTTTGTCCAGTTTGGTAGAAATTCATAATTAATAATTTCTCTATTATCAAAAATAAAAATGGTTAGCAACATCATTACAACAAGTTTGCGAACTTAATTGTCAGGCCTCATGTTATGAGGCTGGAAGCTGAGAATTCCCACAATCAGCTTTCTGCAAGCTGGAAGCCCAGGGAAGCTGGTTGTGCCACTTCAGTTCAAGCTTGAAGGCCCCAGAACCAGGAGGTCATTGGTGTAAGTCTCAGACCAAATTTAAAGGCCTGAGAATCAGAAGTGCCGATGTCTGAGGGCAAGAGAAGATGGATTTCTTAGCTGAAGGAGACATAGTGAATTTGCCTGTTCTCTACCCTTTTGTTATATTCTGGCCCTGGATTGATTGAATGATGCCTGCCTGCATTGGTGAAGGTGGTGTTCTTTACTCAGTCTACATTACTGATTTAAATGCTACTCTCTTTCAGAGACACCTTTACAGAAATATCCGGAAATAATGTTTTACCACCCATCATTCCTTAGCCCAATTAAGTTGACACATAAAATTAACCAACATATTGAACTTTTGCTTTCCCCTTCATCCCCCTAACAGTCTACATTCAGCAGCTTAGCCAAAATCTAAAACCAGGTCAGATCATGTCACTTTTCTGTTCAAAATATGCAGTGGTTCCTTATTTCACTCATAGCCTTTCCAATGGCATCATAAACCCTATGGCATCTGATGCCCCATTACTTCTCTTCCTTCATCTCGCACTATCCTCTTCATCACTCATTTTACTCCACACAAGCTGTCCTTCTTTCTGTTGCTGGAACATGACTGCCTAATTGCTTTGTATGAACAGTTCCTTCTGCCTGGATAGGATTTCTCTCAGGTGTCTCAAAGGCGTGATCACCCCCACTTTCTTCAAGTCTTTTACAAAATCTTAAGTTTTCAGTGAAGCCTACTCTTACCACCCTATTTAAAATTTCAACTTTTTCAACGCCACATTCCTGATTCACCTTTAGCTGGTTTTTCCCTTTATTATTCTTTTTATTATTAAATTAATTGGGGTTACAATGGTTAGTAAAATTACATAAGCTTCAAGTGTACATTTCTATACTACATCATCTCTATATCACACTGTTTGCTCACCACCCAGAGTCAGTTATCCTTCCATCACCATATATTTTATCCCCTTTACCCTCTTCTACCACCCAACCCTCCAACCTTACCCTCTGGTAACCACTAAACTGTGGTCTGTGTCTGAGTTTTTGTTTCTTTGTCTTATTCCATTGCTGCTTTCAGTTTTATATCCCATATATGAGTGAAATCATATGGTTCTTGACATTTTCTGTCTGACATTTCACTTAGCATAATAATCTCAAAATCCATCCATGTTGTCACAAATGGCAATATTTCAACTTTTCTTATGGCAGATTAGTATGCATTGTATATGTACATCACATCTCCTTTATCTAATCATCTATCGAAGGACACTGGTGGTTTCCATGTATTGGCCATTATAAATAATATCCCATTAAACATCGGTGTACATGCATGTATATATATATATGTGTGTGTTTTCAGATTTTTTGGGGGTAGATACCCAGGAAAGGGATTGATGGGTCATATCGTAATTCTATTCTTAATTTTTTGAGGAACCTCCATACTGCTTTCCATAGTTACATTTCCAAACTTACATTCCCACCAGCAGTATATGAGGGTTCCTTTTTCTCCACAGCCTCTCCAACACTTGTAATTATTTGTCTCATTGGTAGTAGCCATTCTAAGAAGTGTGAGGTCATATCTCATTGTGGTTTTGATTTGCATTTCCCTAATAACTAGTGAAGTTGAGCATTTTTTCATATATCTGTTGGCCATTTGTATGTCTTCTAAAAAGTATCCAGATCTTCTGCCTACATTTTAATTGGATTGTTTGTGGTGTTGTCGTTGTTCAGTTGTTTGAATTCATTATATATTTTGGATGTTAGCCCCTTATTGAAGGCATTGTTTGCAAATACCTTCTCCCATTTTGTTGGTTGCCTCTTTTATTTGTTGATGGTTTCTTTTGCTGTGCAGAAGCTTTTTAGTTTTATATAGTCCCAGTAACTTATTTTAGATGTTACTTTCCTTGCCTTTATGATCAAGTTCATAAAATCTTCTTTGGACCCAAGGTCTATAAGTTTAATACCTATGTTTTCTTCTATGCAGTCCATTGTTTCATGTCTTATGTTTCGGTTTCAATATATCATGACATATAGCAGTCTAGTTTCCTTCTTTTGCATATGGCTTTTCAATTTTTCCAGCAACATTTATTGAAGAGGCTTTTTATTTATTTTTTTTTCATTGTGTGTTTTTGGCTCTTTTGTGTAAAATTACCTGTCCATATATATCTGGGTTTATTTCTGGGTATTCAGTTCTATTCCATTGATCTGTTTGTCTGTTTTGCTGCCAATACCATGCTGTTTTGATATTTGTTGCTTTGTAGTGAGAGCTGAAGTCAGGCAGTGTGATGACCTCAGCCTTGTTCTTTTTTTCTTAGGATTGCTTTGGCTATTTAGGGTCTTTTGTGGTTCCATACAAATCTGATGATTTTTTGTTCTATTTCTTTAAAAAATGCCATTGGGATTTTGATGGGGATTACATTAAGTCTGTATATTGCTTTGGGTAATATGGCCATTTTAGCTATGCTGATTCTTCCAATCCATGAACATGAAATATCTTTCCAATTCTTTGTGTCTTCCTCAATTTCTTTTAAAAATGTCTCATAGCTTTCAGTGTATAGGCCCTTCACTTACTTTGTTAAGTTTATTGCTAGGTATATTATTCTTTTTGTTGAAATTGCAAAATTATTTTTTTTCATTTCTTTTTCTGAAATTTCATTGTTAGTATATGAGGTCTGACAATTGAGTTAACAAAGTTTTTGCAATAATGTTGCTAACCTTTTCTTTATATATCAGAGGGATAATTCATTTTGAATTTGTACCAACTGGACAAACAGTTAACCAAAGTAACTATTTGGAGGTGCTGAAATTGCTATGTGAGAAAGTTAGATGACCTGAACTTTTGCCAACAATTCATGGCTCTTGCATCATGACAATGCACAAGCTCACATGGCACTGTCTGTGAGGGAGTGTTTAGCCAGTAAACAAGTAACTGCATTGGAACACCCTCCCTACTACCTGATCTGGCTCCCAATAACTTCTTTCTTTACCCAAAGATAAAGGCAATATTGAAAGGGAGACATTTTGATGGCATTAAGGGCAATACCATGAGAGCTCTGATGACCATTTCAGAAAAAGAGTTTCAAAATTTCTTTGAAAGGTGGACTAGGCACTGGCATCAGTGCATAGCTTCTCATGGGGAGTACTTTGAAGGTGACCATAGTGATATTCAGCAATGAGTTATGTATAGCACTTCTTCTAAGATGAGTTTGTGAACTTAATTGTCTGATCTTGTGTAGGAATGTAATGGATTTTTGAACATTGATTTTTGTAGTTATAACATTGACTGTATTCATTTATTGTTTCTAATGGCTTTTTAGTGGACTCGTTAGGGATTTTTTATATAAAGTATTATGTCTTCTACAAAAAGTGACAACTTAACTTCTTTATTCCCAACTCAGATGCCTTTTACTTCT
>NW_017733274.1:52632-53614 GCF_001890085.2 Hipposideros armiger | reverse complement strand
TCGGCATCAGTTAAATTTCCTTGCTGACGCATGATCTCAACACAGAGCATAAAGCTGTAGATGAGTTTATGTTGTTCAAAAAGTCCTCTCGAAACATTGACATAGGCAATCAGGAGGGTTTGCTCCAGTAGTATTTCCATACGCTGCTGTGGATCATTTGTTGTCACAGAAGTTTCAATTGTTGTATTGAACAACTGTGGGAAACAGAACTCTATCAATGTTTCTGATTTAATTCAATTTCTGTGGGAAATAAAAATCCCCACTCTTCCTCCCACATTCAGTTAGCAAATAGCAGCACAGGAAATGAATACTATGAAAAAGTCCAGAATTTATCCCAAATTGATATGTGATATTTATTTCTGCACTCCCCTGTCTCTCCCCATTTTTCAGAAATGGACCAATGCCAAACTCTTGACCACATTCAAAAGGCATTATCTTGATGTGAGGCAGAAAACGTTGGAAAATGGAGGTGAGCTGGCAGAATCAGTGTTTTCATATCCTCAACTCAGATTTGATAATCACTTTGGGGTGATAGACATAAGAGCAAGGTAAGAGTGTGCATTTTTTGTTTTTGGCACTTTCCCAAGATAATTCTTAGGGCATGGGAAGAATGTGCTAGATTTTCTTTGAAATTTAAGAGAACCCAGTTTTTCTTAAAAATTTAGTTTTAGGTATACAAAGCAACATAATAGTTAGACATTTACACCCCTGGAAAAGTGATAACCCCCCACACCTCCAAGCTACTACCCCTCTGACATCTTATATAGCTGTTACAATACCACTGACTGTCTTAAGAGGATCCAGTTTTAAAAGAGACTTCCATCCTGCTTCCTACCTGGAAATTTTGAGAGCATGCCCTCTGCCCTGGAGGTGCCCCACATTACAAGGGCACTGGGTAGGCAGCAGAGATGGTGGCATCAAGGGCCTAGGCATGAGAGGGCCAGAGGTAGCCCTACCCATTTCCTGCAACCTACAAGTAGCA
>NW_017733274.1:44665-50983 GCF_001890085.2 Hipposideros armiger | reverse complement strand
CCCACCACCCAAGACAATGGGGTGTAAGCGCCATATGAGGCATAGCAAATGTGTTGGATATAAAGCTGATGTGAAGTGTTTGCCTCACCTCCCATTGAGGAGTGGGGTGTAAATCCCCACCTCCTGAATCTGAGCTAGGCTTGACTCAATATATCAAGACATTGCAGCAGAAGTGATGATGCATGACGTCCAAGGCTAGGTCAGAGGAAGCCCTGCAGCTCTCCCCTTGGTTTCTTAGAATGTTTTCTTTGGGGAGGTGCCCTCTTGGAGCCCAGTTGCCATGTTGTGAGAAGCAAGCCACATGAAGAGGCCACTGTCTACAGTCCAGCCATGTGAATGATTAATATGGCTGCTGCAGAGGAGTAGTGAGAAGTGTGGCTCAGGAGATAGGACGGGGCAGGTTGGATGGCTTTGGAGCGTGAACTGTGTTTGATGGGCAATAGCTGTGAAAATCCATTTAGGACCCAGGTGTGTGGAACAGTGTTTTGATAACACTAGGCCTAGGCTGGCCTGGCTTCCAGTGTGAGAGCCAGCACGGATGAAAGGTATCAGGGCATGGAACAGGGAGCAAAGATGTGTTGCAGGAAGACACGATATATCTACCATTCTCCACTGTTTTCTACTGTGAGTGGCACACATGGAGAGGCCTTTGTTGAGTTGTGTTATGGGCATGAGCACAGATGATTAGAGAAGCGAAAGTAAGCTAAACTGAAAAAGGAGCAATAAAGACAAGAGGGGAGTAGGGGCTGGTAGGTGGGAGAACTGAGCCATTGAAGCTGTGTGTGAGTGGGCTGAAAGGAAGAGGCCACTAGTAGCTGAGAGAAACTCTGGAGGTGAACGGAGGGGACCCCTCGGGATGGGACCCCTGGGGATGCTTGGTAAGTTTTGCTGTGTAACGAGTAATGCAAACTTTCTTTCTCCTCTGGAAATCTGCAGGTCAATTGGCATCGCTTGCCAAAGATTTGTGATATTGAATTTGCTTTTGGGAGATATGGAATGCTGCCCCAAAGACGATGAGGGGTGAAAATGTCCTATTCACGAGAAATCAGATGAAATTTAACTATGAATATGAATTAAGTCAAGTAGAAAGATCATAAAAAAAAAAACAAGAAAGTCTCACAGTAATGTGGTTAAAGTGGAAAAAGAACAAAGGAAAGGAAACTAGGGCATGTACAGTTCCTCTAAATAAAAGCCAGGGGTGGGAGGAGAGAGAATTGTATAAAAAGTTCTGGAAACAAAAAAAGATACAGACCAATTTGCTTAAGCATCAGTGCTGTCAGAGACTTGAGACAACACAGAAAACTCTTAACAGTGGAAAGGAAGCTGGGTTACTGTAGAGAAAGTATAAAGAAATAGTATGGAGCTGTGACTTTTAAAAGAAAAAAAGGAAGGCAGGCATGAAGGCAAACAAGCAAGTTAGTTAGGTGAGGAAACCAAGAGAAAATCTTTCTTTTCTTCCTCAACAGGCTGTTCTGAGCGGTATGTACTGGGCACTGTATGTCTTTAGCAGACATGGCAGGTGGAGCTGCTCTTGAACGGGACATCTGAACCCAAACTCCTGAAGGATTTTACCCGATAACTAGACTCATGACTTGTCTGAGGCAAGAAGAAACTCCACAGAGGTTAAAGGAAAGTTTAAGAGATAAATTTCACTAACAACAACAACAACACTTACCTGTTTAAAATATTTTAATGAATACTGATACATAGGATCTATTTCTGAGAGGCTTGCGATAACAAAGTACATCACAGAACCTTGAGTGGCTATTGGACGATATTTCTCACGAGCACTGTTTATCATCATTTCCGTGGACTCTGCTTCCTTCAATCTGATTTTAATGGCACCAGAAGTGATCTGCATAAACATACGAAAACAAGTTCTGAAGAATCTGTTTCAAAAAATTGGTGGGATTTTTGGAATAGATCCAGTTGCATCTAGGAAAGCAATAAGGATATGATGAATTAGTGATTATAATAAGGGGGTTGCCAGGTAGAATGACTGAGTCCCTGGACTCAGTGGCCGGCTACTGACTGAGCTGACCTCTTCTCCTTCTAGAGTTAGGGGTGGGCAAGTGGAAACAGGCAATACAAATAACCCTGAAAAAATTGGAGCAGGACTTCTCTGAGATCGAATCTGAGTTACTTTTGAAATAGAAACACTAACACAGAACTCCCAATTGATCCCTGATTTCCTCATGAGCAGTCCTAAAATGATCCAGGATTCACATATGAAAGAATATGAAGAGAGAAGGAACACTCTGCCCAGAAGGGGGCGGAGGAGGGTAGAAAGAGGCTGGAAGGAAGTGGTACCCCATCCCACTCTGGGATAACAAGGAAGACTAATAGTCTCTTCTTTCTTTTCCTAACATTCCCAGGTATAGACATAAGTAAACCTGGGGGATAGAAGCTGCTGTTTGCAAAGGGTTGTAAACCTAAATAAGTTGGAGATGTTTTCAACATCCTTGCTATTCTTTTGGTTTTCTGTATTTTAAGCCTGTGGTCCTGGAGAACCGTTTGGCCAGTGGGCTTTCCAAGATTCCCCTCTGTGTCTCCCTTGGTCTCTATGTTGCTGGCTGTCCTTGTCGTCCTCCCCTAACTCCCACTTTGTTTTCAGCTGTGGATATCTGTGGGTTGGGAGATCCTTTGTCTGTAGAAAGTCAAAGGTTCTAGGGCACGAACCCTGAAAACTCACTGTGGGAACTGCTGCTCAGTATTTGTTATACTAAAAGGAGAGCAAAAGACCCCCATCAGGTTTCTGTCTAGACCCTCCCTGCCCAGCAGAAATATATTGTGAGCCACATATATAATTCTAACTGTTCTAAGTTTACTAAAAGTAAAAAAGAAACCAGTGAAATTAATTTTAACAATATATTTTATTTAACCCAATATAACCCAATATATGTTGACTATATTAACATATAATCCATATACATATAATCCACATAAAAATTGAGATATTTTTCCATTTTTTTGATTAAGTCTTAGAAATCTGGCATCTATTTTACACTAACAACACACCTTAATCCAGACTAACCATGTTTCAAGTGCTCAGTAGCCTCACTTGGCTAGTGGCTAAGTCTAGACTGTCTACTCCAGTCTGTCGGGAAAGGGAAGGGAAGGACACCGTACAGAGCTGTGTCCAGGAATCAAAGGCTCAAACTCTCCCTGTACTGACCCTTTAGGAACCTGAGGGGACAAAAAAGGGAAGAGTTGTGTGGGAGACCTCAATCTTAATACTGGACTCAATTAAAGCTTTTATACGTAAGTAGAAAAAAGGAAGTTGATATAGGAGCAGCTGGATCATGGAGACCCACTCACAAACAATTCTTTGTTCCTTGGGGAGCTCAAGGCCCTGATAATGCAGAACCTAGGGCTAAAGAGAAAGCAAAGTGGATCTTTTTCTTCTTTTTGTCAGAGAATATTAGAAGACTATACATCCCAACTGAGTTTAGTAACTACTTATAGATATTATGACCTAGAGACCTGAGGCTTCAGCAATGGTTAGAAAATATGATACATATTTTTAAGTGAGGATGCTGGGATTTAGGAGAGTATAAACCATGGGCAGGAAGTGGCAGGAAATGCAGCCCAGGAGCAATCAACCTTATCTCTACCCCATAGAAAGGATATCTGCAAGACAACAACTTGCAAACAGATGAAGAAATCAGCTTACAGATAAAGAAGGCAGTCAGATCACATGCATCTACCTTTACTCCCTACTGAAACCACGATAAAAGTACAGATTTTACAGAACAGTACAAACCCACAAAGATGGGGGGAAGAGAAGATGAAACATTGATAGAATTTTGAGAACTGGAAAGCATACAGAAGAGTGGTAATGGGGGCCGGCCAAATGGCGTGCTGGTTAATCTTTGGCTTGGGATGCCAGCTCTGAGCAGCAGGGCCCTGGTTCGGATCCCACATAAGGGCCAGTGACACTGCGCCCTCTACAGCTAAAACGGTGAACAACAGTTCAACCTGGAGCTGGGCTGCTGTGAATCACCGGCGATGGCGTAGGCTGCAGCCCCTGCTGCAGTGGGCTGCCATGAGCTACCGTGAGTGACTGGCAGCTAGCGTGAGCAGCCTGCAGCTGACATGAGCTGCCGTGAGCTGCCGTGAGCTGCCGTCCAATGGCTGGCGAGCGACTGCCTCACCGGGAAGAGCGCAATGATAATACCAACGTGGGCCAGTGAAGCAACGTCCTCCACAACTAGACTGAAGAAAAAAAGGATAGCAACTTGTCTGTTCCCCTTCCCAGATTCCCCAACGCTGTTCCCCTCCCCCAATTCCCCAATAAAATCTTTTTTTAAAAAACCCCAAAAACGAAGAGTGTTAATGACTTAGCAGACACGGGAAAACAGATTCCTAAACTGGCAATGAGGAAAGCCAAGAACTCACCCAATTTATAAAATAGAATCCCCCATCAAAGGCTAAGGAATTAGGAGCATCCAGCATCACTGGAAGTGGAAAGTGCCTAGGATAAGAATTCAGTGATAGATTTCCCAGGTCATCTCCCCCACACCATCCAGCCAGAGCATTGTTCCTTCTGCACTCTGGCTGGGAAAGAAATAAAGGTTTCACCCTGAGGAAATGGAAAGCGAGGATTTTTTTTTCATGGAAGGATGCCAGCACAGTTGAGGGACCGGACTGAGAGCAGAGAGATTAGGTAAATGTATACATGCTGGATACTAAGACCCCGAGCCTTTCTCCTCTTCTCAGCCCTCTAAAATACCTGCAGCCAGATCTTCACACTTTCAGGCAATGTAAATATTGAGCATTTAACTACAATCAGGATATAACTATTGTGGGAGGCTGATGGATGGAAAGAGTGTGTGTTGGGGGGCTAGACAACTATATATATATATATATTCTGAAGAAGTAGCAATCTGAGTCTAGTATTTAGAGAAAAGATGTAAAAACCCAAATAACCAAAACAAAAATGAGATGAAAGTAGTTGTCTCTATGAAGGGAGTCATGGATGGGTGGTGGTGGGCGCAGAGAAGGCAGGAAATGCTATTTGTTATCACAAACCTTGCAGAAATATTTCATTCTTTAAACAATTTACGTGTAAAACTTTGATAAAAAAATAAATGGATTAACAACCAACTTTCAGAAATTAAAAACCCCAGGAAGAATGAATGAAAATAGGATAAAGAGACTGATGAACAAATAAAGAAAGAGGAGGAAAGAAATGGGAGAACCAGAATTACTTGTTTATTGTTTCAACACTGAGATCCCAAGAGACTGTAGGATATAAAACATAAAACATTTCTAAAATCAATGAAAGGCGAAGACCATAAACTTATGTACTCCATCAAGGGACTTTTTTTAGTAAGTTATTTTATGTTTCTTTTATTTTTATTTTTAAAATTTTCTTTAAAATATAGCTAACATACAATATTATATTAGTTTCAGGGGTACACCATAGTTATTCAACATTTATATACCTGAAGAAGTGATCACCATAAGTCCAGCTACTCTGACACTGTACTATGCTATCACAGTATTATTGACTATATTCCCTATGCTGTACATTACATCCCCATGACTTATTTGTTTTATAACTCTTAATCTCCTTCCCATCCCCCCTTAACATTTTTCAATTACAGTAGACATTCAGTATTCTTTTATATTAATTTCAGGTGTACAGCATAGTGGTTAGACATTTATATAATTTAAGAAGTGATCCCTCTGACTAGTCTAGTACCCATCTGACACTATACATAGTTATTATCATATTATTGACGATAGTCCCTATGCTGTACTTTATATCTGAATGACTATTTTATAATTACCAATTTGTACTTTTTAATCCCTTCACCTTTTTCACCCTGCCCCAACCCCCTCCCATCTATCACCCCAACAAATCTGGTACTTATCTGATACCATATGTAGTTATTACAATATTATTGACTATATCCCTTATGCTATACCTTACATTCCCATAGTTACTTTGTAACAACCAATTTGTACTTCTTAATCCCTTTTCCTTCTTTCACTCACACCCCTAACCCCCTCCCATCTGACAACCATCAAAATGTTCTTTGTATCTATGAGTTTGTTAATTTTATTCTTCAATTCCACATATAAGCAAAATTACATTGTATCTGTCTTTCTTTGCCTGATCTACTCCACTCAGCACAACACCCTCCAGGTTCTTCCATGCTGCTGCAGGTGGCAAGAACTCATTCTGTTCCATGGCTGTCAATATTCATATATTCATATATATGTATATGTGTGTGTGTGTGTGTGTGTGTGTGTGTGTGTGTGTGTGTATATATATATATATATATATATATATATATATATATATATATA
>NW_017733274.1:41569-43745 GCF_001890085.2 Hipposideros armiger | reverse complement strand
CTGCTCAGCTCGGGCTGGACTCGAACCGCTGTTGCTCAGAGCTCAAACTCTTGAGTGAGCTCTTAACCAACTGAGCCACTCGGCCAGCCCCTGTATCTCTATTTCATTCACTAGGTTAGGAAAGTTTTCAGTCATTATTTCTTCAAGTAGGTTTTCAGTCTCTTGTTTTCTCTCTTTTCCTTTTGGTATCCTTATGATGCGAGTGTTATGCTTGATGTTGTCCCTTAAACTATCCTCATTTTAAAATATTCTCTTTTCTTTTGGTGTTCCAGTTGGGTGTTTTCTGCTACCTTGTCTTCCAAATTGCTGATTCGATCCTCTGTTTCATCTAGTCTGCTGGGGATTCCTTTTAGTGCATTCTTCATTTCAGTTATTATATTCTTCACTTCTGACTGGTTCTTTTTTATGGTTTCTATGTCCTTTTTATTTATTTTTTTTATGCTTGCAATCTCTTTGTTGAAGTTCTCACTAAGTTTCTTCATCATCCTTATAACCATTGTTTTGAACTCTGTTTGGTAGGTTGCTTGTCTCCATTTCATTTAGTTCTTTTTCTGGAGTTTTCTCCTGTTCTTTCATTTGGGATGCATTTCTTTGCTTCCTTATTTTGGCTGCCTCTCTGTGTTCCTTTCTATGTATTAGGTAGATCTGCTATGTCTCCCAGGCTTGGCTGGGTGGCCTTATGTCATAGGTGTCCTGTGGGGCCCAGTGGCAGTCTCTTTGGTCACTTGATGGGGTGCTGCAGGAGTATCCCTTGTGTGGATTGTGTGTGCCCTCCTGTTATAGTTGAGCTTTGATTGCTATTGACACTCAGTGGGTGGGATTGACCCTCAGGCTGACTGGCTGTGGAGTTTGGCCACATACATAGCTCATAGGCTGCTGTGCAGGTGGCTTACCTCACTGAGTGGGATTTGCCCCAGCAGGCTCTGGTGCCTATTGAGGCCACCCTTTGTGTGTGCCTAATTGGGCAGTAGGGCTAATTGGGTGGTGCTCTGCTGTGGTCTGAAGCCAACTTCCAAGTATGTTGGTTCTAGGGCCTCTTGGGAGGGGCTCTAGTGCAGGCTCAGGTCAGTCACTGCCTGTGACTGGCTGGGTGGCTACCTGGTAGGAGCTACAAAGTGATCCACAGTTGTTCACTGCCTGTGCTAGACCTGGAGGCATGTGGGTGAGGCCATGCTCCAAACTGAGGACAGCTGCCACCGTTACTGGGCCTGGGGTAACTCTGCAAAAAGCCAGAACACCTGGAGGCCTGCTGCTACCTGCTGGCTCCCTTAAGGTTCAGCCACTGATAAAGCTTCCTGCGGTATGCAAGTTAAGTGAGGCAGGGTCTCAGGGAGTCACTAGAGTGAGAGGAGTTGTGGTCACCAGGTTAATGTAGACTCTGGTTTGGTGTCTGTGCTGAGCCTGGAGTGACTCAGCAAAAGTCTCAGAGCACATCAAGGCCAGTTGCTGCCTGCCTGGGGCCCATGGACTCTGATAGGTTTCCTAGAAAGAGTGCAATGCAGGGAGGGTCTGACTGCTCTTGGAGAAAGTGCCTCCTGGTGTGAGAGTTGGGTGGGGCAGGGTCCCAGTGAGTCAGCAGGGCAGAGCAGTGGAGCTCACCAGAACAATCAGATTCAGATATGGCCAGAGGGGGCGGGTAAACATAGTAAAGATGGCGCCTGCCTGCTGGCTGCACTGAGTTAGGAGTCCTCGCTGGGAAAATAGCAACTGTCCTCCAGTTCTCCCCCGGAAGCCACAACCTTCAGTCTGCCCCTTGCATGTCCCTGAGGTCCCCTGAGTCACTGTCACTTTGCTGGAGCCCAAGGTGAGTGCCTGCGAGCGAGTGAGTCTGTGCGCAGTCTGTTTAAGAGCACGTCTGGGTTTCCTGCAGTTTTCTGTCCCACCCACACAAATGGTCACCCCAGTGTTTTTCACAGCCAGATGTTGTGGGGACTCCTCTTTCTAGCACCAGTACTCAGGGCTGGGGAGCCTGGTGTGGGAGACTGGAGTCCCTCGCTCCTCTGGGTGGAACCTCCAAGGCCAAGGTATCTCTCCTTATTCTCAACTGCCACAGGGAGGTTTGGGGCCCATTTCGCGTCTCTGCCCCCACTCCCTACCAGTCTTGTCGTTGCTTCTCCTTTATATTTATAGTTATAGGACTTCTGTTCAGCTAGACTTCAGATGGTTCTCCAGGTTG
>NW_017733274.1:19131-41299 GCF_001890085.2 Hipposideros armiger | reverse complement strand
GCCATCTTCTGTTCAGCTAGACTTCAGATGGTTCTCCAGGTTGATTGTTTTATAATTTAGTTGTAATTTTAATGTGTTCACAGAAAGATGCAGGCACAGTGTTTACTCTGCCATCTTCTGTTGCTTTCCTATTTTATGTTTCTCATGAATGGATAAAAATCATTTTTATAGGTTGTGTTTCCAGTACACTTATAAAATTATGATTTGAATCTGAGAACTAATTCACTGCAGGATATACATTTAATGTAAAACTTCATCTTACTATGAACTCAACTTTATTGAGCACCATTTATTAATCATGCAATTAATTAGCTCTTGGAGAAGGAATATCAAGATGAACTATTCACAGATTCCCACTACATAGAATTTAACAACCTAACAGAAGAGATAAGACATGTAATTAGATAACTATAACATAAGTAAACAGTATAAGTGCTGTAATAGAGGCTCAGATAAGGTGCTACAGGTGTTCCAAGGAGGAAGAGATTAATTCCAGCTGGGAATAGCAAGGAGGCTTCCTGGAGGGGGTGACATTAATATGAATATATAATTATGTTATTCCTTTCAACTTACTTCTTGTATCCTTTCTTTACATTACACATTTTATTTTTAAAAAGGCAGATAGGAGGAGCCATTGTCTACAATTTGTCTACTGTTCCTTTAGTTGGTGTCAGCCAGGAATGCATACCCCTGGCAGCCCAGGTGTAACTACTGTTCTTGCTTTAAAAGACTTCGCAGGAACCATCAAAGGGTATAGTTGTAGCTTTTGAAGCAACACATTTTTTATAGATACTAAAAATATTTTACTCACCTTTGACTCCTGGAGTGTATCAATAAGTTCTTCATTGTCCAAAATATTTCCTTCAGATGTAAAGAGCAGTCTCAGGATTTTATCTTCAATAGCTTTCAGCTGGTTTTTATCAGTATTGATATTCACAATGAGCTTGATTCTTTGTTCTTCCAGCTCAGGTTTCTCAAGTCGCACCACATCACTAGAACCAAAGTTTGAATACCTATATTATGGCTTTGTCAGCACCATAATATATATATATATATATATATATATATATATATATATATATATATATATATATATATATATATATATATATATATATTGCTACCTCGCTGAGTACTAATGCTAGTAGCTAAGTCCTAATGCATAAATCCCCTCTTTTGCGATGTTTACATAGTGGCTATTCACTGAACTATGTATTAGTTCTGATTCTTTATCTTGTATTTCAAAACCTACACCCTATCACAGTTCCCACAGCTTTTGCTCATTTTCTCTTAGGAAAACCTGCCCAATGTTTGATCTCTCTACGCGTTCAGTTTCTGTCCCTAATGCTTGCTTGTGCCAGGCTGGAAATGGTGCCTGGAACATTCTTGTCACGCCAACATGGGAGATTCTGAAAACCCATCACCTCTCTGAAATGATTCTTGATTGGATTTAATACAG
Source organism: Hipposideros armiger (assembly GCF_001890085.2). Lineage (NCBI taxonomy): Eukaryota > Metazoa > Chordata > Mammalia > Chiroptera > Hipposideridae > Hipposideros > Hipposideros armiger. The sequence goes on along the minus strand of NW_017733274.1, from coordinate 39,840 downwards.
GGGCCTTACCGCCAGCTCCCATCTAAACATGTGAACTTTTGTCTCCCTTTACTTGTCCTCTTCTAATTTGCTCCCAGCCCTTTGTAGGAGCTAATCTTTATTAAGCATCACTCTGTGGGAGGCACCCTGCTGAGAGTTTTTTGTGGATTTTCTCTTTCAATTCTTTGAATGCTCCTGGCAGGTGGCATGGTGGTTACCACTCCAGCTCACAGATGAGTGAACAGACCCTAGACTCCTAGAGGGTCACTTCCCTGAGGCCACATGGCTTTGAGAGGCAGAGCTGGTCTTGTACCAGGGTTGGCTGGCTCCAAGGCACATTCTATCACTCACTGTGATGAACTGCCTTATATAATATCCCGTTGTTTATTTATTATGTACATGCTGAAGTCAGAAACTTTAAAAATTAATATATGAACACCATTAAAGTAGCATCACCTCAAATTCATTTGCTTAAAGAATTTTTTCAGAAGAGAGGATTGTAAAATATAGCCCAGGGATTCCACACCCCATAACCACCTCCCTAGTGCAGGTCAGGGCACTGGTTCTCATCCAAGGCAGTCTAACATGCTGACTGACAGCTTAGTGACACAGCTAAACTTAATTCTTCATGGGAATAAACTGGTCTGCAAAGCATTCAGCCATGTCTTTAGAACATATCTATAAAATGTGGTGAAATACCCTTTGTCTAGAAAGAAGTTAGCCAAGAAAAAGTTAAGCAAGTTAGCAGTTGTCAGAATAGATTCTTAAAATAAACAAAACGAGACAGACTCATTAGTGATAATGAGTAAATCAAGATAATCTTGACTTGAACATAAAGGATTATATTTATTTTGAACATGGGTCTGAATTATATTTTCCTTTAGACTTAATGAACACACACCCCCATAATTAGTTTTTAACCAATATCAAAGTTGTTATTTTAATAAATACTAAAAATTTTTTACCTTGTAAACCTGTTGGCTAATACTGATGGTTAATATGAATAATCCATAATCTCATTTTTGGGAAATGGAGATGTAATCACATACAGAGTATATTGAGGGAGGATATTTATTTTTTTGAGGTGGACAAATGCAGGTAAAATTAAATATACTAAGAAAATTTTAGAGACAAGTGGAACAGGAAAATATATTTAGGAGTAGCAGTTTTTTCACAGTATGGTGCAGTGAGTCTCTAGGAACCGCAGAATGACTGATTTCATTCACTTGCCCAAGACTGGGAACCTTAGTGTAGGGCAACGGTTCTCAACCTTCCTAATGCCGCAACCCCTTAATACAGTTCCTCATGTTGTGGTGACCCCCAACCATCAAATTATTTTCGTTGCTACTCTATAACTGTCATTTTGCTACTGTTATGAATCATAATGTAAATATCTTTTTGTTTTCCGATGGTCTTAGGCAACCCCTGTGAAAGGGTCGTTCGACCCCCAAAGGGGTCGCGCCCCACAGGTGGAGAACCGCTGGGTGGGGGAAGAGGCTGGGCTGCAGGCCAGGCCCAAACCCAGGTGAGAATTAACCAGGTCTAGCCCTGATCTTGAGACAATTGTGGGCGTGATCAGCACCTGTGAAGAGTGATTAAAGAGGTAAAGAACTTGGCCATTTACTGCTGCCTCTTTGATTGAGGGTTCATGCGTGATGCTTTCTTTTCATATATTAAAATTTTTCTTTGTCAGAATTTCTAAACAAAGTATTAGGAAACTTTGTCTCCCCAGCCCCCCTTTTTTACCTTAATAACTGATCCTCCAGACCTGATTTAGTTACAGTGAAATTGATGATGGTGACTTTAATGCACACCTAGAAAAGAAGCATCGAGTTCATAAAAATGCTTAAGTTCAGATGAATAAAATAAGAACTGCATTCTTTATTAGAACATGGCTCATTAGTACCCAGCTGGATGTATCTCGGGTCTAATTGTGAACATATCCACCCCCACACACATCAAGCATACTATGTCATATGACATCCCAGTATGATTTTCCCTGCCCATGTGAGTGACAGTCTTGTTCCTCAAATGCCATGGTTAATGTGTGAGCCAGCGAAGGATTAGCAAGAAGCAGGGTTATAGAATCAATTGCTTGGGTTCAAATTCCAGGTGCACGCTTTAGTACATGTATGAAGTTGGACAAGCCATTCATTCAAGCTGAGCTTTAAGTTCCTGATATTTAAAAACTGGGATAATGCAGGTAACAACTCACAGGGTATTTGTGAGGACCAAATGAAGTAATAAAATTACTTAGTAATAGTGACTTACAGTTTGCCCTAGTTAAAAAGGATATATTATTGATACTAATAGACTTTTACATATTTTGTTTCATCATAACAGTTTTATGAAAAATTGTTGGCTATAATACAATATCCTGACATTACTTGAATAAGCCAACAGCAAAAAGGATAAATATGAGCAGGTGTTTGAATGTCATATTTTACATATGTTATTCTTATTTAATCTTCACAGTAAATCCTTGAAGTAGGCTTTCTGTCAACTTTATAGCTGATTGACTTGAGGATCCAGGAAATGGAATAATTTACCCAGTCACAGAGCTAGGATTGGGTAGGGTATGCGATGCTCCCTCTCAAAGTTAAGTGAAAAATCAAAGCTCGTAAGTTAGCACACTGGTCGCATTTCTAAACTGTAAAGTGGGACTTGGGACATGTGCTCTGGCAGTGGCTGTGTAATTAACCGCTTTGAGGCTGACAGAAAACCCTGACTTAGGCTTTTGATGGTATTTCCCTCATCTTATTCAAGAAGTGTGTCAATTTCATTCAATCTAGACACATCTATGAAGACAGGCAGCTATGAGAAATTCAGTAACTAAAGTGAAAATGACACTATTGAAAGGGTATATTTAAGGATTTAAAAAAAATGTGTGTGTGTGTGTGTGTGTGTGTGTGTGTGTATGTAATAAGTCCTGATTTGTGAAGTCCTGCTCTATTGCATAGGCCCTATTAGAGAGGGGAAGGCCTGCCAGGCTGGGAAGATCCTGCAGAGTCTGCTGCTGTGCCTGGATCTGCGGCAGCACTGCGGGTTGCAGGGGTGGAGCTGCGGCAGCACTGCGGGTCGCAGGGGTGGAGCTGCCCCTCAGAGCCCCTTCTGGGAAGGGGGAAAGAAATCCCAGCTGTCTTCATTTCTGTTGTGACTGCCTTGGGCTCTGAAGCACAAGAATAGGGGTTCTTCTGGATCCTATTGAGGCTCAGGGACATGTTTATGGAAGTAGGACTCACTAAGCTCTCTCAAATAGTCTAAGAGCGTGAGGAAGGGGAGAAGATGCCTCCTCCCCCAGAACTCTAAGTACAGACACACTGGACGTTTGTATCATGATTCTCTGACATTGTCAGTCACCAGAGTTTTCAAGCAGACAACCTCTTTGTTTGGGGCTGTATGTGGGCAACTGCACACTTACACATTGACGCCCCCATCTTCTCTCCCCCTCCCCCCTCCAGACTCTTAGTTAAACTCTGATTCATGAATAGGCCACAATGAGAAGGCACAAATGGCCTTGTGTTGAAGGAGGGAGAAGAATGGAAGGGAGTGGTGCCCTGTGATGTGAGGAGCAGCTGAGGACCAGGAGGGGGTGGTGTGACCACTGAGGATGCACAGGGAAGTGAGACAGGGCAGCGGCGTGAGGACTGAACGGGGCGGGATTTGAGTCCCAACTCGGTGGCCAGTAGAAGGACGACTGAAATCAGAATCAGGACTCAGAAGAGAAGCAAGAGTGGAGAATGGTGGAAGGAGAGGTGGTTTTGGAGAGGGGAGAGGAATCCGGGGAGACTTGTTCCCTCAGGTGGGAACCCACCAAACTTTGGAGACCCGTCAGACTATAATAAGCCATTCAGGCTGGGGGTTCCAGACCCATAGCTCATACCTCAGGTAGGTAGTGGGGATTTGGCAGTTTGGTTGTCATATAGAACCTAAAATTTTTATCATAATCAATGTCTGAATCTCCAAGGTGAATGAGCAGTCGTCCACCACTTACGAAGGTCTGTTTCAAAAGAATGGGTTCGAGAGCTGGATCCAAGGTTTCCTTAAGCTTAAAAATTAAAACAAAAGTACAAAAACAAGGCATTAAAATGGATGTCAACATCTCCAAATTCCTTAGGCCTCAACATTTAATTTGAACAAGCAGTTTTTTAGTGACCTTACAAATATTTCTTAGTGTCCCCTCACTACCTCCAACAGTGTCCATGTTCCAAGAGTCTAAGGAAATAAGGGCACGTGAAGCCAACACACTGTTCATCCCCATGAGAAAGAAGCTAAGAAAACAGTCCCTGCAGGGTGGTCTTGCAACAGGCCCCGGACAAATATAGACCTGTTCACTTTCATAGTTGTTGTAAGTCATGAGTTTGCCGCCCATAGCCTGCTGTGTGAATCTGGCTCTCTGTGGCCCTTTTCTGTATAGCTCTTAAGCTAAGAATAGTCTTTACCTTTCTAAAAAACAAACAAACAAAACCACCAAATCAAACCAAACCAAACCAAAACAAAAAAGATTTGTTCATTGAATATTTGTGCAGAGATAGTATGTGGCCTGAAAAAACAAAAATATCTGGCTCTTCACAGAAAAAGTTTGTGGACCTATGTTATATAAGACAGTTATTTTATTTCCCGGAAATCAAATCTGATTATTACTAGGAATTCAGTCAGGCAGACATTGTCAACAGACCCCATGGCAAACATGTTTAGGTCAGCATGCATGTGATGGGGGCCCACAGCCCAGGAGCTGTCAAAATTTGATTGTAATTGATAGTTAAGAACTCTCTTTCACATGGTGACATGGTACCCAAGCATGTAATAATTTCTGAAAACAAAAATTTATGAGATAAAATTTTCCTTAGTACTCGCAATACAATTTTGTGCTTTTAAAATTCTATTCCATTAAAAAATGCTGATTGAGATAAACTAACTTGACTTCACAACTATGAATGGGTAGAGACAAAGTGTAAAATTATCACCCTACAAAGGAAGAAAGCAGCTGGGTCTATAATGCTAATGACTTCAAGTCACAGAAAGCAGGAGAGGTCAGTCAGTGTCCTGTTCCTGGCAGGGACCCTAACCAGGGGTCCACCCTCAACCCCAAGAGCATTCAGGTACAGTTAAAAGCCTCTGCTGTGAGGATTAAAGAGCTAATAAATGTAAAATACCAAGAGCAGCGTCTAGTGTGTAGTGAACACTCCATAAATGGTAGCTAATGCTGATATTAATTATGATTCCAAGAGTGTGCCAAGGCTGCGGCTCAGCTGCTCCAGTTAATGGTGCTTTCTGAGCTTCTCACCACTTTGCCAAGTTAGATACTTCTGTGTGTGGTTAAATTGGCGCTCAGCTCACAGCCCATGCTTCCGCTCACTCGTTCTTCTCTTATACAAATACAGAGGATGCCAAAAAAAATGTATACACATTTTAAGAAAGGAAAAAACTATTAAAGTTGTAATACTCAATATATACTGATAACAAAAGATGAATACAAGTCACTCTTGACTTCTGCAATTACAAGAGGTACTCAAAGTGGTTACCATCAGTGTCCAGACACTTCTGATTATGGCGAACTATTGTTTGAGCAACATGGACCAAAGTGTCCACTTGTATCGCTGCTCATGCTGTTTCAATTTCTTCACACAGTACTATGGGTCTCAAACTTATCACGAATGTGTGCAATTGTTACATGGGTTGGAGGTTCTGTTGCATATTCATGCCTCCATTGTTGTACTTCCACAACGTTCTCGAATTTCAGATACCACTTCAAAATGGTCTTGCACTGCTCAAACGACAACTGTGCTTCCGCCATTTTCTTTGACTATTCTGCCTGTCGCATGGTGATGCTAGCTAGCATACATTTAATTAACTCCATCTTTTGAGCAAACACCATACTACACATTGCTACCATAATTCAATTCAACTTTGAAAAGTAAATACATAGATAACATCTCTTAAAATGTGTATACTTTTTTTGGCACCACCGGTAGAATGGTAAATTAGGTAAATAAACCACAACCATTAACCAGTCTCTTTTGTGCCCAAGGCCTTTGAACATGTTGTACCCTTTGCCTGGGAGGCCCTTCTCTCTGAGCTCTTCACATAGCTGAACTCATCATACAGGTGACAGCACAAATGTTACTACCTATAGCCATGCATCTAAATTCGTTTCCTACCTCCCACCCCCCCGTTAATGGCTATGTCAGCACTGGGCTTGTCTCCTCAAAGCCCTTTCTCCCCTTGTCTCTCACTTCTTCTCTCTTTTCTCTGTTTACTGTCTTTGTCCCCAACTGGACTGTAAGGTATTGAGGGCAACAACCACATCTATATTGTTTGGCATTGATTCTCAAATAATGTGTATTGAATGAGTGAACAATTTCAGAAACATCCATTATTGCAGTGATTCTAAACAAATGGAGCACTTAGATTAAACAAACATACTTTAAAAAAAATAACAAAAGTTCATTCTTATCATGTCACTTAATCTAATTCTGACCTCTAAGTAGAAAATAATGTTTATGCCCTGGAGTATTTTACTGGCTCCACATCATTAGTGGTGTGTGGACAGTCCCTGCTCTGAATTTTCAGGGCCGCTAACCATCAAGGGCCACAATGAGGCCCAAGAGTTAGTCAGAAAACAGCCCATCTCATTTAATACCAAAACAATGTCTGGAAACAGAAAAATTTGTTCAATCAACAGATGGCTCTCCATATGAGCGTGTGTTCTTTAGGAAGCAAAGAAATTGGTTTGACTAATTTGAAAATGGACCTGACTAGTGTCTTTAGCATGATACAAATATGACCTGTATAGGATTCCAGATATGACATGAAAGTTGAAAACTAGCATGAGAAAAGTAAAAAGCAAACCTCTTCCAGTAAAACAGGTAAACCAAGTCGGATCGCATTTTCAAGTGTGCGTAAAAAATGACTATCTGTAAGCTTAATGATCTTTAAATTACTTTTGCTTTCCTTGTTCCTTATCCAACGGTTTGCCTGTATGAGAAAGCACACAGCAGAACATTTGCTTTAGAGTTTTATAAATGGCTAGAAGTTTTTAGAATAAAGTTTAGAACTTTTGTTTAATCTAGAAACAGGTTTGAAAGGTAAGAAGAAAAAAAAAAAAGATAAAATACAAAACCACTCCCTCATGTTTGGGATTCTTCCTTTTATTTGAATTTGAAACAAATGAAGCAAAGACCCAACCGGAAAATAAAGCCCATGCTTCTGCTAGTCAAGCTCGTCTCCCTGCTTTCCCAACTGCTCCTTTTCCAAACCCCATTTAGTACAATCTGAACCATGGGCTTAGGAGTCAGATAATGGGATTCCGTAAATTGTGGACATGCCTTGCTCTAAAATTCATCAGGCCCTGACTTCATTTTGACTCATCAGACCTTTTAGGAACAAGGACTATACAGGAATGAATTTCTCCCACGGAAAACAGAAAAGCAATGGTCCACCCCCTAAACAAACCCAATCATAAGTATGCAGAGCACTCAGAGGCTTCCCTTTTTACTTTCTACAGCCACAAAATGAGGGCCTCAGACTAGAAGACTTCTAAATTCCCTCTAGGTCTACATTCCCAAGAGCTTATAAGATGTTAAAGTCCACTTTTAGACTTCGTAACAGACAGCACAATATTAAGCAGCATTAACAGGGCACTCTTTACCTGAAGTATTGGGTTACATACCTGATCTTGGGGATCAATCATCAGAGGCCACCGTCTCCCTTGAGTAGCCAAAATGCCATTTTCCGTTGAGATCATGTCACGTGGCAGCCCGTCCGTGTTCCACTGTCGTATTTCATAGGGATCACCGAGAATGTTAATGAGACTGAAGGAAGCATTGATTGGGATCTCTAGAGACTGACAGTCCTGGATCCAACACTCTACAAGCTGCAGAAGGAGAGCTTACTTGTACAGAGTCAGGAGCACTCAGTAAATGAAGATACACACAAAATGTCAGGTTAGGAGTAAGTCCTGCGAGTCTCCACAGGCACTCTGGCATCAGAGCATGGGACATAAAAAGTAGACTAAAAGGTCCACTTCACCCTGGCTGACTTTAGACACCACTTCTGATCCTAAGGGTAGGGGATGCCCTGTCCCTTTTTCTTCCCCCAGGTTCTTGTGCTGTGTAAATAAGGGATGAATAACTTTCTAAGGCAGGGAAGGAAAGGAAGGTCTGGAACTATACTACTAACTAGCCATGGTTTTGTCACCTCCCATCTGGACTTCAGTTTTCTCATGTGTAAAGGACAAGGATTGTCACAGCAGTCTTCAATCAGGGGTGTACTGCCCCTCTTGGGAGAGTCTAGAAGCATGTGGAGAAGTTGAGGTTATCACAATGACTGTGGGGGCTAATAGGAATTAGTAGATGGGGGAGAAATATGTTAGCATGTTACCCCCTTCAATGAGTGGCACAGTCATGCACACCAGGGAACTGCCTGTTCCCCAAGAGCACCACTTGCACCACTGCCCACATGGCACCAGGTGACCCTTGAGCTCCTGTAGAGTCTATATGAGTCCTACATATACTAACTAGGTTTTGGTTTTTGGTTTTTTTTTTTAAGTTTCAGGTGTACAAAGCAACATAATGATTAGACATTTACACCCCTCACAAAGTGATAACCCGCCCAAGCTACTACCCCTCTGACACCTTATATAGCTATTACAGTACCATTGACTATCTTCCCTATGCTGTACTCCACCTTCCATGACCGTATACACACACATATATATATATATATATGTGTGTGTGTATCTATCTATCTATCTATCTATCTATCTATCTATCTATATATATCTATACATTTTTTTCCCTTATAGTTGACATATGGTACAATATTATCCTACTTCAACTTCAGTAGTACAGCACATTGGTCATGCTAACAAGGTTTTATAACTCAGGGACAAGGGCAAAACATTTTTAGGATGGCATTTCATAAAAATGGCTTGAAAATCTCTCCAGATAATTGAGTTTCCTCTCTTTCCTATGACCTAGCTCTTTGTCGCAGTCTCACCAATTCAGAAAACTACATCCTGGCTGACTTTAGATGCCACTGCTGATCATAAGGGTAGGGGACTCCCTGTCCCTTTTTCTTCCCCCAGGTTCTTGTGCTGTGTGTGCAATAAGTGATGACTAACTTTCTAAGGCAGGAAAGGAAAGGGAGGAATGTGTTAGGGAAAAGCTAGGGGTAGACCATCACTGGCTGAGGGGAGAGATAGAAGGCTGTGGAATGTCTAAATAAGTTTCTGTGATGGAGAACCTCCACAGTGGAGAGCCTCCATCTACACTTAGAGAAATGACTCCCTCCATCCACACAGTTTCAGCTGCTTCTCACCACTCCTTATAAAAAGCAAGTTTACTCACCAGTTGCCTATACTGGGCTGTGAAGGCTCCATAATAAGCCACACAAGCTGCTGCTATGAACACATTCCCGATGACATTCGGTATCTCCTCATTGAATTTCTGGATGCTTTCTTCCCATCGAACTTGTTCATCTCCTAAAGCGGCCGTCAGCTTTCCAGCACGTACCAGACGTGCTTTTGTCAGGGCCATAGTCTTTGCTAGAAAATTTTAAGAATGAGGTTATGTTATTCAATATTTTCCTGAACTATGAGAAGTTTATTCACCTGCTTCTGTTTATAGTGGAGTTAGCACTATTTAATTACTCTGGCTGAAGGCAGCACTCTCTCTGTGCCCCCTAGTATTTATTTTCTGGATCAAATTCATATGTTGCTTTGTGTTATAATGTAACATGTCCCAACAGGCCTTATTCAGATATAGGAGTTGAGCATATACAATATATCCAGTTCTTCTGACTTTATCCTTGAAGGCTAATGGAAATACATCTTACATGTTGAATGAACGCTGAGATATGACTGCTTTAAACCCTTTCTACTTTTGAAAATCATGCATGTCCTGAGCAACATAAATTTTATGAGCTACTTACCCAGACTTTCTTTCTCATTCACAGTTTTGTCATATTCATCTTGTAGGGCCTGTATTTGATCTTCCACTTGTTTTAGTGATGCTTGCTTTGCTTTTAGAGTAGCCATAGTAACATCAAGTTCAGCCTAATAAAATCAAGTAAATATTTATGAATAGGCCCCAAAGAAGGTCATATTTGCCCATTTATAATAGATTTTTTAATAAAATAGGTTTATGTTCCCTTTTTCATGTCCTAAAAGATTTTGATATGATATACAAAGTTAAAACAAATATAGAATAGAATAAAATAAGAGCAGAAGCAAACAGATTAAAACAAAGACAAAACAAAGCCCAACAAAATAAATCATAGAGGGAACAGAGAAACAGATGTACCAAAGCATTTGGGATGAATTAGTTACTACACTGGATTATTAATTTTAAATGATGAAACAAATGAATTATTCATGCAACAGTGAAAACTAATCTTTCCTAACTAGTTCTCTGGAGGAGGGGCCTGCAAACCACAGCCTGTAGGCCAGTTCCAGTCTGCTGCCTGCGTTCCTGTGGTTTGTGAGCTAAAAATGTTTTTACCTTTTTAAGTGGTTGGGGAAAAAAATCAAAAGAAGAACAGTATTTCATGACACATGATAACTGTATGAAATTCAAATCCCAGTGTCCATAAGTAAAGTTCTATGGGAACTCAGCCATGCTGAGTCATGTGTTAGTTGTTGGTGGCTGTTTTTGTGCTGCAAGGGAAAAGCTGAGTAACTGCAACAGAGACCATACAGCCAACAAAGCTGAAAATATTTATGATCTGGATCTTCATAGAAAAAGTTTGCCAACCCCTGCTCTGTAGCCACAGTAACCTATCCCACTAAATAACCATCACGTGTTCTGCTTGGGACCTCCCTTCCAACTGCCAGTTAAGCTGGTTTTTAGAACCTCAGGTGGCACTACCATCAAGTGTGGGAGTATTTGGAAAATGGATACAGCATCAGATGTTAGAACTAAAAGGCATGTCAGAAGTACTGTAGGCAATATGAACATACTAAGAACTCATTTGCCTTTTATGCTGGAAGAGGGCTGATTTTAGAGGTCATTTCTGAAAAAAATAACTGTTGCCCGCTATTGTTTAAAACCAAAAGTAATTTCCAACCGCATGGCTACTACCTATAGTGCGTAGTGTCACAGTGGCATTATGAGGGGAGCTTGAATGATTGATGGTCATGGCCTTTAATTCTATAAAATATAAAATATAAAATACCTGTGCAGCATGAAGTTTTTGCCTCTTTGGTTCAACCTCTTTGATGACCTGAGAGTACAAATCCATTGCTCTTACCCACATGCACATGGATTTACATGCTTTGGACACTTTCTCTACTTTTTCAGGCACAAAATCAGGATTATTAATATACTTTTGAAGCTTTGCCAATATTTGAGGTTTTATGTTTTCCTTATCATATTCTAAAAGTCTTCTTAGGAAGTTAGAGTCACCAAGAAGTTGCTTTGCTGTTGGCCAATCAGGCCTGAAAGACACACAGGATAAGCCAATAGCATTGTAATAAAGTAATACAACAACAAAAGAAATGTATTCCTTTGAGAACATTAAGATATTATCCCAGTAAGTGGGTAGTTCTAACATCCATAATATAAGCCCAGTACACCACAACTCACGGGGAGACAGGTAATTGGATGACGAATGTTCCATACAACCCAGTTTTGGGAGAGAAAGTGATAAAATCATAGAATTTTAGAAATGTTAAGGCATTATAGAAATAATAGTTTTATTTTTAAAATGCCCCAGGCACATTTTTACCTCCTTTTCCTTAGTTTAGAGCCCTAAAAATCTCCTTCCAGGACAACTATAATCACCTTCTAACTGGTTTTATGTTTCTCAGTGAACTTTTGCCAAATTGGTCTTTCTCACAGGAAAATACGATTATGTTGAAAACGTTCAGCAGTTCTCAGTTCCCTGAGTCCAGGGCTCTCATCTGTGCTTTGCAGAGCTCCCAGGCCCCCTCCCCGCTGAGGGACTGGCCAGGGGGTCAGTTAGGGAAGCCTGGCAAGGGGGTGATCTGGGCCCTCCACCCTTGCTCTGATCAGTTTTATATAGAAAGGCTTCTTATAATCTACTAGATTTTATTGAAAAAAGATTGTATTACTAAAGAAAGTTTGAAAACTATACACCCCCAAGATGAAATCTGAACTGCTTAGCACAGCATACAAGACCTTTTATGATGTAATCACTGCTCAGCCCCATCCCATCACATGAGCCTCAAAGGTCCATGGGCTCTCCCCATGGTCCCACTCTCCACTGAGCATCATCTCTTGAAATGCCTGCTCACATCTCCCCAGGGTCACTCTTTTCCCAGCACTCCTAATGCTATGCAACTCTTGCATGTCTTGACATTATTATTTTTTATGTCTGTCTCCAGTAGACTGTATGCATCTTGTAAGGAAGAACTTCCAATCTCTCATCATCTAGCACAAAAAAAACTGCTTGTTGACTCAATCTATTAAATGACTGAACAAATCAGTGAAAGGGTAAAGAGAATGAAAACATAAATGAAAACTGAGAAAAACAGCAAAGAAACTCCACCAGGTATTTTGGCAATACATGATTCTGGATTACTCACTTGGCATTCAAGAGAATGGAAATTGCTTCCATGACAGTCATGACCAAATCTGGGGGCTTTGTAAACACTCTGATTTCAGATATATCTGCTTTATCTAAGGAATCCAGTGCTTTATTAGCAGCCTCGAGCGCAGGTAGAGCTTCTTCTAGATCTCTTTGAGCATCATCAGCTATTGCTTGGGTTTCTTCAGCTTTCACTTTTGCAGTTGCTTCATCTTCTTGCACAATGTTACGGACCTAACCATTGAAACACAACGGCTTAAGTGGTCTCAATATTTGAATTTCAATGTTTAAAAAAAAAAGTCAATAGTAGTGAGTCATAGTTGCCCCTTTGGATTAGACCAGTGATGGAAGATTAGCTATACTGAATTTTGCACTCCTTCATCCATCTCATGCTACATTAATAGGATAATGGAGACACAGTTTTTAGAATGAACAGTTCCTGCTAGGAGAATACCGTATTTCCCCATGTATAAGACGCACCATTTTTCGAAAAATTTGGGGTCTAAAAACTGGGTGCGTCTTATACAGCGGTTGTATGAGTGCAAAAATAAGCGCAAAAAAAGTGGGAAGTGGAAGTAAAAAGAAAATCTACAATCACTATATAAGACGCAACCAGTTTTTAGAGCCCAAATTTTTCGAAAAAGGGTGCATCTTATACATGGGAAATATGGTAGGTGCTTTACATTTATAGGTGGCACTTTTCTTACAACTGTCTCTGTGGGTTCACTCATTCTCAGGGAGAGAACCAGGCTGATTTATTGAAGGGAGATGGTTTGCAACTTAAAAATATTTCTAAATCTCAAAATTATTATTATTATTATTATTATTATTATTATTATTTTAAGTTGGGGAATTGGGGAAGGGGAACAGTGTTGGGCAATTGGGGAGGAGGACCAGCCAAGTTGTTGTTCTTCAATCTTAGCTGTGGAGGGTGCCAGTCGCCATCTGGCTTCCTGTCGGCAGCTCATGGCCTCTAAGCTCAAGGTGCTGTGTTACAATCTTAGTTGTGGATGGGCGTAGCCACCATCCCATGCAGGAGTCAAACCAGCAGCCTTGTTTTTAAGAGCGCATGCTCTATCCACTGAGCCAACCGGGCAGCAGCTCAGCTCAAGGTGCCAAGTTCAGTCTTAGTTGCAGGTGGGCATAGCCCACCATCAAACAGGCAGTCTTGTTGTTAGGAGCAAGTGCTCTCACAAACTGAGCCATCCTGCCACCTGTTGGCAGCTCAGTGGCAGCTCAGTTCAGGCGCAGCATCACTGGCCCATGTGGAATCGAACCGGCGGCCCTGTTGCTCAGAGCTCGCGTTCTTAAGCTAACTCGTAACCAATTGAGCCACTCGGCTGGCCTGACTCTAGCAATTATTTTAATAACATAAAATTTTTAAAAATCCAATAATATGTCATGGGATATAAATGATCAGTTGGTGATCACATTTTCTCACCCCCAATGTCAGGTGATTCAGCGTACCTGATCGGCATTTTCTTGATCCACTGCCAATTTGTCCATCAAGGCTTCCACATCTTGGCATTTTATTAAAAGGACAGGTTCTAAAGCTGAAAGATCTAATTTCATTTTATCTACTAGTACATTTGTTTCTAACAGCTTGCTGAGACCATTCTTCACCCGGTCACGTGCCTAGATGACAATGAAAATATTCATTATAATGAGCATTATAAACTGTATGTTTACTGGCATGTCTTTTTCAGGTAGTAGACTTTTACATCTACAGAACTGATAAATCAGTTTATAATACTTAAAATTGTGAACATACAGAAAACTTCAGGTAACACAACTCTAGGAATTGGCCATGAGATTCACGACACTAGGTTTGGATCCATGCCCCCTGGCCACAGGAGTGGGACATCACTGGACTGTGGGCTCACTGAGAGTCCACATGGTATTATTTTAATTTTATGTGCTGCTTAGTCACATGTTGAATGAATGAAGGACAAGATCAGATAGAAATTCCTGGAGGTTGCAGCACTGAGAGCTATGACAAGAGAAAAATTCTGAGATATCCCAAACTAAATTACGACAGGCTGGAGGGTGGGAGAAGGAGACAAGGAAAGTTAATCAGTCATGGGCCAAAACTATCAAAAGACTGCTTCCATGTTCATTCCAGTGATTATTTAGATCACCACCAGGCACCACCTCATTTTGTTTATGCATGAATGTTCTAGACTGTGCCCACAACCAATCCAAACCCATTAGATATTTCTTGTCTGATATACAATTCACCTATCCCAGAACTCTCCCTGCTTCACCTTCACCTTCCTTAATGTAAATCCTTCCAAAACAACTTGCATCTTTCTTCCCCATACTCGTTGTATAAAAGAGCCTTGTCAACTCCAGGATGGCAGACATGTTTGTCTTCTCCATCTAGCCCAGCTGTTGGTGATTTGGACTGCATGCTCCAGGACCTAGTCCTTTTTCTGGCTAGCATATGGCCAGCTTTCAGCCTTGAAGGTTTATTTCAACACTTGTTTCCTCAAGTGGTCAGCAGGGCTGGGAATCCCCAAGGAGACAGTGGCCTAGGTACTTCCTTTGGGTTGCTGGGTATGAACCCTACTTCTCAGTGGTTGGAAACTTTTAATTAGAATCAAAAGGATGGTATCTGGTAGAGAAGGCACCTGTGAATAATGTTCTGAAGGTGAGTCAGAAAGCTTGGTAGAAATTGGCAGGTTTCAAAAATATCTGTCAAGTTCTTTTACTAGGCATGTATTTACCAGGTAAAAATATCCTCTGAAAAACATATAAAGTATATAAATGGTAAATGTTTCCATTTTTACTGTGTTGAGAATTTTAGATCATGTTAATAGCATTATGATGATGATGATGATGATGATGATGATGATGGCAGGCACTATTTTCTGAGCACCTCATATGCATCAGATCATATTCCAAGCACTTCACAAACGGTATCTTATTTAAATCCCACAACAATCCAAGAGGTAGATATAGATATTTTAAAGCCTTATTTTCTACTAAGACTTAGAGAGTTTATAAAATGTGCTCAAGGTTGTGTAGGAAGAAAGAGGCAGTGGTTGTACACAGTCTGCCTGATACCAAAGCTTTTGCTCTTAATGGGAACAATTGACACATTAGACCACCAAAACTCCATCTCTACTGCTTAACAAAAAGTTTTCCTTCTTGTTAAATACTGCAGAGATGACTGGTTCTGTGCTTGACTTTGATGCTATTGCAATATCCATATCATTCTACTGAGTCAATGACACTTGCAGAAATGATAGAAGACAAAATATAAATATCAAGGAAGAGGGAGGTCTGTGGGAAGACAGCATGAAACACTTTTTTGTCATATTGTAGGTTGTCAAGGGCACATGTCAGGATGGAGAGGGCTCCAGCAGTTAAGATGGCACGTAGATCTTCCAATCGTTCTGACAAGTTTTAAGATTAAGCAATAATATATATATATATATATATATATATATATATATATATATATATATATATATATATATATATATAATATTAAACTTACTGAAGCCAACTGCTTCCTTTTATCACTCAGCATAGACAGGTAGAGATTGATGAGTTCCAAGTAGGAGGTGGGCGTTGTGTAGTACCGTCTCCGGAGCTCTGTGTAATAGCGTTCTGCCATATTGGAGACGCCTAAGTGAACATTCACGCACATGAGGGATAGCTTTTCTTTCATTTCATCACTTCCAGCATCAACATTTGAGAAAAATGTCTTTGATACAGAAAGAAGTGCTTCTCTGGGCCACTGTAAATAAATATATAATTTGGAAAATCGGTTGCTCATTTCTGTAATATACAGTTTAACAAATAAGAAAAATGTATATCTTTGGAACTCTTCCTTACCTTTCTCCCCCTTTCACTTAGTAAACTATTCATGTCTACGATGTTTAATGAACTGAGTGGCTGTGTTTATTAGATGGGGGTGTGGATCTGCATTTGCTGTCCTCCACACAGTGTCTGGCACATAGAAATTGTTCAATGAATATTTGTTGATTGAATGAATAAACGATTGGGTGGCCTTAGGATAATTCCATGAATAAAATCACATACATATATTATGAGGACCTCATGTGCTCACTCAGCTTATTAAGCAGTTTGGATGTCAGATCCATTATTATAATTACTGTCCTTTTCACCTCAACTCCTTTACTTTCTTGTTTCTTTGCAGTCACCTGAACTGTTAGTCAAATGCAATTTTCTGTTACCCCATGGCTGTGATTGTGCAGCTGATCATGGCTGGAGAAAAACACACAACCTTGCTGACTGGCCTCACTTCAAATTCATGACAGCTAGCTCGAGTGAGTTCTAATGCAGTCTGGAAATGCTTCTACATTTTCTAATACATCCCTAATGTACCCTCCTAAGTGAGTATTTTACACCATATATTCTTTCTCTTTCTTCTTCATTCTCAGCTGATGACCTCACTTCCCACATCACTAAAAACAAACAAACAAACAAAAAACAATGGAAACTTCAATAAGCACTCACCTCCACATCTTCCCATCTACCTGCCTCTGTGCTCATATACTCTACCTTCCTTGCTGTTTCTCTGAGGGTAAGTTGTGCATGCTCCCTGCCTAGGTCAGCCCCTTCATTGAGGACTCAATCCCATTCCTTCTTGTAGACTCAAAGTCATTGGTCCCAAAATGCTTATTTCTGTCTACCGCACCATCAATATATTTCTTTTTTTCTGGATCATTTCCATCAGCCCACACATATGCTGCTTGTGTTTCCCACTTAAAAATACTTTTCACCTCATATACCCCTCTATTGCCCATCTCCTGGTGTTCCTTTGGGGCAAAACTTCTTCAAAGCATCATCTATACAGTAGTCCCCCCTTATCCAGGGAGATATGAATACATTCCAAGACCCCCATGAATGCCTAAAATTGGATAGTACTGGACCTTATATATACTGTTTTCTTCCTATACGTGCACACCTTTTCATTTAAAGGAAGAACTTTATAGGTTTTCTTGGCATGTCTGAACTGCCAGCATCACTACTATTATGCTTTGGGGCCATTATCCAGTAAAATGAGGGTGACTTGAACACAAGCACTGTGATACCTTGATAGTCAATTTGATAACTGAGACTAAGTGACTAATGGGCGGTAGCATATACAGATATGCTGGACAAATGGATGATTCACGTCCCAGGCAGGACAGAATGGGATGGTGTGAGACTTCACCATGCTACTCAAAATGGTATGCAACTTAAAACTTACAAATTACTTCTGGAATTTTCCATTTAATATTTTTTAGACTGAGGTTGACTGCGGGTAACCGAAACCATTGAAAGCGAAACTGCAGACAAGGGGGGGCGTTACTGTACTCACTGTGTCTGATTCCTCTCCCCTCTTCTCCAACATTTTCTCCCATCATGCCACTGAAATAGCTCTTGTCAAGATCACTGTTCACATCTACATTGCTAAATTCAGTACTCTGCTCTTCCTTTATAAATTTTGTTTTGCCTTTGTTTGATGATTGTTGTTGTTACCCCTTGCCTGTGAATAAATCCTTACTGGAATTTAAAGCTAATGAAAGTACCCTTGAGTTATTCTTGGACAATGTGTTACTCCTTTAAAATCAGGCAAGTCTAATTTCTCATATATCCTGGGAAGTCACCAACCTGGACAAACCAATCAATGGTGCAGCAGTTCACAAGGGAGGGAAACATCCGGCATCGGGACCGGAAGGCCTCCCCAACGGGGCTCATGCAGAGAACAATGTGCAGCTTCTGACGGACTCTGCTGATAAAGTATTGAAACACCTGACAAAAAGATATTTTTCAATTTAAAAGAATGATGAAACAGCACGGAAAATAAGTGTTGGCTAATGCATCTGAGTCTACTAATATCAACTAAATTACGTTAGTATAGTAATGTGTAAATTATTTTGTTGAAAATCCACTCCAACCTCTCTCTCATGCAGTCTGGAAAGATTAAAAATTACATTTTGTAGACTCCTTTGGATGTGATGTAGATCCTCCTTATCAGTGTATTTAAGGAGATCCCTTGAACAAAGTAGAGGTATTAATACAAGGTTTTGCTCTGGGGTAGAGAACCATTGTAGAGGACAGGGTGCAGGGCAACCAGTGTTGCAGGTGCAGAGCCTAGCAGAAGTGGCATGGACCTGGAAGCACTATCTCCCTATGTGGCTCCTGTTGGAGGAGGTCACCGAGAGGATGTGACCGCCTGTTGACCCATGAACTAGCCCCAGGTAATTGGAGGCCTCTCACCCCCTCCCTTGTCCTTGGACTGTATATTTTGCCTACCATTCCCACAGTGGGAGCTGTTTCAAGAACGCAGCCTTGAGAGAGCAATGTGTTGTTGAGACTGGACAACATACATGACAGAACCCAGTTAAGGCCTCTTTATAAACTTTTAAGATTCTGGTGGGCAGGTGTGGAGATCTACTCATCTTGTGTCCACCCAAGACCAAAGCCTGGTATGTAAGTTCCCTTACTTATTTGACCTGCCACCTACCAACCTGGAGTGGTCTTCCTCTTCCTTTGGTATCTCCTTCTCCTCTGTGTGTGTGGGCCAATTTCAGGTTCTCCCCCAGGGAACTCCTAGTTTGTTAACCAACAGCTCCTTATTTCCTCTGCTTCCTGACAGAGTGGGGGTTGCATGGCTTTGAAAGCCTGCTGATTGGGGTAGTGCCTTATTGGCTCAGCAGGAATGGTTGTGGCAGAGGCGTCAGCTTCCTTGACCATTGGTTTCTACAGTGTGCATTTCATATTCATTCCAAGGAATTCAGCCTGGAATCCCTTTCTTTGGCCCTCCCCATGATTCTGTGTCCCTTGAACAAGCCCATTTCTGCTTACATTAGCTGAAGTTGATCCTGCTGCAGAGGAAATTCTCATGAAAAGACATAGAACACATGAGAAAGAATGGCCATAAAGTTAAAAAAAAAAAAAGGTAAAGAGGGAAAGAGTGAGGTAGATAAACAGTGGCATATGGAACCTAGCACAGAATTTGGAGAAATGGACGTGTACTGTGTGTGTGTGTGTGTGTGTGTGTGTGTGTGTGTGTGAGAGAGAGAGAGAGAGAGAGAGAGAGAGAGAGAGAGATCGAGAGATCATTTCTGTTTTAGTTGTGCCATAACTTTGCTGATAAGCAAGGGAGTTAAAAATACTGGAGTCTTTAGGCAGGGCACTGAGGGTGTGTAAAATAAATTTGTATTTAAAGAACAATAAGAGAAGCTGTCTGGTTTGGACAAGACTATGACCTCCATGGAGGAAGTAGGGTTTCTGTTTTCTGCTTTCCATGGACCTTGCTGGGAGTCTGGTGAACCAACGCTTTGAATGTGGGAAATAAAACATAGAGAATTACAAAGGAAACCAACTGTACTGAAAACAAAAATTCTATCCATGGACTCCTTAAGGGGATTGGTGGAAAAAGCCGTGTAACCATTTTCACACATTATACCTCATCTCTGTTCCCCTCTGAAATTCCTGCTTCTTTTGCTCTTGGTCTGGTGGCTGCTAAAACCTGCTCCAGTTCATCCTTTTCAAATAAATTCGGCACTTCACCTGAATTCAAGATGTTATTGATATCTTCTAGAAACTCTTCCACTACAATCTGTAGAAGAAAGCAGAGTGATCATTATAACTCATTCAACCATTTTACATTTATTACATGTAAATTATAAAGCAAATATTTGATCAAAATTCACATTTAGTTTTATCTTATATAGTTATATTCTGTTTAGGGGTGTGAAATGCTCTAAAAATATCAATTAAATCCATCTGGTCTGATGTATTATTTAAAACCACGGTTTCCTTGTTGATTTTCTGTCTGGAAAATCTGTCCACTGATGTTAGTCGGGAGTTCAAGTCCCTACTATGACTGTATTACTGTCAATCTCTCCCTTTATGTCCATCAACGTTTGCTTTATATATTTAGGTGCTCCTATGTTGGTTGAATAAATGTTTATAAGGGTTATATCCTCTTGTTGAATTGATTCCTTTAATTTTACAAAATGTCCTTCTTTGTCTCTTTTTTTAACAGAAATTCATCAAACTCCCTCATGACATTTTCTAAAATAATAAATACAGGTGTTAAAACAATCCTGAACATATTTTTTTTTAAAGATTTTTATTGGGGAATTGGAGGATGGGAACAGCGCTGGGGAATTGGGGGAAGGGGAACAGACAAGTTGCTGTCCTTTTGTTCTTCAG
>NW_017733274.1:12734-18401 GCF_001890085.2 Hipposideros armiger | reverse complement strand
CCACAGGGACTGCAGCCTATGCCGTCGCCGGCGACTCACAGCAGCCCAGCTCCAGGTTGAGCTGTTGTTCAGCATCTTAGCTGTGGAGGGCAGTGTCACCGGCCCTCATATGTGGGATCCGAACCGGGGCTCCCTGGCATCCCAAGCGAGCTCGCAACCATTGCGCCACTCGGCCGGCCCGAGATTTTTACTTTTTAGAAACACACATACTTCCACATCTATGTGATACTTCTCACCATACTGTCATCTTGTAAGCCTGCATTTTATTTTAAGCACTCCAGGTTTGTGTTTAAATGACAGTGCCTTAAAAAAATTGTGCTGCACTTTTCCTCCGGTTACTGGAAACATAATAGGTGTACATACATTAAATATATTCTTACAAATGTTCAACTCATGTTTACCAGCTGGAATGCTTTTACTTAATGTGTGGGTATTTTGCATTGTGATATTTAATCAGGACATTAGCAAGAGTAGGAGACTGTTGGTTTAAGACAAGTTTAAGATCCACTAAAATTAATTGTTGTATGTTTGTCCTTCTGTGGCTGCAGAAGCCTCATATTTTCTTTGGACATCATTAGGTGTCTTTGCTCTGGAAGTATAACTTTAATGCTATATGAATTTTTCCATTTTTCTAACACTGGTATGCTCTGTGCATTCACCATTCCACTGAAATGATTTATTTCATTTATATTAATTTTGGTTACAACTCTAACTGATAGAGATGCTTCAGGGTGTTTAGGTCCACATTCTACTTTCAGGCTATATATTTTGTTTTCATAATTTGTCTATGTAGACAACCATCTTTTCCTGCAGCCCAATGCAGGCATCCTTCTTTTGTCTCTTATTATATCTTTGTTTTGAAGTCTATTTTATCTGCTGTAAGTATTGCTACCCCAGCTTTTTTTCATTTCCTTTAGCATGAAATATCTTTTTCTATCCCTTTACTTTCAGTTTATGTGTTTTTCAATATGAAATGAGTCTCTTGTAGACAGCATATGTATGGGTCTTGTTTTCTTACCTATTCAGCACCCTATGTATTTTGATTGAAGCATTTAATCCATTTACATTTAAAGTGATTATTGACAGGTACATAGTTATTGCCATTATTCATATTTATGTTCTTTTTTTTTCATTTTTCTTAAAGTCCCTCTAACATTTCCTGTAATACTGGTTTGGTTGTGATGACCTTCTTTAGTTTTTTCTTGTCTGGGAAGCTTTATAACTCCAGTTTTAAATGATAGCCTTGCTGGGTGGAGTAGTCTTGGTTGTAAGTCCTTGCTTTTCATCACTTTGAATATTTCATGCCAATCCCTCCTTGCCTGCGAAGTTTCTGTTGAGGAGTCAGCTGACAGTGTTAAGGGAGTTCCCCTGTAGGTAACAACTACCTTTCTCATGATGCTTTTAAGATTCTCTCTTTGTGTTTAAACTTTGACATTTTAATTATGATGTGTCTTGGTGTGGGCTTCTTTGGGTTTATCTTGTTTGGGACTTGCTGCACTTCTTGCACTTGTATGTCTCTTTCCTTCGCCAGATTACAAATGTTTTTTATCATTATTTCTTCAAATAGGTTCTCAATTCCTTGCTCTCTCTCTTCTCTTTCTGATACCCCTATGATGTGAATGTTGTTTTCCTTCTGGTACCCCTATCATGTGAATGTTAGTATATAAATCCCTTAAACTATGTTGTCCCAGAGATCCCTTAAACTATTCTCATTTTTTTGGATTGTTTTCATTTTTGCTGCTCCTTTTGGATGTTTTCTACTACCTAGTCTTCCATATTGCTGATTCAATCCTCTGCTGGCCTGCTGCCACTGAAAGAAACTTTGGTGGTATTCAGGCCAATGCCGGCTGCCCTCCACTAAAAGAGCATCTGGTGATGCATGGGCAAAAAAGCCAGCTGCCTGCCACTGAAAATATTTCTGGAGATGCATGAGTTGTGTGGGACAGGGTCTCAGGGAGTCATCAGGGTGGGGAGATTGATGTTCACCAGGCTAATGCAGATTCAGATTTGGCTGTATAGGGGGAAGGCTCAACACAGGAAAGATGGCACTTGCCAGCTGGCTGTGGCAGGAGGGCTTAACACAGGGACAATAGTGGCTGTTCCTCAGCCCTTGTCCTGAAGCCACACCACTTAGTTTCTCTTTGTATCTGGTGCCCTCCGAACCACACTGTCCCTCTGCCAGAGCCCAGGGGGAGTGCCTGTGAGTGAGTGAGTCTTGCACATGTCTTTTAAGAGGATGCCTGGGTTTCCACCAGCCTTCTGTGTCACCTGGATGGATGGAAACCCCTGCTGATTTTCACAGCCAGATATTGTGGGTTCTTCTCTTCCCAGAACTAGTGCTCTGGGCTGGGGAACCTAGTGTGAGACCCTTTGCTCCTCATGGAGGGACCTCTGCAGCTGAGATTCCCTACAGATTCTCAACCACCACACACAGGTGTGGAACCAGCCTGTTTTGCTTCTTTGCTGCTCCTACCGGTCTTGACATTGCTTCTTCTGTATATCTTTAGTTATAGGACTTTTGCTCAGCTAGTCTTCAGATGGTTCTCCAGGTTGATTGTTCTAAAATTTATTTGTAATTTTGATGTGATCATGGGAGGAGGTGAGCACAGCATTTACCTACTCCACCATCTTGACTGGTATCCTCTATAACAACCTATTTTAAACTAGTAACAACTTAACTTCAATAGCATTCCTAAATTTTACAGTTTTACTTCTACTTCCCTTACATTTAAGGTTACTGATGTTATAATTTATGTCTTTTTTATATTGTGTATCCAATAAGTGTTTTGTAATTGTGGTTATTTTTGCTGTATTTGTTTAACTCTTAAGTTAGCATTATAAGTGAAATATGTACCACTATTTTCATATTACAGATTCTAACTTTAACCATATATTTACCATCACCAGTGAGATTTTGGTACCTTTTTATGTTTTATAATATTAACTAACATCCTTTTACTTCCACTCAAAGAACTTTCTATAACGTCTTTTGTAAGCAGGAGTAATGGTAATAAACTTCATCAGCTTTTGTTTGTTTGAGAAAGTATCTCTACTTCATTTTGGAAAGACTGCTTTGCCAGGTATAGAATTCTTCTTTGATAGTTTTTTTCCATCAATATTTTGACTATATCATCTAATTCTCTCCTGGCCTAAAAAGTTTCTGTTAAAAATTCACTGGTCATCTTATGGGCATTCCCTTGTATTTAACTTGTCTCTTTTCCGTTGTTGCTTTAAAAATTCTTTGTCTTTGACAATTTAGTTTAATGTGTCTCAATGTAGCCTTCTTTGGGTTCATCCTATTTGTGATCCTTTGGGCCTCTTAAATCTGTGTGCCCATTTCTCTCCCCAGGTTAGGAAAGTTTTCAGCCATTATTGCTTTAAATAAACTTTGTGTGTGTGTGTGTGTGTGTGTGTGTGTGTGTGTGTGTGTGTGTGTGTATATATATATATATATATATATATATATATATATATATATAAATTCTTCTTCTGGAACTCCCATAATGTGGATATTGTTTCTTTTCATTGTGTCTCATTAATCCTGTAGCTTTTCTTCACTCTTTTTCATTTTTCCTTTTTGTCTCCTCTGATGGGATAATTTCAAGTGTCTTGTATTGTAAGTCACTGATTCTTTCTTCTATATGGTCAAGTCTGCTTTTGAAGCTCTCTATTGAATTCTTCAGTTCAGTTATTGTATTTTTTTAGCGGTAAGATTTTTTTAATGGTTTTTCTTTATTGAATTTCTCATTTTATTCAGCATTATTTTCCTAATTTTGTTTACTTATCTGTCTGTGTGGTCTTGTAGTTTACTAAACTTCTTTAAGGTGATTATTTTGAATTCTTTGTCTGACAGTTCATAGATCTCCACTTCTTTAGGGTCAGTTATAGGGGCTTTATTAGTTTCCTTTGGTGGTGTCATGTTCATATTTTTTATGATCCTTGATTTGGTATAAATGCATTTGAGTAAACAGTCTCTTCCTTCAGACTTTATAGGTTCGCTTTGGCAGAGACAATTTTTCACTAGTCAGCTCAGTTTGGATTTCTGGATGTGTAAATTGGTAATGTCCTTGAGCCGGTGGAGCTTTCTATCAGGGTATATTTTTGGGTGAGTTCAGTGGCTGAGCTCTGAGGTCAGAGGGGGTGAGAATAGTTGTATAGAACTGCTGACATGGTTCCCTGAACAAGCAAGGCTATAGGATGGGCTGTATGGTTGGCTAGGTTCCCTGGTTAGGCTTCCTAGATGGTGGGGTATGGATAATATACTCAGAAATAGGCAGGGCTATGAATTAGATTCCCTGCCCTGGCAAGGCAATACAATGGGCACCACAGCCTGCTTTACTTATTGTTTGGGGACCCAAATCAAGCAAGGCGGTGCACTAAATTCCTTGGACAGATGAAGCCACCATTTTTGCTCTGCAGATAGGGAAAGCCAAAAGCTGTGCTCTCTGCTAAAGTGTCACTGTAAGCAGGGCTATTGAATGGGTTATGCAGCTTCTTGGTTAGGTTTCCTGGTTGGGTGGGCTGCAGGTTATATTCAGCACTGGGTGGGGCAACAAATTAGTTTCCTGGTTTTCGGATGGAGTAGGAGAACTGTCTCCAAGGCCAAAAAGATTCTCTATTTATGGTCTTGACTCAAGCTGACTTGTACTCCGAGCTCCCTGGCTGAACAGGGCCACTGCCTTTACTCTGTAGATGATCAGCTGTGCCTGTCAGACTCTGTTGAAATGTTGCTTTACTCTGCAGCTTTCTAGGTGTTCTGGCCAATCTTTCTTATTGGGCAGGGCAAGAAGGTGTATTCAGCAGCGAGTGAGGCTATGAATTAGCTCTCATCCCTGGGTTGAGTGGGGGAGCTGGCTCCAAGCAGCCCCCAGGTGTTCCTGGTCAGGCTTTCTAGCTGAGAAGGGCTGAGAACTACACTCAGTAGTGGATAGGGCTATGCATTATTTCCCCAGCCTAGGAGGAACAGGGAAACTATGGTATCTCCAAGGCTAGAAGGTCTCTTAGTTTGTGGTCTTGACTTAAGCTGATCCACACCCCAAGTTTCCTGGATAAATGGTGCCATTGGCTGTGCTCTGTGGACAATCAGCTTAGCCTGCTGTATTCTCTTCTCAAGCATTGATGGGTTACACAGCTTTCCAGGTTTCTAGCTAGGCTTTCTGATTGGGCAGGGTCAAGAGCTACACTCAGCAGTGGGCAAGGCTATAACTCAGCTGCCCTGCTTTGGCAGGGTGGGGGTGCGCAGACCAGTCTCCAGGGACAGAAAGGCTCTTTGAGGACCTCCAATCAAACAGATGTGTGCCCTGCTGAGTTCCATGGTTAAGGCTGTGCCACAATTTTGGTTCTGCAGATGAGCAAAGCTGCTGGTTGGGACTACTATTTGGGCACTGTGGGCAGGAACTCAATTTGCCAAGATCCAAGTGCTGACTGTTATGTCTCCCATCACATTTCCAGTGGTCAGGCCCTGGAGATTCTCCTGTGATCCCCAAGAAGTGACCAACAACCCTGGGCTCTCTTTTTCCACTTGAGAACCGGAGGCTCAGGGGTACCGTTTGGTGTGATGCTGCACCAACCTGGGGGAGAAGCAATGTGGTCAGCATGTGGCCGCTCCTCTTACCCTTATAATGTCGTCTGTCTTGGTGTGTGTGTGTGTGTGTGTGTGTGTGTGTG
>NW_017733274.1:0-7459 GCF_001890085.2 Hipposideros armiger | reverse complement strand
TTTTGAAATAGGAAAAAAATATATATATGATATATATATATATCACATACATGACCTTAGGAGGAAACATTACATTTTACCTATGTTGCCATTTATATATATATATATATATATATATATATATATATATATGCTACAAGGGACTAAAGAAAGTTTTGTGGCTAACTGAAAATCCATTTCATTTAACTTCTTTAAGTGGTACATTGGAATTTCAGTTTTATATGCAATAATATTCACACAGGAGGAGCTCAGAAATAGGTTTTAAATTAAAAAATTTTTTTTTCGCTATACCTTATTCTGCTTTCATAATTTTGCTCTTAGGTTGTTGCCATCATAAAAGCTAAATGGGTTGAACATTATAAATGGCAGACTGTTATAACAAATCATGCCAGAATGATATATAGTTTTTACACAGCAGTCATCTAATTAAATAAGTCACTGAGAATGAAATGTGGTGCAAACTATAGGGAACTGAGGTGTTGTTTGGACCTCTTGATGTCTTTTCTTTACTGTAGCAACTGCTCTGGGGACATTTTCATTTGGACTAAAATGTAGGCAATACAAGAAGAGTGTAACTGTTCTTTCCTTTGCTTTAGTCCCCCGTTTGATAATAATGTTACTGGAAACACACAGGAAATACAATCACCACCTGAAAACAAATTTTGGACTCTGTGTTTATTAATACATTTAAATAGCTCTATTTCACACAAATAAATTGTTTATCTTTTTTTTTATTTGTCAGGGGTTAGCAGAGTGGTGAGGAGTTGCATACATATAGTACAATATAAAGACGAGTTCATTCACTTGTTTAACCAGCATTGATAGAGAGCCCGCTGTATACGGAGCTCTGTGCAGGAAGCTGGGGATTTCGGGTGAACAAAACAGAGAGGGCTCTTCCTCCTGCAGACACTAGGAATGCTCAACCCAAACAAGAGCCAACTTGTAAAACAAGTTGTGAACAAAGGCAGGGTGGTTAGATGGAAGACTTATTCTAGGCAGGTCATTAGGGGAAAATTGGGGCCAGTGTATGGATGTTGTTGGGGGAACAGACTTGAGGAACTTAATACAAGGAAATTTTTACTACTAATTAGAGCTACCCTGAAATGAAGAGGGCAGCACTGTGAACTAATGAGCTTCCCATTACTGCAAGCATTTGAGCGAAGGATGCACAGGTACACAGAGTATAAAGGGGGAGTCCAGTTCAATCTCCTTACAAATTGAATACCCGATGGGTCTCTGATTCAAACTATTATCAAAATGAATGTAACTAGATCAGGAGTTAGCAATATTTTTCTCTAAAGGGCCACATAGTAAATATTTCAGGCTTTACAGGCTGTATAGTTTCTGTTACTACCACTCTATTCAGCCTTGTAATGTGAAAGTAACCACATAAATAATACACAGTCAAACGGAATGGGCATTACTGTGTTCCTATAGAACTTTATTTACAGAAATGGGCAGTAGGCAGATCTGGCCTATGGGCCATAGTTTGCTGACCCTACATCTAAATCTTTAATCTTCACAGGTGCAAAGTTCTTGTAGATGAACTTGAACTTTATAATCTTCAAATGATTGAGTTTATGACTGTAATATTTATATAATTATAATCTTTAAATATAGTTAAGTCATTACAAAAACATACTTGCCTTAATGAAATCTCCAAATATGATGGGCCTTGTTAAAAAATATTCTACATCAATTGCAATTCCAAAATGTTTGTCTATTCAAAAAAACAAAATCAATTTTAATATAAGATTGAATGCAGTATTTTAATAATAAATATACAGAATATTAGCTATTACTTTACTTAGAAGCTTTAATTAGTATATGAAACTGAGAGAAAGCCACATTAACACCATACAACTTCAGTTTAGTTGATAATCTCCCAGATTTTTTTTTCTTTTTTTCCCCCGCTGCCTCAATTGCCGATAATCTCCCAGATTTAAGATTAAGAATATTTAATATTGGGCCAGCCGAGTGGCGCGATGGTTAAGAACTGGCTTGGGATGCCAGAGGGCCCCGGTTCGGATCCCACATATGCGGGCCAGTGACACTNCTGTCTTGGTGTGTGTGTGTGTGTGTGTGTGTGTGTGTGTGAGAGAGAGAGAGAGAGAGAGAGAGAGAGAGAGAGAGAGAGAGAGAGGGAGAGAGAGAGATTCAGCCTCCCCTCCTCATTCTAGGATTCTCTTAGTGGTGTCTTGTCCATGAATAATTGTTAGTTGTTCTTGTGAGGGGAAGTGAAGTTGAGAGCCACCTATATCTCTCCATCTTGGTGATGTTGCTGTCTGTAATTTTGTTCTAATATTATTTTCCTGATATTGTTAGAGTGTTTATCTGTATTCTCTCGTAGCTCTTTTAGTCTCTTTAGAACAATTATTTTAAATTATTTGTGGGGCAATTTGTGGCTCTCTGTTTCTTTGGGGCCAGTTATTAGAGGTTTATTGTATTCCTTTGGTGGAGTTATGTTTTCCTGGTTCTTAACGATCCATGTAGACTTACATAGGTGTCTGCACACTGAAAAAGCAGACTTTATGGGCTCACTTTGGTAAGAGAAGACTTTCACCTGAAGGTGGAGGCCTGCTGGAGTATGCTGTAACCCCTGGTCTAGTGGTGCAGGGTGCCAAGTGCAGAGGTTTGTGGTAGCACTGGGTCCAGGAAGGTATTATGTCTCTTTGGCTCAGGCAATGGGGTCCACAGTATTGACAACTATGTTTACCTTTGCTAGCACTGCAGGGGTTCCATAGTGGCTACAAGGGCTATTGGGGTCCTCAGTGGTGCCCCTAAGTCCAGTGGCCAGAGACCAGGGCAAGCATTGGTGGTGACTAGAGCAAGTGAGGTATACACACTTGACTATGGGTCCTTTCTCATTTGTAAAAAAATATTTATATACTCAGATACAAACTCACTGCATGTCACAGATGTTGAAAATATTTTTCCCATTTTGTGATTGTACTTAATCCCATTTATAGTGGTTTTTTTTTGTTGTTGTTTTTTTAAGATTTTATTGGGGAATTTGGGTAAGGGAAACAGTGTTGGGGAATTGGGGAAGAGGAACAGCCAAGTTGTTGTCCTTCAATCTTAGTTGTGGAGGGTGCAGCTAGCTCAGCTCCAAGTCCAGTTGCCACCCGGCCACCTGGCTGCTCAGCTCAAGGTGCCCTGTTCAATCTTAGTTGCAGGTGGGCATAGCCCACCATCCCATGTGGGTGTTGAATTGGCAACCTTGTTGTTAGGAGCGCATGCTCTCACCAACTGAGCCTGTTGGCAGCTCAACAGCAGCACAGTTCAGGCACAGCTCACTGGTCCATGTGGGAAGTGAACCGGCGACTCTGTTGCTCAGAGCTCATGCTCTTAACAAACTGAGCCACTCAGCCGGCCCCCCGTTTATAGTGTTTTAAAAAGTAAAATGAACTTTAAAATATTTATGCATCAGATCTATTACTTTTTTAATCCCCTGGCTAATTTCTATAAAGGTTTATTTTTCCCTAATGTTAAAATACCCAAGTGTAGTCAATGTAGAAATCCTTTACAATAGAATAAATTCAAGATCAGTTCAAGTGGTTGCTGTAGACATAGATGTAAATTCTATTTTAATTTTAAAGTTAATTTAACCCTAAAACATTATTTTTCTTTTTTTGAGTAAAGCATATTTCCGTAATTGATTTCAGTTAGGGGAATTCCTTTCTTATATTTACCTTTACAGAAATAGTTTTTATTTTGTTTTAAAGTGTATTGGGGTGACAATTGTTAGCAAAGTTACATGGGTTTCAGGTGTACAATTCTGTAATACATCATCTATAGATCACATTGTGTGTTCACCACCCAGAGTCAGTTCTATTTCCATGACCATATATTTGCAGAAATAGTTTATTACCTTCTGCTATCTATGTCCTCCCCCTCAAAGAAAAGTTAAAACCTCTCATCCCCTTAACCTTTGATCATGTTTATTTACTTAGAATTTAAAGGGTAAACAGTAGTTGGTAAAATAAATAAAAATGTGTTATAAAAGACTTTTTTAACGTCCAAGAAATCTGTTATCAGAGGAAGCAAGTGCCTGAACTATTATACATCATACAAACTATTCAAGCATAGACATGATTGTAACACTCACACTTTTCCTGTATTTACACTCTCATTAATGAAATACATACCTGTGTGTCCGTGAAGAGGAAAACCATATCCCTGTCATCTACACCAGCTTGTTTGTACAACTTCCTCAGGTCCTCATGGAAACTATCATAATTATATCCCCGACTCAGTTCAATCTGTAAACATTTGTAACCACATATGTGAGCGGCAAGTCTGGTAAGACACTGCTTGCCGGTGCCTCCTACTCCAACGAGCAGGGCATTGCCTCTTTCCTGACGAATCATGCGGGCAATTCTGCAGGAAACAAATCAGATCAACATTTACTTCAAGTGCACAGATGTGGCTAATGCTCAGAGAGTCTGCTCCAATGTGGAAGGCTAGTGGCTAGCAGAGTGTCATCCCTGAGCAAAAGGCCACAGGAAAGATCAGGGTATGTCTGAGATTCACATTTGGGAGAGAAGTGCTGCTGGACTTTTCCTTATATCCATCTCTTCCATATCTCCTATATGCGATTAGACTTGGTCATGCAAATTTAGAGTAAAGTGCATGTCTTTTCTCTTCTTCAAAGTGTGAAGGATTACTTACTTACTTTTTATTTATTTATTTATTTATTACATCATCTATATATCACACTGTGTGTTCACCACCCGGAGTCAGTTCTCAAAGTGTGAAGGATTTTGTCAGAAACACTGATCTAGGCAACTACTTATGTTAACCATTATTTTGGCAATGGTCTCCATTTATAAGGATGAGCAAGCAGAAAAATCATGTACCTAGGAAAAGACATTGTAGTTCAGAAGGAGAGATCAATGGGAAAAATCTAAAATGAATTTATTATTATATTACTAACATATTGACAAAATTTTAGAAAATTTCTGATTCATGTTAACAACAAGAATTTAAATTTGTAATCATTGTAATCATAATATTAAATGAGCACTCAGAAAAGGAGAAAAAAATCTGAGTTTAGGAAAAATTGATTGGAGGTGGAAAAATCTGACTACCAAATCAAAGACCTCAGTGGGAGATTGGTCTTGCAAATAGGATACCATAGAAAATTGAATAGGTGAAGTAGAAGACAAACTCTAGGAATTTACCCAGAACTCAGAGAAAAAGGATAACAATATTTAAATGCCAAGAAAAAATGGAAGATAAGGAGGACATATCTGGGAGAAACAAATGGGATCCCAGAGGATCGCAATAGGAATTGCAGAAGGAGAGATAAGAGGAGATAAAATTGATATAAAAGTGACTGAAATAATAGAAAAAAATCCCTCATTGCTGAATATATATATATATATATACACACACACATATATATGTATATTTCATACATGTAGACATGTATAGTAGAAATCTATATTTCAGACATATCTGAAAATTTTGTGAACATCTAAAAAGCAGATATAATAGATTACTACCAAAGAGACAAATAATTTTAGGCTGACCCCAGGCATCTATTTTATAAGATGGCATTCCATAAGACAAAGGTTACAGAAGGAAAGCTATCATGTTATTGCTTAGAGAGTAAGCCATTTACCAACCCTTCCTAAAAGATTCCTTGAAAATATATAGAGAAGTATGAATAAAATTTAAAAACTCAAGAAGGGGGAAATGATCACAGTATAAAAGTGAACAGTATGTATGAGAGTCAAATCTGTATACTATTGTTAAGATGATAAAAAGGTAATGAGAATGCTAATGAATTCTTCTTAAAAAATAAATATGTAAAAATAATTTTCCTATTTAAAAAATTATCATCACCATTATTTAAAATCTCAGATTGAGTCACCAGAAAGTAGGAAATCATGAGTGAAATGTAAAAGCAGGTTTAATTTGTCTCTCTCTCTCTCTCATCATATCTATATATCTATCTATCTGTCTCATTTTATTCATGATGTTGATAATTGGAGAAAACAAAGTTCAAATATTTGAAAAAGATAATGGCTTTATTATTTTTTTAATTAGGAAAGCAAAACATGGTCATTGTAACTAATGGGAGAAAATCATTGGTACCTCTTTAACCACTTGTGAGCTCCATCAGGAGGGCTTGGATGCTGTCCTGTTCTCTATGGCAACAGTGCACATAGCACATAGTAGGGGCTTCATACACCAAATTGTTAAATGAATTTATGTCTGTTGAGTTGTATGTGTGTTTATAAGACGGAATTAAACTCTACATCACAGTGACTTATTATATAGCAAAAGGTCACTGGAACAATCTCTGAGATTTATTTGTAGAGAGATTATGATATTGAGCCACAGAAAGATGTTATCACAGTTAAATGAGATGCTTCATATCATGGTTTTATATTCACATTGAATACCATTATTATTACTGCTCGACAGGATGGAACTTGTACCAGAAGTCACAAGGAGCGGATTTTGATTTACTGACCTTAGGGTCAGTTTAACATGGAATTGTCCAACAGGACAAAAGCCATTTCAAAAAGTGGTGTGTACTCTAAGGACTGTAGATATTCAGGCTGGGTATCTAGGTGTCAGGGATGTCTCTCAAAGGATACTTGCAATGGGTGAGAGTCAGACTCATAAGCAGATAGAATCTATTATCCTTGCATTCAACTTGTTTTGCTATAATCTTGAACCCTCTCTTTCTTTAGGCATGCATAGAATCAGCCTTGTTATACTGGGCATGTATCTCTGGTAACATGTTAGATCATTTTGTAATGATCCAAGACATTTAAAACAAAAACAATCTATTAAGGTTTAGCAAAGATAATAGCCTCTGAGATTCCACAGAAAGTTAGTACATATATATATTTAAAATATAACAAAAAATAACTTTTAAATTATAGCAAAATTTGTTATAGACTTCATACATCTAGCAAGCTATTTAAAGAGTTTTGCACAACTGAATCATTACCTTGAATACAAAACAAATTAGATGAATGTATTATTGAGCACCTTATAGCACCATACCTTGAAACATGTTCTATAGCATCCTGGAAGAACACCAACTTTACTTCTTTGGGATTTATAAGGTTATAATCATCAAGATAGTCCTGTAGAACATTTGCGATTTTCTCCATGTCAGGCAGGTCAACATAAATCCGATCACTCTTATCTGCTCCAAACTATAAGATGATTTATGGGAGAAGAACCAAGATGGATTAATTTTGAAATAGGAAAAAAATATATATATGATATATATATATATCACATACATGACCTTAGGAGGAAACATTACATTTTACCTATGTTGCCATTTAACTATATATATATATATATATATATATATATATATATATATATATATACTACAAGGGACTAAAGAAAGTTTTGTGGCTAACTGAAAATCCATTTCATTTAACTTCTTTAAGTGGTACATTGGAATTTCAGTTTTATATGCAAT
>NW_017733273.1:58057-59124 GCF_001890085.2 Hipposideros armiger | reverse complement strand
CCTCTAATTGTGTACCTAGCTTTAATTTGATTCGAGCACAGCATCATTCACAGGTCATTTCATGTCTGTGTTTGATTGTTTACTTGTATGTTATTTCTCTCTCCCTTTAGACAAGTAAGCTCAATAAAAAGGAATATGTCTATTTTGTGTGCAATCAAATACCTAAGTCAATGTCTGGATATAGACATTTTTGAACATATATTTGTTGAATAAATGAATGAGGACTGGGAACTGACCAATATTGGAGAGGGAAGAGACAACTGTTCACTGGCGCACAGCACTGAGAGCAAGTCCATAGCAGTTCCCTGAGGTCTGGTATTATTCTCACTGAGGTAGATACACCTTCGTCTTATGGAGGATCTGGGACCCATAGGCCTGAAGAGGATAGACACCAGCCACTCCGATGGCTCCCGTGCAAGTCCTAAGCTTTGTGGACTGAAGTTAGAAGTCTGTCCTGTGGGATCTTGCAGGCACAGTAGAACCATTCAGTATTTCCTTTGCCACAGCTTCATCAGAATTGCTGCCACTCTTATACCTTCTTCATTTGTTTTCAAGTATGGGGTCGACTTGTCTCCCACTTACTTCCTCCTTCCATTAATACATGTGCATTCTTAGCTGCCTGGGCCCTCAGTCCGTCTGTTAGCCCTGCCCTGGACTGCGACAAGACACTGATTTGTGTCTGCACTGGGGCTTCAGTGACCACAATCCTTGGTATCAAGCCCTTAATTTCCCTGGAGTAGCGAATTCACTTTCCAAATGAAAATGCAAGGATATTTCCTACTTCCTATTTCACACACTCCAGCCTTCAGGGAGTTAGGCTGGACGCGTTCTCACCGACAGGGGGCGGTGAAACGTTAGCTCATGCTCCTAGCACGGCTGGCTGTCACAGCCTTCATTCATTTGGCGGCTTGCACTCCTCTAGTGGTTCCTCTACCTGCTACCCAAGCATGCAACATCTCATGCATCTGTTGTGTTGTACAAGAAAATACAGGTACTGACTACTTAGACTCTTACAGGAAATAACTTCCATCGCTAAAAAGATCAGGTCAGAAATTTTCAAACTCAAT
>NW_017733273.1:47885-54134 GCF_001890085.2 Hipposideros armiger | reverse complement strand
AAGCATTAACGTGAGAAGTATCAGAAGGCGTGGTTGGCTCAATGCCTCTTAGACCAAATCCTGCCCCATGTGGGAGCAGCCAGGAGAACAAAAGCCACCCATCTGTCTGGAGTTTAGAGAGGCGGCAGGTGTGAGATCCATGGGTTTGGGTTGATTCCTTATACTTGCCTAGAGAACCAAGATTAGGAGGAGGAATTCGCAGAACTGCCCTTCAGCAATTAAAACACACACGCGCGCGCGCATGCGCGCGCGCACACACACGCACACACACACGCACAGAAAAAAAGAAAAACAACTTGAAGCATGAGAGAAGGGAAATGACAATGGAAAGAAGAAAGACTAGATACACTGGCAGTCAGAGGCCTGGAGTCTGGGGGTCTTGACCTCAAGTCTCAGGGAGAAGCGTCCGTGTCTCCTTGGACCCGTGGTCACTGGGAAAGTTGTATCCTTTGTGACAGAGTTTAACTCTGGAGAATGCCTAAAGGTTGTGCTTTAGAACTTCTGTCAGTGTGGATATTTACGAGGTGAGGGGAGGAAAACTAGAAAACAGGATCCATACTTTTAAAAAAGCAGTGGCAACCACTGTAAAAAATAAAATTGAGTGCTATGTGAAACTTTACTAACAATACAAATAAAATCCTAGCTATTCTGGTTGGAGGAGGTGCTAAGAGCGATGCTATCGGGTCCTCCCCAGACCTCCACCTGCCCTTATGGTGATCCCTGGGACCTCCGACTAGGTCCTAGGAACAAAGCTTTAAAATGGTGTTCTGGAGAAGATGGCACACATTCATGGTAGTTCCAAAGGGAAACATTATCATTCCCTATTGACGTGCATCATGTGAACAAAATCTCAAATGGAAGGTCCACTTTGGGAGGAACAGACTGTCAATGAAACGGTTTAGTGAAAGACAGTTTGAAAACAGTTTTTGGACAGTTGGATGTTATGATGATGAGTTATAGCAAAGGGGAGTCCAATGAAAGTGTTCATCAGGGAACAATGGGATTAAACTTGCTCTTGAGGAAGGTTCCCATGGCAACGGTGTGTGTGGCTTGAACAGACAGATCCTAGAAGCAGGAGCACAATTTCGAAGTTATTGGAATAGTCCTGGAACGGGAATAAGGGTTGAAACAAGGGAGATGGCAGTGGGGATAAAACAGAAGGGAGGTCCATATATCTCAGAGCCATTTTAGAAGTAGTATATTTTAATCTACAGGGATTTGTACTGATGAGATTTTGAAGGAATAAGGCAGTGAGGAATTGAAATACAATTTTGAGGTTTAAAGCTTGGATATCTGGGAGGATAATGGTCCCATTAACAAAATTAAAAGCAACAGGAGTACAATCAGCTTTGGCGTGATCGGCAGATGTAGTTTGCTTTTGGATGCTGGGAGCTGTCATCTTGTGACTAGTTCTCGCTGGTAAACATATTGTTAAATAGAGCACAGCAAATCAGTGGCTTTGATGAATCTACATTTGGTAAGTGACTACTAGGCCTAAAGTGTGTGCAGCGTTATCGTCTCATAATTGATATTTTCAAAATAAATTTCATTAATGATTTATATGATGAACTTCAACACGACCTGCACAGTACAGTGTGTTTATGAAGCCATTTATCCTAGATTTAAAAATCTGAAAGGCAGAAAAGTTCCTGCATTTATTTATGTGAGAAATAAACTCGGTAACACAGAAACACAATGCAGTACTGCCAGACACTTGACAGCTTATTCGGGTGCAATGATGAAAGACTAATTGGAGACGTGCTCCCCAGAAATCATTGCAAATGTGTGTCAGAGCTCTGGTACAGCTCAGGGCAATAGGGAGGCTGTTCACCAGTTTAAGCCCCGTGTACAAACAGCACAGTTTCCTGCCTTTTGAGCAAGGAATCGATTTTCTTAGCATTGACCCTGTCTTTGTGCATGTGGATTCTTCTCTACAGGTGCTGCTGGAGGTGTGCAGACCCTCACCTGAAGGTTTGCTGTGTGAATTTTGTNGTATGGTAAAAGGCAATGATGAAAAGTGTAAGTGGCAAGCCAAAGAGAATTTGGTGCTCCCTAATTACAAAAGGTGAAGAAACCAAATTACTTTGAAATGAAAAGGCTCACAGCCTTTCAATCTGTTTTCTCGGTTCCCAAGCAGACTAATAATTTGTTAGATTTCTTTCTTTTACGCTAAAGCTACTGGTGAATTGATTGAAAATTGTGTACAGTACAGCAGGTGGTTCTTGTTTTTGTTTTGGGATAATAATCATAAAGATATAGTGAAAAGAATTATGAAATGAGAATAATCTGAGAATAACAAGTGGCGGTCTCTTGCTCATAACGGAAGGCTCTGTTTTCCCAAAGTCATTGCAGCTGCATGAACCACATACTGAGAAAACGAAAGCCTGGGGATAAACTGATACAAAAGTATGTGTTTTGAAGTATTCAGCTTGATGATAACAATACATTTATTTCATGTACTTGATGTTTTCTTTGTTTTGGGGTTTCCATTTTCAAATTCCCAGTTCATCTTAATCTTTCTGTGATAATCATATTCTCCTATATCAAAAATGCATCCCTACCTTACCCCAGAGTATACACAATCTTGCAAACTCACACACACACACACACACACACACACACACACACACACACACATGCACAGACTTGCATACATACATACACCTACGAAAACATACAAAGAAGCACACACACATACGTATACCCANATCCTTAGTTAGACACTGTTAATATTTTGTAACATTTCTGCCAAGCTTTTCCTGTTTCCTTACAGTTAACATTATATCACAAAAACCTCCAATGTCAGTAACAATTCTCAAAAACCGGTATTTAATGCAGACTTAGTATTCCGATATATGCATGTATGTAGCACCGCTAATATAACAGCCCTCTTTTATATTGGTTCTGATATACTTGCTACATAAGAGCTCAGGAAAGAATATGATTTTATTCATTGGATTATTTTAAAGTTTCATTTGTGAAAGTGAAATTATGCATTCAAAGAGCAGAAACCCCTATGCTTTTGATGTATATTGCCAACTTCCTTTTTTTCTCACAAGCCTGTCCCAATGTACAACTTCTTTGGAAGTGTAAGAAATTGCTGCCTCTACACATTCTTTAAAAACATTACTCCTTTTAATTTTTTTTCCTCATCTGATAGATGATAAATGGTGTTTTACATGTGTAGTAATTATTTCTTTGATTATTAGTGAAGTTGAATTAAATTCCCCAAAGAGAAGTTTAGGATAAATGTGAAGCTAAGGAATATAACATGGAAGCCATGATGACGTCTTCCTTCCTGGACGCCTTCCAAACTGTGGGGATATGTATTTCCCTTGAGAGGTTTCATCCAGTGCCACCTGAGAAAAAGAAACCACATTCCTAAAACAGCACCTACTGTCGTTCCTCCAAACCAGTGGATCTCAACTGTTCTTCAGCCAGGAACCTGGGTTCACACGGAATCTTATGCAGGTTTCCAAGATGGAGCCGTTGTCACGGTGCCCTGTTGAGCAAAGGGCCTGAAGGGGCCACAGCGAGCCTCTTTCTCACATCATTGACATGGTTAAAGGCCTAGCAAACAAAATGGAAGAACAGAGAAATTATACAATTTGTCAAATGTCACACAGCTCTTTGTGATAGAGTCAGGGTTCCCACAGCGCTTTACAGATATACACAATGTGTATATTTTCTCATTTTTCTCTGTTGTATGTTCCTGTGGTCCCCATTCTATTGGCAAGAGGACAATTTTCCTACAAATGTACCATTCTATCTGTTGACAATATTTGCTTTAGATGTCACTTATGCCTAACTTAATGGGGTGTGGATTTCATGCTATGGTCATAATTCAAGTTTATTCCTAATATATACTCATATGCAAAGATTGAAGAACAGAAAATAAGAAGGCCAGTTAAAGAAACAAATGAAAAATGACAAAATTTTAAAGTTCCAAAAGTTGTTGCTTTGCTTAAAAGTAAGCATAATGTGGTTACTTGAAAGAAAGCATGGGGAATGTTGGTTTCCTTCTAACCATTTATGAAACATCAGTGGCTTTCCGGTGGAACTCCTGTCAGGGGCTGTTTTTCTTCCACATGGAAGTCACAGTTTTTACTACTGATCTGGCAACTTATTCAGCCTCTCAAAATATTAAGATCAATGTTATGGTAAAAATAAATTTTCTTTCTTTCACATGGAAGTAATGGAATTTTAGTTGTTTTTTTTTTCTTTTTATCAATTAATCTTATTTCCCTGTACTTTTCAAATGGTATCAAAAACATTAGAATTTTCAATAAGGGATATTTCAATACTTTATTACTTTATTACTTTATTTATTCATTNGGTTGATTTACAAAATAAATCTTCAAAGACACAGACTTTTCTAAAATCCAATGTGTGGTGCATACTACTGTGCTGATGGATTTTGTTTTATTTTCAATGTCAACTTTATTGGAAAAGCTTGTAGGTCACATGCTCAGATTGTGTGTATTGTACAAGTTGTATTGTACAACTTGACAATGTAGTTTCTATTTCCCTCAATGGGTTATCACCACTTCTGGTGCGATTCTGAATTTCATGTGCATCAAAATCCCAGCACACTCTGGAAGGTGTCAGGAAAGAGAGAAGTTGTCACCGATTGTGTTTTTCAGATTTCACTGTGCATTCGTGCATGGGATTCCTGCTAATATGTCTCACACACTAGTAGCGAAGAGAATAACAGAAGCTGGAGTACACAGTGTTTTCCTTAATCCATCCCAGATTGTTTCAATGCAGCTATCAACAGTTAGCATTGTTAGTAGTGAAAGACAAACCTGGGGCAAGTACTAAATGGTACCGGGTGCTAGGACAACAGGTAAATCGGGACTGTTTGGGCAAACTGTGATTATGTGCATCATCAGGTTAGCAGATCCTGCCAGTGTTCCGAGCTGTTTCATATTATCATTCACGTGGCAGAATGGGGCTTTTCTCACTTGGTGTTTTGTCCTTTAAGTTCGTTAAATAATACCTACTTTATTTTTATTTTCCATCACATCACTCAAGACTTTCATCTTCTTTAACGAAGAAAAACACATTTCATTTAAATTAATCAATATAGAATTCAAAGCATTAGGTTATACCAATTGATGGCGTGCTTAACAATAGGCAAACTGCTTAATAATATCAGTTATTGAAAAACTGTATAAATTATAACAGTGTCTTAGAAGGACAATCACACAAAATATGCTTAAGTTAAAAATAATGTATGTTCTTCACATAAAGACTGGGGCACTTGCTGTGTATCCCAGAGAAGTATTTACCCATTAACACAGAGGCTGATTCGAAAACTTTTATCAAAGCTACAACATGATTACTTAATACAAAATAAATTAAGTGCAGTCTTTAAAATGAATTATGTGAGCTATCTATATAAAAACATAGCCAATGTAAATTTTTCAGTGAAAAAAAGCAAGTTGCTGTAAAGATGGGAAGGCAGATAGATTTACCACCAAGCTACTGAAGTGTAAGAAGCCCTTCACTCGCATGGGGCCTGCCTGATTCTTGGATCTGACCTTGAAAATACGTACGTTATAATATCACATGTTAAAAAATGGCTTTCACAAAACAAAGGTGTATTTCTGTATGTTCATGTATATCTACATATATTCTAACAAGGAAGACAGAAAGAATATACATTAAATGCATAAGAATGATTATTTTCAGAGCTGGGAGTTAACAGAGTCGGGGGTGGAGGCAGGGAAAAGCTGAAGAAGGTTGAACTTCAAACCATCATAAGATTTCTGTAGAGTGAGTGTATATCATTATATGAATTATGTAATTAAAATAAAACTGTTAATTTTAGATATCCAAAAGGTGGGAAGAAAATATTTGGTAGAATTTCATTTTCTTGTCAGGAATAGAAAAAAGGTATAAAGTCAATAGACAAAATTTTGAAAAATAAACTTGATATTTAGAAGATGTTTTGACAGTCTGCAGTTCATTTTCTGAAGGTAGCTACAGAGGATGAAAACTGAGGGAATAGTTGGAAACAGTATCAAAAGGATAAAGTCTGAGAATTTTTATAATAAGTGGATGGGCGAGTTTTCAGCTTGGGAGTAACCTGCGAGGATTGTGGTAAAATGAATTTTACTTCCTGTATTGAAATCCTCCCTTCATCATGCTGTGAGTTTTTGATATCTGCTTTTAAATATATTTAAATATATTTAAATATATTTTAAGAATATATATTTATATACTCTTTAAGAATGTATGTATATA
>NW_017733273.1:39872-43010 GCF_001890085.2 Hipposideros armiger | reverse complement strand
TTCAAAATAAATTTCATTAATGATTTATATGATGAACTTCAACACGACCTGCACAGTACAGTGTGTTTATGAAGCCATTTATCCTAGATTTAAAAATCTGAAAGGTAGAAAAGTTCCTGCATTTATTTATGTGAGAAATAAACTCGGTAACACAGAAACACAATGCAGTACTGCCAGACACTTGACAGCTTATTCGGGTGCAATGATGAAAGACTAATTGGAGACGTGCTCCCCAGAAATCATTGCAAATGTGTGTCAGAGCTCTGGTACAGCTCAGGGCAATAGGGAGGCTGTTCACCAGTTTAAGCCCCGTGTACAAACAGCACAGTTTCCTGCCTTTTGAGCAAGGAATCGATTTTCTTAGCATTGACCCTGTCTTTGTGCATGTGGATTCTTCTCTACAGGTGCTGCTGGAGGTGTGCAGACCCTCACCTGAAGGTTTGCTGTGTGAATTTTGTGGCAGGCACGGAAGACAGGCAACCCGCACTTTTTGTAGACCCAGAAGTAATTTTGTGGCAGGCACGGAAGACAGGCAACCCGCACTTTTTGTAGACCCAGAAGTAAAGCTGAAGGTTCTAAGCCTAAGGACGAACCATTTAAAAACCCTCCTTTGTCATTGAAGTTTGCAGAATGAAAGCTTTCCCTGCCTTTCTGTTATTCCTGAACATATTCAATATTTATGAGTAATAAGGGAAATAGTAGGGTATGTGTACTTTATGGAGGAAAATCAGAGCTCTTCTAAAACACAGATGTGCATATAATAATCCTTCCCATGGGAACCTACTATCTAAAAAGATAAATTCACAACTCCAAATAGGTACCCCCAAAATGTGTCCCAACCAAGCTTCTCCACCTCTCTCCACCCCAACCAACTCTGTACCCCAACCAAACTGATTTCGCCCTTCCCCAGAATTCCCCTTCAGCTTCCTGTCTTTGTTCATGATGCTTCTTACATAGATATTTTTCTTCTAGTTTACCTAGAAAATATGTATTTATTCTTTGAGACTAAATTAAGTATTACATTTCCTATGATCTTTCTGGAATTTCTTTAGGCAGCGTTAGATTTAAATTATTACCCTGTCATGTTTTGTTCTCCATTTGAACACTTAGCACTTAGTGTGTTTTTACATATTTACATTAATTGCTCAGTTGGTCTGTTCTACCTCATGATATGCTTCTAAATCAGGGCTCCCACCGAAACCTAATTAATGAGAGAAGAAGCACCTTTATGGCACCGTTTACACTGACCAACCCTTGGTAATTTTTCACTTCCCTGACTCCACTGGACCCCTGCTTGCCCCTTCATTACTGCCTCACTCTCTCTGTAAAACTCCCATAACCTTTGTACAAATTGAAGTTGAATTAAGCTCATACTGGACTCTTCTCTATTACAATAGTTGCTACTGATTAAAATCTCTCCTGAATATTTTAAGTATTGTCCAGCTTTGTTAATCTTTGACAGTAGTTCAGCAAATGCTTAATCCTTATTAAGGCTAAATATTGGGAAACTAAACCTGGATTAGTCAGTTTACTGTGAAGCAGAATATCAACTTTTAGGTAAAATAACAGATTGCTGAAAGTACTGTGATTTGTATCATATGGATAATTGAGATAATATAAAGACTATTCCAT
Source organism: Hipposideros armiger (assembly GCF_001890085.2). Classification (NCBI taxonomy): domain Eukaryota; kingdom Metazoa; phylum Chordata; class Mammalia; order Chiroptera; family Hipposideridae; genus Hipposideros; species Hipposideros armiger. The sequence goes on along the minus strand of NW_017733273.1, from coordinate 41,378 downwards.
ACTCTCTATTTTGATTAGCAAAGATAGACACAGTTTAAATATGCCTTTATTACATANCAAGTTAGGGCCAAAGTCTCAGCAACTTCAGAACTAGTGTAATTTGAGAAAAGAGGCAGTCTTCATACTCCAAATCCACCACTTGATGGATGCTGCGTGTCCCAGGATGGAGTTATAACCTGATCAAGGCAGCTACCTGTGGCCTGAGGACCTTACCTTGAGAGGGACTCAGGCGTTAGCCTTCTCTGCCTGCTAGTGAGTGAGTGCATTGGTCCTGAGGAGGGGATGTGGGCATCACAGCATTCAATATGGCTGCCCACACAGTCAGCGTTTCAAGCTGGGTTGACAAACAGTAGCTATCCTTCTGTGTCTCATCACTCCAGCGATGCTTCTCCATATCTGAGAAATTGCTCTGCTAACGACTCATTCCTTACCATCTGCCAAGGCTCAACACCCTTCTTGTCTCTTCTGCAGTTGCTTTCTTTCTAACCATATATATCTTTTGAAGCCGGATTTAGCACTTCCTGTGTCTCTGAACTGTACAGTGCTTTGATTCTTTTATTACAATAGGAGGGGACCCAAAGCAAAAAAACCGGTCAAAGGGCTTTCTGTATTAAACACAATGCATCAGTCAATAGAGGGAGTACTGATTCTATGACACTCAGGTTTATTCTGCCCCGTTTCCAGCACTTTTCCTGAAGGTAGGAACCCTGAATTGTCCCAAAAGCCCTGAACTCTACAGTGGGCATACCTTACATGATTGGTGGGGATGGAACGGGAGGGGCAGGTAACAGAGTAGCTTACACCCACGCTCCTGCTGGGCGTAGCAGTGACCACTCCAGCCAGCAGCAGGAGGGTTCTGACCTATATTTACAGTGCTTTGGGTATACACGGTTTATCCCTGAGGAAATGAAATGTGTGTGTTCTTTGCCTTTGTTTGGATACTAAGGGCTAACTTCTTTCTTATTTCTATACAGGGAAAAGCAATGAAGTGGGATTCCTAAAGGAAGGACTTTTAAGTCAGGGATGATTTTCATTTTCCATGAGTGCAAATAGGAATAGACTGTAGTGATATTTCTATAGCTTGCTTAGTAAAAATTGTCATTTTTCTTTTTCATAAGCTCCTTTAGGAAGCATACCTCATTGCATATTGGTGTTCAGACTGTCAGGTTCGATTTTTATATTTTCCTAAGCAACCCCTATCCCATATCACCAGGAAAAGTGACCTCTCTCTGAATTCCTGTGGCAGTTGTGAATTGCTATCTTATGAGTTGCTATCTTTTATCAGTACAAGCAGGATATTGGTCAAGAGAAAACCTGGGTGTGAGTTGGGGATCTGTCCATTACTTCCCATGTGGTCTGAGTGAGGTCACCTGGAGGAAGATTACCCAGGGCACGCTGAGTGAGCATGGCCTTTACCTGTAATGCGTCTCAAGAGGAGAACTTTGGGAAGGAGAGGTGAGTTTTAGGGCTTTAGCCTGAGGCATACACTTGACAGTCAGCCAATTT
>NW_017733273.1:13078-35462 GCF_001890085.2 Hipposideros armiger | reverse complement strand
CTGTGGCACTCTGGGTCAATGCAATTATCTCAACCAGATTAAAGTTTTGGGCAATGACTTGGGTTATGAGTCCAACACATAATTCAGTCACTCAGTCATGTATGTCTGTGTCTACTTTCCTCAACTCAGAAAAGTAGCCCTGACTCAGGGTGACCTTGGGCCTTAGTGTGCCCAGTTAGTCATTAAGTATTTAACAATCTTTTTCCTTTTCAATGTTTCCACTTACATAATGGGGCCTGAATCCTGGTAAGTACATTTCTCAGAACCTCAGCCAGCACTTAGAGGCATCGATTAGTGACACTTGCATGAGATGGGAGGTGGGAACAAACAGAAATCCTTAGGGACTTGTAGCAGATTCAGGCAGGATCTGAAGCCGAGGCCTTGGAAGCCGTGAGGTATTTCCGGCGATTCTAGGTGTCCCCCTGTGAGTCACCCATGACGGGCAGCAGATCGCTGAGCTTGGTGTCTGCTGTATCCTGCAATTCCTGATTTCCGAACGTCAGCAGCATTTTTCCTGGCCTTGCTCGCTAGGTTTCCAAATGGTTTTGAGAGCTGCCGGTTTCCTGCATTGAATGCCTTCTTGCTTGACATAACTGTTGTGTTGATTGTTTTCCTAGCAAAACACTGATTGATACACTGCTTTTCTTCATTTCTGAAAAAAAGCTAATCTCAAATTTCCTCTAAGAGAAAGTCATTCTGTATTTGCTAAGTCAGAGGAGGCATGGTTTTATTTACTTCTCAGTGTAATGTGACATATACACTTCTTCAGCTGTCACAGTGTGTGCACTATTTATGAGAAGCGTTGTCCTCAGCACTGATGAAGCATGAAGGTGAGTGAGATTCAGGAGCGTAAGACGTACGTACCCAAAGAGGAGAAGCACACAACTCACATGAGACAGACAGTGAGCTGGTACGAGAGGCATAGGAGGCAGTAAAAGTAGAAGGTAACAATATTTGAACTAGGTAGGTATGGGGACATTTCATAAGAGTTGTGAAATTTATATATTGAAAAGTTAAGGAATGTGGATTTCCACGGGGGTGGGGGGTGGGGAAGGTAGCAGCAGACACAAAGAGGTTGGGACCTGTTGGTAGATGGCTTTGAGAGTCATGCCGAGAAGTTTGTTCCTTAGTCTATAATGAGCAAAGTTTCAATACATTTTGAGCCTGTAATGATATAATTATATTGGTCTTCATACCATGAAACTGTTTAGGAGAGAGTATTGAACGCTTATCTACACTAGGAGATGAGCGGAAGAAGAGTCACCATCAATAGAAACTTTGAGAGTTTGAGACGTTAGATGTGGGACGTTCTAGGGAAGACAGATGAAAGAGTTAGGGGGAAAACATCATCTGTTTATTTCTTTCTGCTCACCTCAAGTGGAACAAATCCAGAAACTATACTATTTATGTCAACTACTCAGTATGTTTGATAAATGGAAGCCACGTTCAAGGAACTACTTTCCTCTTTACTCCTTGACATTCTGCTCTCAGATGTTATTACTGAATCTCATTTATCTTTGGAAGAAAGGAGGCAAGGGGGCTCTGCACAGAATCAGTCATTCGCTGGCAAGATGGGGGCAGACTTCAAATAGGATGATCCGTCCCATTAGCCGAAACTCAAACACTGTCTGTTAACCTCCACCCTGCTGTCAGCTTTCTTACTCAATTTAGGGCATGTCTACTTCTTAGGGAATAAAAGCAAGGATTTCATAGGCATTCACAAATATACTACCAAAGGCATGAGATAGACGGTTGACAAACTGAAGAGATAGGACTCTCATATTTAAAGAATTATTTACAGAAAATGAAACTGACTTGATGTGAATCATGGTGAAAAAACAGGGAGTCTAGTTAATATGGATGCAAAGCCTAGAGAAAATAATTTTATTTTTACTGCTGGGGTGATTGATCCAGGGCACTGGGAGTTTTGGGTCAATTTCATTCATTTTCTGGTAGCAAAGCATAGCTAGCTTGTTCAAGAAAGCTGCTGAGCTCAAGAAGGGAAGGAACACCCTATAGAGAGGTGATATGGGAGCGTCAATGAGAGGACCAAAAAAGGCTGAGATGTCCCAGGACCACCTCTGCTACAGATTTCTGTGCCTCGAACCATTGCTTTCACTCTACCTGGCACCATTTCCCAGCTGTTCACAGTGATTAGGTTTGAACTGAGGTGACTTAACCTGAGTCTTAAATTCTCTAAAATTCTATCACTGCGAGAGCCAGCTGAGTGGCTCAGTTGGCTATAGAGCTTGCTCACGGGTTTGAGCTCTGAGCAACAGTGGTTCGATTCCCAGCCTAAGTTGAGCTGCCAACAAGTGGCAGAATGGCTCAGCTAAAAATAAATAAATAAATAAAATTCTATCACTGTGATGGAAAAAATAGTATAAATATTTTAAAAACTCTTGTTATGTGTTCCTTGAAATGCACCTTGATTTTTCTCTGGAATTCCTTTTATTGTTTGCTTTTTTTTTTTTTCCCTTCAAGAATCCCAACAGTAATGTGTCACCTTCCTTTTATTTTACTGAAAGTGATTTCAGTAGACTTAAAATTTTAATTTCCAAAGATTTATATGCTAAATTTCTGATGGAAAAGAACAACAATGTTTGATAGGGAAAGTCTTTGTGATAAAATTATATTTACTGTTTTGGTTTTTGAAGAAGTCTTCAAAATATTGGATCAGAGATGGAGGAAATAACCTGAGCATGTTTGTCAGAGACATTGGTGTAGGAATTTCAGGTGCTTGGCATGTATTCACATTAAACTTTGTATCGTCCGGCAAATACGTACATATATGATTTAATAGAAAGGATGGCTGCAAATAAACTAAGAACTCTGCTTGTGCAGACAATGGACATCAAGGCAATTTTGTTTCTGTCAATTTGCCTTTCTTTATCACCAGTGATTCGCATGCAAATTGGAAGATAATTCACTGGACAGAAATAGCATTGCCATTTGATTTTTACTATGGATTGCCAACATTTTTGTATTTTATTTACCCCATTCACCAACTTACTTTAAAGCAGATGATAAAAATTGGTGTTTCTTTATGTGCTGAAAATCTGCTATATCAGTTTCACAAAGGGAGAGTTCATTTGGCTTTGTTCTAGTCATGGTCACCATTGTATTTGGCTAATATGTTTTTATTATGCTTTTCATGCTCATTCGCATGTCCTTTTCATCTATTTGCTTTATTTAACCTTTCATGAATATGATTCTGAGTTTTCTCTTCATCACATCAAGAGAAAGACTCAACCTAAGGCAGATCTTGTTGTCTCTTTCTTTACTGTATGAGTGTTTTCATTTCTAACTGAATTGTTAAAGGCCATACTCCTTCAGGTTTTTCTGGCCTCTTTACAGAAAGGAAAATCCAATTTGTAAAAACATTTTAATGAATTGAAAACACCTTGCACAAAAAGACATGTAGGCAGGTACATGTCAGCATTTTATGGGACGATGCTGGCCATCAAGAAGAGTGTTCCCCACAGTGTCACGTGGGTTTGGCCATCTGATAACAAGGGCTGCATGTCTAGAACGCTTGGACAGTGACAAGATCCAGACTTCTAGTTTTCAGGACCAACTTAATGAAAACCAAAGCAAAATAAATAATGCTATGCAATTAGATAATGCTTCTCTGAGGACATTGGAATGAGTGTCTAGACAACTGTTTTTCATGCATCCATAAATCATATTTCTCTGGGTAGCTTGAGAATTCCTGCCTTCTGTTCTGTCTCCAGCCCTTCAGGCTTTTAATGCTTTTTAAAGCTGGCCCCTTTTTCTTTTTCTTGGGTTGTTTTCTTTAAAAACACTTTCTCAAAATATATTAAACATTCAAAAAGTATACCGGTTGATGATTTTTTTACAAGTTGCCCACGTCTTTATATGCTGCATTCAGATGAGAAAACAGAGTAAGAAGCTATCCTTGTGTCCGCTGGCTCTCCCCACCAAGAGCAACTATTGTCCCAATTTCTAACAGCATAGAATAGTTTTGCCAGTTTTTGAAATTTTGGTGAATGGAATCATACGCTACTCCTTTTTTGTCTGGTTTCTTTCAGTTGACATGAAGTTAATAATATTCACCCATTTCATTGTCTTTAGTGGTAGTTTGCTTATTCTTTATGTTTTATAGGAATTCATTGTCTGATTATGTTACAGGTTATTTTTTTTGCTCAACTGTTGATAAGCATTGGTTTAGTTTCTAGTTTTGTTTGTTTTTACAATTAGTGCTGACATGAACATTTTTGTGCATGTCTTTTGGTAAATGTGAATGGCTATCTCTTGGATATATACCTGGGGCAGAGTTGGTGGATTTTAGGCATGTACGTATTTAGCTTTATTAGTCACTAGTCAGATAGTTTTCCAAAGTGAATATATCCATCTACACATTCCAGCAATGCACGAAAGTCCTAGTTTTACTCCATTCTCACCTAAACTTGGCATGTATTTGCCTCTTCTCTTTGTCCTTCATTGTCTTCTTAAAATTTAGCTATTCTGATGGGAATATAATTGTATGGCATTGTAGTTTTTGCATTTTCTTGTCTAATGAAGTTCACATTTTGTATGTATTTTGGCCATTTGAATATACTTGTTTGAATTGTCTGAACAAGCTTTTTGGCACATGATTTTATTTTATTTTGACTGTTTCTTATTGACTTTATATACTGTGGATAAAAGTCCTTTGTCAGACATTACACATACCTTCTCCCATCCAATGGCATACTTTTTTTTCCCTCTCTGTTAATACAAGTCCTTAATTATAATACATTCTGATTCATCAAAATTTTTGTTATTATTTGTGATTATTTATTTTCATGTCCCACTTAAGAACTTTTTGCCTCCTCCAGAGTCCCAAAGATATTTTTCAATGTTTTCTTCTGAAAATTTTCTTGTTTAACCTTTTTCATCTAGATCTGTAATAAACATGGAGTTAATTTTGGTGTGTGGTGTGAGGTTGTATTTCTTGTGTGAGGTTAGGGGTATATTATTTTTCATAAAGCTATCCTGTTGATCTAATACCATTTATTGTAAAGGCTATGTTTACCCATTAAATTACATTTATATCTTTGGAGAAAATCAATTTACCATCTAGTATGGATTTATTATTGAGCCTATTCTGTTTCATTAATCTATATCTCTCCTGATGCCAGGACCATACTGACTTGATTAATGTAGCTTTATAATAACTATTAAAATCTGGGAGTGCAAGTTCAAACTTGGCCTTTCTTTTATTGGTTTAAGGTCCTTTGTATTAGCATATCAATTTTAAAATCAACTTGTGTGTTTCTTTTAAAATAAATATCCTAATAGTATGTTAGTTGGAGTTGCATGGACTCTGGTAGGTCAATTTGGGGAGAATTACCATTTTAACAATGCTGAGGCTTCCAAAACATGCACTATTTTATAGTTTTCAGTGTATTTGTCTTGCATTTTTTAGTGATTTATTTCTAAGCATTTCAATATTATTATAAATGAAATTATTTTATAATTTCATTTTTAACTGTTTATTGCAAGTATAAATGGATATAAATTATTTGTGTACATTGACCTTGTACCCTATGATCTTGCTAAACTTTTTAATTCTAGTAATTTTTTTGGTAGATTCATTAAATATTTCTTCATATTTGAGCATGTCACTTCATTAAGAGTTTTCCTTTTTTGCTCCCCCAATTTTTATGCCTTTTGTTTCTTTTTCTTCCCTGACTGCACTGGTTATGAAATTCAGTACAATATTGATAGAAGAAAGCAGACATTCTTGCTTTAATTCTTAGCTAGAAAATGCCAAGCCTTTGGTGTTGAGTGTGATGTTAGTTGTACATTTTATCATAAATGCCTTTAATCAGGTTGAGGAACTTCCCTTTTATTTTGGGTTTTTTTGAGAGGTTTGATCATAAATGGGAGTTGAATTTTGTTAAGCGCTTTTTTTTTTCTTGCATCTGTTGCATTTGTTATATGTGTTTTTCCCTTTATTCCATTAACATGGTGAGTTACACTTATTGAATTTAAGTGTTATGAAAATGTTAAAATTTCTGAAATAAACTTCATGGTCATAAAATAGTGTCTTTTCATATATTGTTGAATTTAATTTACTAAAATTTTGTTAAATATTTTGTATCTGTGTTCATGAGGGATAACCATCTGTGGTTTTCATTTCTCATGTCTTTGACTAGCTTTGGTATAATGTCAGTAATGGCCTCCTATAAGGTCTAAGCTGTGAAGCAGTCTCTCTTCTACTTACTGAAAATTTGTGTTAAAATGGTAACAATTATTTCTAAAGTATTTTAAAGAACACCAGTGTAGCCATATGCAACTCTGCTTCAAGGTAATTATTATATTTTGAATTGAATGTCTTTAATTGATATAGAGTTCTAAAATTTTCCATTTTTTTCTTAAGTTAATTTGGGTAATTTTTGCCTTTTGAAGAATGTGCCCATTGCATCAAGATTGTCAACTTTATTGGTACTGTGTTCATAATACTCCCTCATTGTCATTTGAACATATGTAGAATAGGTAGTTACGTACCCTTTGTATTCCTAATGTTGCCATTTTATTTTCTTTATCTGTTCAGTCTTGCTAGAGGCTTATCTGTTTTAGTGAAATTTTCAAATAGCCAGTTTTTATGTTCATTGATTTTTCTCTCTGTTTCTGGGTTCTATTTGATATAATTCTGCTTTTATCTTTAGTACTTCCCTCCTTCAACATTCTTTAGGTATACTTTGTCTTTTCTCTAATGTCTTGAAGTGAGCAACAGACTAATTAATTAATTTCATTTTTTCTTTTTCCATAGAGAAAATCAAGCCTGAGTGCTCCCTCCTTGGTGCAGGACGGAGATTCACACCTCACAAGTACTGACTGAGCACAGTAATACTTTCCAGGCCCCCAGCTGCGTAAAGACCCAGCCCAGCCCCCCGGACCTGCCCCAGTCCTTTGCCCTGCTTCTGCAGGACCTCAGTTATGTAAGTAATAAGCCTTTTCATGCCCTTTTGGTGTGTGTGGTTGTGGTTTCCTCGGTCTTGACATCTAAATCAAAGTTTGGGTTGGAATTCATCTGTCTCTGCAGATGACCACGACAGTTATGTAGCCACTGCGGTTTTCCTGTGCTTACTGTTTGCATCTTAGGTTATCGGAATATTCACTTTATCTTACCTCTCTTTCTATTTAAATCGTGACTCATCGAATAGACATCTCATAGTTGGGTCTAGTTTTTAAATCCACTCCGGCAACCTCTATCTGTTCATTGTTGTCCATTACATCTGATGTAATTTTTCATATGTTTGACTTTGTTTGGATCTATCATTTTATGATTTGTTGAATTATCTCTTTTGTTTGTTCCTTGATGTCTTCTTTACTGACTTTTGTCAGGTTATTTGAATATTTTCAGAATCTCATTTTAATTTTTTTATTGGCCTTTTAGCAAGAATTCTTCTCTAAGTGGTTGCTCTCCCATATAAAATATACGCCCTTAACTTTACACAGTCTAACTGCTGCCAATGCTGTACCAGTGCATATGAAATATAAAAACCGTATAGGTCCATGGGCATGCCTAATTTTTCATGTTATAATTATTATGTGTGTCATGTCTACATAGATTATAAGTTCTATAAGAAAATGTTATAACTATACTTAAAATAGCTATGTGATTTATATAGAAATGAGGATGAATAAAAAAACAAATTAAAAACAAAGCATTTATTTCCTTTTTATTTTCCATTAACTTGGACATTTACCATTTTTAGTACACCTTGTTAGTTCTGCGTATCTGAGTTTCCATCTGACCATTTCAATTCAGCATGAAGAACTTTCTTTATTATCTCATATAAGGCAGATCTGCTGGTAAAGAATTATATCTATTCTATTCTATTCTATTTTCTTTTTTTTTTTAAAGATTTTTATTGGGGTATTGGGGGGATGGGAACAGTGCTGGGGAATTGGGTGAAGGGGAACAGACAAGTTGCTGTTGTTTTTGTTCTTCAGTCTAGTTGTGGAGGACGTTGCTTCACTGGCCCAAGTTGGCACCATCATTGCGCTCTTCCCAGGTGAGGCAGATCAGTCGCCGGCTTCTGGACGGCCGCTCACAGTGGCTGCTGGCCGCTCACGCTGGCTGCTGGCTATACACGGTAGCTCATGGCAACCCACTGCCACAGGGGCTGCAGCCTACGCCATCGCCGGCGACTCACGGCAGCCCAGCTCCAGGTTGAGCTGTTGTTCAGCATCTTAGCTGCAGAGGGCAGTGTCACCGGCCCTCATATGTGGGATCCGAACCGGGGCCTCTGGCGTCCCAAGCCAGTTCTTAACCATGGTGCCTCTCGGCCGGCCCTATTCTATTTTCTTTTATCTGAAAATTTCTGTCTTTTTCTCTTCATTTTTGAAAAATATTTTCACTAAGATATAGAATTCTGGGTAGATTTCCTTTAGCACTTTATAGTTGTTACATACTTGTCCGACCTCCATGGCTTATGAGAAATAAGCCATTCATTTTCTCATTGTTCCCCTGTTTGTAATGATTCTTTTTGTTTCTTGCTGCTTTCAAGATATAAGCTCAATTTTGGCTTCCAACAGCTGAAAACTGGGAAACGCTGAGGAGCCAAGCAGGTCCAGCCACTGCAGATGGGACACAGTGGGAGATGTCAGAGAGGATGATGGGAAACTGCTGCCTCTGTAGAGTGGCTTCCTCTGTAGGTGTCACCTAAGGGTCTGGGGAGGACCTGCGGTATTCTGGGCCACTAGCGCTAGAAGGTGGAAAGCTAAAATGTCCATGGAACAGAGGAGATAGAATAATCCGAGACCTGCTGTCCTCCTTTGCTTCTGTTTGTCACCATCTCTGACCCACTGTGACTGTGAGAGCATTGAATTCTGTCCTCAGACTCTCACTCCAGATTAATTATTAGAAGCCAGGAGGGTTTTCAAACACATATGAAGACAGTATTTGATAGGTATTACTCTCGCTTAGTTGTGGAGAATGGTTTGGATGGGGGCAGGAGTGCTATGTCACCCCTAGGGAGGTAGAAGCTGGAGATAGCTCGCACAAGGAGTGCAGGGTGTATGTGGCAAGAAGAAAATGTAGTCAGCGTGTATTGGGAGGGCCTCCAGAGAACCTGGCAGTTGATAGGCTGTGGAGGAAACACAGGGAGATGCGTCAGAGATGATTCAAGAACAAAGGAGTAGATAGGGAGATGGGGGCACTTACGCAGAGCAAGTTGAAAGGGTGGAGGGGGTACTGACTTGGGGGCAGAAAGGCTTCAGGTCCTTCTGTCATATTCACATGGAAATGAGCACGAAGCATTCAGATGTTTGCTCCAGGATCAGGGCACGGTGCTGGGATAGGGATCTAGGTCTGAGAGTCAACAACAAACTGGTGGTCATTGAAAGTGTTACAGATTTGATTTCCCAGACGAGTAAGGAGAACAAAACGCTAGAAGAGCCCACTAATGGGCCAGAGATAGAGGGCTGCCTTTCATACAACCACATATATTTACTGTTGGCAGTGGTAGCAATTTGGAAATCACACTGATAGTTCTTGTTGTGTTTAGAACTTGATGCAAATCAGAGGTTCACCTTTCCTTAGGTTTATGTTGTGAGTTCCACTTTTTACTTTGTTCCAATAAATATCATGTGAAGCATCTTATTAATACACCATCCAATGCACATTGCACGGCTCTATCTGACCATCAACAGATGACCTGTCAGGATCTCTCTCTGGGCATTTCTAGTTACGTGTTTTCCATTTACGATGCAAACCGTGCTTGACAGCTTTTCCCCAACTCCAGCCTTACTTTAAATTGCTATCATTTTATCAGTGGAAAGGAGAGTGACTAGTACAAATGACAAGCTTCTGACACAGCTATAGTTTTGGCTTTTGACTTCCACATTCTGGTAACTTGGGAGGTAAACAGTGTTAACCATGTCTAGTTAAATGTACTTATTTACAATATACTAATAATCTTACTTGAATATTGAAAGGTTAAGTTGTTTAAATTTATATTTCCTTGAAACAAAGGTGATATCAGACTTTATATTATAAATGTAACTGCCAGTGACAGTCCCTTAGGCAGTTCCTTAAGGAAGTTTTCATTTGTATCTTGTGTATTGCAATTACAGTTCAGACTTTAAAGATAAGCAATTATCATGATTCACTAAATTAAATATCAGTTGTCTCTCTGCAGAATTATCCTTCAGGGAATTTCATTAGATTGTGATACTCTATCTTTTCTTTTTCCAAAAATAATTATTTTATTATATAAAAAAAGTTCTCAAATGCAGCCATCCAACGGCTTTGTGTGCCTGTGTAGCATCCTGATGTAAAAAAAAATATTCAGAGAAACAGATTAATTCAGATACTATGTGGAATGATTACCTGTAAGTAACACATTGTCATCGGCAAAATCACTAAGGATATGACTGTGAACTTAGCACTGTTACAATACAAATGCTACCATTGAAACATGTGTAAGACACAGCCTTTTTCACCTGTAGTCTCCTGTCCCTAGGGAGCTGTCTTCGTGTTCTCAGGAACCTAACACCCTATTGATGCTCTTTGTTTATTGGGTAAATCCTCTGAATTAACGAAAGTATAAGTTCCTTTCTTTGAACAAACTGTACACAGAACAGGAAAACTATTGTGTTTTCAGAAAAGTCATGATGCATTGTTGCCATGAAAAACATAGAAAAAAATACATCATGACTTTTCCGACAACCCAATACTTTTACTATATTTATAAGATATTATCAAAATGTAGTTGTTCATCTTAAATAAATATTTTTGTGATGTGCTATCTAAAAACAAAGTGCTATTTAAAGACAGAGTGCTTTTCTTTTGTCCTGTTCTGCTTGGTTTGCACATCGCTTCTCTTAAAAAAATACCATGCGGGCTATACAGGGCCTATTCTCCCCAGTTCTCCAATGACCCCTCCACCCCACACTGGATTTCTTGTTTAACTGAACGGTCTTCACCTTCGCTCAGCAGTTGGATTTGTAATTTTTGTAATGATTTCTGCAAGTGGAACCTTCTCGGTGGCTGTTTTAAAAACAGTCTTATTTTTCAAATTAGTTATTATTATTATCATTAATGTGTCAACACACAAATCCTATTAATAGTGCCTCTCCTGAATGAATTAGTTAGTGTGGGTTATGAGATGCTAATGTCACCTGTAGTAAAACAGCCAGGAAGTAGCCTGGCTAATTTCACATTCTTTAAAGAGAAGTGTTTATTTGGTCTGCGCACTCCATGCATAAAAATTTTTATTGAAATAGTTACTTGGTTAACTCCAATCCAGTCTTTTCAATCATAGTAATAAATAAAAGAATAAACTGAAAATGGGCTCTGACATTGGAGTGAGAACTAGATATGGCTTATTTTTTTGGCTAAATGTGATTTTGTATAAGTTTATAACTACCGTAGAGCTAGGCCTATCTTCACATGAAGTCTCCTACTCAGAACTGGCCCATGGGAAAGAGGGCACCCTCGGTAGGCGTTCATTCTATTTGCTTTGACATCCAAGTTCAGTAGATCCTTTCTGGGTGTCACATGGTTTCTGTGCCCTCTTCAGACTGGCCAGTATCGTCTCTTCTTTGTAAAAACAGCTTTATTTACTGGTTGTAGTGGCATCTCACATTCTGCAAATGTGGTTACTCAAAGTTAAGTTTTCTCAGTGTTGCCTCCTCTTGATTTATATTATTGCAAAGTCTTGGTGTTGGTCAGGTCCCTGAAGACACATGCTCACTGCCCGGAGCATTTTTCTTGTGGGCCTCACCCTCCACTTTCCTCTTCACCCCATCTCCCTTTCATGTGCCGTGGCCAAATCTGGAAGTGGAGAAATGTAAGTTTTCTCTTCTTGTAAGAAACATAAATTCAAGGCTGGTTAAAGCTGAAAACATCCCCCCAGTGAAGAGCAGAGTACCTTCTGTGGCACGTTCAAATATTCATTCTGGCTATCGCTGTTTGGATTTCTTCATGTCTGGAATTATGTAGACTTCAGTTATTGTGCTTGAGGTCACTTTGAATTAGTCTTCTAATATATTAATTACTATTTTAATCTAAAATATCAGGTACTATTTCCATCAGGGGGGACTTATTTAGTAAAAAATAAATAGCCTTCAAATTCAAACCATTATAACTATTGAGAGATAACACATAGTATGTCTGAAAGGAAGTGTTATGAATGGAAGTTGGATTGGGCAAATTTGGCTTAATATTTATCAGGAATATTAAATATTCAGAAATATTAAATATTTAGGAATATACACTATTCCTAAGGATTAGGAATACAGTGTGCGGACCTCCCTTTGTACTCGTGTTTGGTCACTCAGAGGCTGGGGGTGGGCCTGGGGTAATAAATAAGGGGCAGGACAGAAGCCACAGTTCTTTGGTAGGGCTCCCAGGCTATATAGGAGTCAGATCAGGAGCAAGCCAGAGCTGGTGATCACAGTGAACTCAGATCTGACAAATCCGGGCACGTCAGCGAGGTTGTGGGTGAGTGGAAGATGGCAGAGAACGCATAGTCCCAAAGGAGGAAGGTGTACGGTTGGGTCCAGCTGTCAGTTGCTGCCCCGGAGCTCTGGAGCTTAGAGTTGTCTGGCATCGCTGCCAACAGGCCTGCCTGAAGCTGAGGACTGCCTGGTGTTGGAGGCTTTGGTCACTTCCCCACTTGTCTAGATTTCTTGTGGTTCTCCCAGGTTATCCCTCAGTGGGGGATGGAAAGGAGTCCCCTGATACGGATAATTTCCTGTGTGGTTAAGGCACCTGTTACAGGCTTGTGGATGTGGATTATGCACAGATAGTTGTGGACCAAATGTACACAAACTTTCTGAATAGTCAACTAATTGGTAAATGAGTAAATAAATATGACTACAAGTTACAGTTAAGAAAATAGGCTGTTGAGGGAGACCAATTCGAATGGCATTTCTCCCACACAGTGCTGTATGACTTAGGGCAGCTTCGTTCATCATCTTGGGTCTTAAAATCATTTTTTCTGGGAGAATTTTATAAAGCATATTAGGTGATGCTTATATCTGCTTTTGTAGTGTCTCCTAGTAACATTTTCTGCACATACAAGCTCATTATAACAACAATAAACCACAGCTTGTCCATGATATTTCGTCACCACAGAGCTTTTAGAGGTGGAACCAGGCCAGGACACAGGCCTCTCAGGCACCGGCTGACAAAGTGAACCAATGATGCCTTTTTCCTGGTCTTTGGAGACAACGTGATACTAACCTAAACAGTTTGCCATGAGAATCCAGTGACAGAATATGTGAAGCACCTCAAATAGCCCCAGCTTCTCAATACATGTTCAGTATGTGCCAATTATCTTCCTTTCTGAACAAATTTTACATAGAAAAGGAAAACTGCTTTTACTATATTTTTAACATACTTTGAAAATGCAGTTATTAGTCTTCAAGAAATATTTTTGTGATGTGCTATCTAACAAGTGATCTAATGAATCTATGACTCTAACTTCTGTTTGGGTTTGACATAACCAGCTGAAATAAACAAGAAGTTATGTTTGGTTTGTTTTTTTTTTTTTTTTTTTTTTTACAAATGCTGCATTCACTGCACTAGCTTAGAAGGTGTACACTTGGAGAGAGTATTCTCCTCATAACAGAACCTATTGTTTATCTCGCAGCTCTGTTAACCCGATTTATTTTTCTGTCACTCCAGGTAGACGACCCTTCAGTTCAGAGGACACATCCCATTCTGTCCATGCAATTCACTAAGGGACAGCACACTGCTTCCTCCCGAGTGTAAGCACAGGGCACAGAGCTGCATCCTTAACACATTTTTCATTTTAACCAAAAAGCATTAACATTTTATGGAGGTAGTTGTGTCTCAGAGGAAAAACCCTTCCAGAAGAGTGGTATTATAAACAGTGTTATAAACACCAGGGAATGTCGAGTTGGAGAATTTGGCCCCTTGAATGTGGTACTCCATCTCTGTCGATGGCATTGAGCCCGCGCTGGAGAATTACCTGAAGTGTTTTGGCAAAAACTCCCACTTGGAATTGTTTCTAAATCACCTCCTTTTTAAAAAATGGTCTGTTCTGTGTGTGGCAAGAGTGGAGTTTTTCTTCTGTGAACTTTGACATCATAAACTTTTGATGCCATTGAAGAAGCTTTGCTCGCCTATTTCAGGAACTAAACTGTTCACTCTCTCTTAGGGGTTTATGTTTTCCTTTAGGTCCATTGTCTCAGGGTTGAAGAATGCCTGTTTCAAATATTTCAAAAAATTCTTATGAGTTTGTGTTAACAGTATTTACAGTTTTTATAAACATCGTTGCTATTTCTTTACAGAACTTAAAGCTTTCTCTTTGTGGAGAGAAAGATGTCACAGCCTCACAGCCTTTTTTTTTTTTTAGTGCTGCAAGAATCTTGATACTTGATGATCGCTGATTCTTGCTTTGCATGAATGCTGGCTCCATTACACTTTTGTGGGCATCCAACAATAAGTATGGCTTGCAGTATTCTCTTCCCAGACATAAATTGGAATTGCCGTTCTGTCTTTCTTGGTAAGAGTGTTCTGAGTGGTGGGTGATTCCTTCAGGTGGCCAACTGTCGTATTTATTTCCAGAAAAAACTTTTGTACTGATCAGTTGGTCTCAGCAATTTTGAGCTAGGGAATATCTTTAGGAAGTTCTTTGCAGATGTGTTTGTACTTAAGGTAATTTGGTGTTTGTACCTTAGTATTCGGGGAAATTTATTGAGAAAGAGTGTGGAATTTAGGTGTCTAGTAGCACTCTTTAATCTCTACTCAATGCTATAGTCATTTGCTGTCTCTACTGAAGGTTCTTTTAGACCGTGTGCTGCTTTGAGGAATTTTTAATATCAGATACAAATCTGGTAATAGTCTGAGGTATTTACCTGCAATGAAACGTGATTTGTATTTGTTTGTTTTTAATTTTTACTTTTAGAAACAGGTTTTATAACTGTGCTCAAGAATCATAAAAAAGGTAAATTTAAGGATTTTGATACACACTTTCTACTGAATTTAAAGGAAAATTAATTGGTTAGTACTCAGAGAACAAGTATACTAAAATGAGTATATATATATGAATATACAAAATGTATATATACATACTGAATATACATATACATGCATTTTACATATATATCTACTTATACATACATACCTGTATGATTGCTAGGTAGAAAATGTAATTTCCTTCAATTATTATAATGCCAGACAATTTTATGGCTTTATTTTTAGAAATTTAAATTCATGCCTTGGCATATTGCAAATTATATTGAATTAAGAAAAGAGATATTTTTAAGAGTCATTCATTTTGTACTATTTATTTCAGATTTTAAAATGTTCTCATTTTAGTAATTATTTCTCCCTAGCTTCATAAGAACTGATTTCTGAATATCATTCAAAATAATATGGGCAAATAATGTTTTTTTATTATACTTCCTTTAAAAGATACTATAAACTGTCTTTCCCCCAGTGCATTATTAACTGGAATTATGACTCAAATACGGTGGACCGCTATTATCTTCACTTGGTCAAAACATAGGCTGCAAGTTCCTGAGGTGCTCAACCTGCTCTTATGCTAAAGAATAAATGATTCAGATATGTTTATTTCCTATAATCACAGTTTTACATCACACGTTCACTACAAAGCACATTTATTATTATTTCTATTCTAAAATATTCATTTTTATATAAATTACATTTTTCACTGAAAATATTTATGAAACATTGATGGCATTTTCCCAGTTCTCCCAATCCTATTTTATAATTGTATTATGTACTTTAGAAAGGGAGATACCTTGAACTGTTATCAATCTATGTCTTGAACTGAATATAGTTCAGAGAATCTTTAAAAATTCTTTTAAAATGTAAGGGTATGTCATGGAGTTTTCAGGAATATTGCTTATCAAGCAAGGTCTTGCATACTTTGGCAAAATGTGGCTTCCCTTTTCATTGTCTTAATGCTATTTTTTAAAATAAAAATAAGGTCTTAATTGTAATGTGCAATGTTTGTCTATATGAAATTGAAATTTCTGTGGTCAGAAATGGTCAAATGGTGGCAATTTCATATAATTCAGCCCAATGTTTCAATTTTTCAGTAATTCCCTTTAAGGACAGTGCTTTTCATGTATATTTTTAATCCCACATTTAAAAATTTATATATATATATATGACATATGACATTATATTGGAAAATTTGAAGAAATATAAGAACAAAGAACCAAAAATACGTTATACTAGCAGTTTCAGGTTTACAACATGAATTAATATTCATATATATTTCAAATGATGACTACAATAAGTCTAGCTAGCATCCATCACCACACGTAGTTAGAATTCTTTTGTGTGTGATGAGAACTTTTAAGACCTATTCTCTTAGCAAGTTTCAAATATACAATACAGTATTATTAATATTACCAATAGTCATAACTTTTTAAGAGATATTTCCCTCCCCTAAATCCTGATAATCTCATGCATTACATTAGAACAGATTATTTGTCTTTCCATTTACTTTCAGTGCTACAATTCATCTAAATTAATTTTCTTGAGGTTTCATACACAGTCCAGTTTAGCCCATCATAACTCATGTATCCATATATATGGATATGCTTTTGGGCTTTTTATCTAGCTTGCATCAGTAGAGCACTCTCTTATATATAATTTAAAAAATAATATTTAGAAAGAACATGTTTACACCTAATACTTCTTCAGCAGATTACACTGCATTTCCTTTTAAGCCTCATGCACTTCTGGTTCACCCTTCCTTAGGGCAGAGGTTGGCAAACTGCCGAGTGTGGGTCAAATCAGACCCACTGCCTGTTTTTGTAAGTAGGTTTTATTGACACACAGTGATGTCCACCTGTTGATATATTGTCAGTCGTTGCACTTCTGCTTGAAATGCAGAACCAGGTAGTTGCTATAGATAGTATGGTCCACAACGCCTAAAATATTTACTGCCTGGCCCTTTATAGAAACGTGTGGTGACCTCTGTTTCAGGACACAGTTATTTCTGGTGTCAACACAAAACGTGAGGGGCTAATAAGACTATCCCCTTTGGCAAGAGTGAGATACTGAATGTGTCCTGCAGCTCCAGGACCCCGCCAGGGTCACTGCTCACAATCTCAGCCTCTCCTCTGCCTCTTTAGGAAGTGGCACATGTCCCTGTGGAAAAGATGTCCTGAATGCTAAGTTCAGCTATCGGAGTTTCCTTCTCTTCCTTCATTGCCTTACAGTTCTCATCATGCTGCAGCTAATGTGTTCACACATTGTTAGAACTTATTTTCTTATATTTCTCACCATTCTCAGTAAAAGTTTGGTATACATTATGTAATATGCTGTAAGTATTCAAACATATTTTGTATTTAAACACCCGTCTGCTCTGAGAGGATATCAGCTACATGAAGTCCCGACAGCGTCCCTGTTCTTTCCCTCCATGTATCTCGTCTCGGCCATGGAGTGTCAGTGTGTTACACAGATGGGTGTGAATCAGGTCAAACTAGAAGTCAGATGCATTCGTGGGCCGGGACTCTGGTTCCACGGTGATCACTTCCCCAAATTGAACTTCCTTCCTTCACTGAAAGCAAGGATAGACCAGAGTTTGATAAGTACTATTCAGATTATAAAATACTAATAATCTCAAGCTACAACAGGATGTGACTTTGTTTTATGAGAAATGTAGGCTGAAATTTATTGGTTAAGCATTTGAATTTATTAAACTGTTTGTGATTAAAACCCAAGAACTTATTTTAAACTTTGGAAGAGTGCCTTTCTCTCCTTCTGGTAATAGGTCTTTCACATAAATAATAAGTAGGCTTAATGCTTCTCCTCAGAGAGAAGACCCAGGTGTCTGCAGAATAGAACTTCAATTCCAAGTGAGATTCATTTTTCTGAGGGCCTGTAATTATAATTCAAGAGCTTTTGAGTTGATTCCTTACTGGAACACAGAGAGGGTCTTATAAATAGAGTCTTTTTAAAGATTTTAATTTATATGAAGTGGTCATTCATGTTACAGGGTGAATTAACCCATCTCTAGGGTTGAGAGGAAATATCATCACATGCACCATCACATTTCCAGGAAGGTTCTGAAGAGTGTGTAACTGACCGTGCTGATGGGCTCATGTGGATCATCCCACCAAGCCTGTTAGAGAGAATAGTATGGATGATTCCAGTAGTTACTCATTACAAAATCATTTAGTTTTAGTTTTTTTCTGTTAATGATGTAATCAGTACATCCAACGGTGGTGGAGAAAACGCTCACAAAATTGAATGTAGTCTAAGCTTTTCATCTCACTTTGACTCCCTAACTTCGAGACTGTCTAGGTAATCATGCTGCTCAGCTTAGAGGGAGAGTGTCTCAGACCTCCCTCCTCTTTCCTCTCCTCCTCTTCTCCAATGAAACAGCAGTATGTGTTGGGGGAGGAGCTAGCTTCTGTGATCTCAGGGCAGCCAAGAGGAGACCAGATCCTAAGATCCCTGTAGAGTTTACTGGATCTTCCTGGGACTGCTGTGGAGCTAGACTAATCGCCTGCTTGACCTTTTAACATGGAGGAACACTCTCCTTGGCTACTTGGATTGGGTCATACTTGTTCCATTTCTGCAAATGAGATTTTGCCTCTGATCCAACATCCCTGCCTTTTACAAGTATTCAGGTGTGCTGCTACCTAACACGCCACCTCAGGGTCACCTTGCTGGGCAATATGCAGGATCCTTTCAGCATGTGCAGGCTTTGGAGAATCAGAGATCCTACCTAGCTCATTTACCTACTTTACTTCTGCTGACACTTTCACATTGCATCTTTTGTGGTGTCATCAATGGTTTATTTACACATTCTTTGAACACAAACTTTTGAGTGTCTCCTATGTACAAGTTGGAGCTATATGTTTATCTACATATAGCAAAACAGCTAGAAGCATGTGTATTAAATGCTAATAGTGTCCATGCAAATCTAGTTCATTTTGCTTTTACATTTTTCAATTTTTAAAAATTCTGTGCAATACTTTTTTAGTCAAAGAAAAGAGAAATAAGTTAAAAAAAGAGCCAAATGTTTTATTAGAAAACTGAGAAAGGAAGGACATCGCTTGTTTGATAAATGTATAAAAATGACAACTTCATGAGAAAATAAATCATACTTAAAAAAACCATTTGCCTTTTTTACCTAACAAATCAGAAAATATCATGCTAATTATTTTTTCTGTTATAAACATTCAACTGGAGAGTTGGGTGAAGACAAATTATAATGTCAGTCAGAGTTCAGGTGGAAGAATTGATTACCTCAGGACTCACTAGGAAACATCCTCTAGGGAATAGTTTCTTCCATTACTAGATAAAATAAAAATTGTTTTTAGGATAGTCGTTTGACAATGTCATCATATCTTAATGTCAACGACACAATAGTAATACCTGTGGATGAAAAGTCCCCAACAGTCTTTAAATGTGAAAGAGAAAGGAACCTTTTGGGACTAGAAAAAATAAGAACCTTGAAGACAAAATTGATATGAAATCAGCTATAAGTCTAAGTTTTAATTACATTTGGATTGAAATTCAACCTGTTTCACAACACTTATGATTTTTATTTAAACTGATTTTCAGGTTTTTTTGTCTAGAATCAGAATTGATAGTTGTTAATCTAAAACTCTTTCTCAGTGCAGTAGTTTTATTAACTTATGGTTATTAATTTATAGTTTACCAATCCCCCATTTAATAAAGTTTTTTCCTTACATTGTAAGCACCCCAGGTGGTATTTGAGATTGCATTTTAAGAACTCTGTTGTAGAGCAAATGGTAACCAAATTGCTATGACTTCAGAATACTCAAAGCTAAATAAGATAAAAAATATTTTTGTAAGTTTCTATTTTTGAAGTAATTTCAAACTTCAGAAAATTTGAAAGACTAATGAAAAGATACACATGTAATACTGTATGTCAACTATAATTGGAAAAAAATTTTAAAAACAATAGTGAAAAGAATTCCTATATACCCATTTCCAAGATTCCTCTATTTTAGTATTTGCTTTATAGTGTTTACACACATGCACATATTCATACAAATATATTGTGTATTTGAAACATTTGAGAATAAGTTGATGGTTAAGGACATAATGCCCCGTTACATGTAAATGCTGTGTATGGGTCCTAGGAATAATGGCATTTTAATATATAACCTCAAATTCAAGCCAGGAAATTAAATAATTTATACTATAACAATCTATAGCCTTTATCCAGATTTCACAAATTGCCCTTAAAATTTCCTTTATAACAACAGAAAACCTTATGTTGTGTTGACTTTTCAGTTTTCATTTCATTTTATAGTTTAATTTGGAAGAGTATCTAAATCCCCCCTTGTATTGAATGGCCTTGAGATTTGTGAAGACTGCTAGTCAGTTCAGTTATTTTTCAGAATGTTCCTCATTTTGGGTTGGTCTGAGGTTTTCTCGTGATTTGATTGAGGTTTTACATTTTTGGCAGACACCACACAAAAGTGACGATAGTGTCTGCAGTGCATCTTATTAGGAATCACTTGTGGTGGTTTTGTCCCATTCCTGATGACATTAAGGTTGGTGCTAGTTTACAGTTTTCTCGACTGAAAAACTCATTATTTTTCCCTTATGAATTAATATTGCAGGAGAATATATGAGAAGATGTAGATATCTAATTTACTATTAATTATTGCCAGGAAATGTGTCAACTAATCATTTTCTAACTGCATTGTTATTGCTATGTTTGTCAGTTGGCATTCTGTTACAAGGAAGAACATGTCTTTCTTTTTATTTATTTATTTATATCAGCCTGGACTCATAAATTCCTATTTTATTCAGTGGAGTCTAATCACTGTGCTATAACCCATTAATATAATTACATTTTTTTTTACACTGAAAGTATTCCAGGCTTGATTAGTGGGGGCTTCTTCACACTGACTTCTATGCTTAGAACATTTCCCTGTCATTCTTTGAGCACCACTTTATGTTCTGTCACAAGAAGCCATTCCAGTTTCACCATGCAGTTTCCTGCTCCAGGGCTGAAGTCATCTCTCTAAGGAGCCAAGTCTAATTTAACTGAATGATATTTAAAAACTAATATCTGTGTGGCAGGTGTGTTCATTGCTACTGGAGTGCTATTCTAGTCTTCCACAGTGGACAGAGATAGAAAATAAATTTTTGTTTAATTTTTATTGGGTGACATTGGTTAATAAAATTATATAGGCTTCAAGTGTACATTTCTATAATACATGATCTATATATCACATCATGTGCTCACCACCCAGAGTCAGATCTTCCATCACCATATATTTGACACCCTTTACTCTCTTCTTTCCCCTCCTCCCCCCTTACCCTCTGGTAACCACTAAACTGTTGTCTGCGTCTATGAGTTTTTGTTTGTTTTGTTTGTTAGCTGCTTTCAGTTTTAGATCCCACATATTTTTAACAGCCACTTGTAATGCTAAGAACAAGAGCAAGTGCCATGCTTATGCTAGGAGTCTTAGCGATTTACATTTATATATCTGAAGTGAAGTCCAGGAATGAGATAACATCACACAGTTGAGTGGAAATGCAAATTATTATTTTAAGTTTCCTTTGACTTCTTTACCTCAAAATATCATGTCTGGGATTTTCAATATAATAGTATTAATTATTATCAGAGATGGATTCAAATCGCAAAGAACAATCTAATGTTGAAAGAAGCTCCTGTAATTTTGGCATCCTTTCATTTACGTTAAACAAATTGTTCATGTGCAATTAAATTTTGCAACTACCATTTAATAGATTCTGGCACATCAGCCAATACCCCAAGATAATATGAAAATAATAGTTCCTAAAAGGGTTCTCTTCCTTTGTAGAATTTTATTTCAAAGGAAAGTTTTTCACAAAAAATTATCTCCAGTTTTGCTGGTCCTAATAGCGAAATATATTCATTTTTAATGAGAAATACTTTAGGAAGATGAATCTTGAGGAATGTGTAACTTTATATAAATAAAAAGCACACATTTTCAGCTTAGTTTTAACAGAGTTCTGAGAAATTACCTTCCTGAGAGAGCCATGAAAGACACTCTGGGCTTTTAATTTATAAGACTGATTGATGATGTTCAAGGGTATACTTTAGAAAGCCATTATAGTACTGAGGTAAATAACATTCTAGTACATGTTTGTAATAAAGGTTATGCTAAAGAAAAAGAATACTCTGGTGTTCTAATGTTGTTTCAGAAAGTACAAACATTTGAGCATTGTTTGAGGAACAATTTACGAAAAACATGAGACTATGAATATGGCTAAAAAAATATGTTAAGAACATAGTTATTTCTGAATCTCTAAATAAAATCACTTCTGGATTCTTTTTTTTTTAAAGATTTTATTGGGGAATTGGGGAAGGGGAACAGTGTGAGAAATTCTTAACTTAATCAAAATAAAAATGAGCAATAGAAGGCCTTTCTTCAC
>NW_017733273.1:0-10308 GCF_001890085.2 Hipposideros armiger | reverse complement strand
TTCCAGAACTATGTTGAATAGAAGTGGTGAAAGTGGGCAGCCTTGTCTTGTTTCTGATTTTAAGGGGAAAGCTTTTAGCCTTTCCCCATTGAGTATGATGTTTGCTGTGGGCTTATCATATATGGCCTTTATTATGTTGAGATATGATCCCACTATTCCCACTTCGCTAAGAGTTTTTATCATAAATGTTGCTGGATTTTGTCAAATGATTTTCCTGCATCTATTGATATGATCATATGATTTTTATTTTTCATTTGTTAATGTGATGTATTACATTAATTGATTTGCGGATATTGAACCAACCTTCCATACCAGGAATGAATCCCACTTGATCATGGTGTATGATCTTTTTAATGTGACGCTGAATTCGGTTTGCTAGTGTTCTGTTGAGAATCTTTGCATCTATGTTCATTAGGGATATCAGCCTGTAGTATTCCTTTTTTGTAATATTTTTGTCTGATTTTGGGATCAGAGTAATAGTTGCCTCATAAAATGTGCTTGGGAGCCTTTTCAGAAATACAGAAGGAGTCTTCTGTATTTTTTGGAATAGTTTGAGGAGAATAGGTATTAATTCTTTTTTGAATGTTTTGTAAAATTCACTTGTGAAGCCTTCTGGTCCATGACTTTTGTTTGTTGGAAGCTTGTTGATTACTGACTCAATTTCTTTGGTAGTAATCAGTCTGTTCAGAGTTTTGGATTCTTCTTGGTTCAGACTTGGTAGATTGTAAGCTTCTAGAAATATATCCATTTCTTCCAGATTGTCAAATTTGTTGGCATATAGTTGCTCATAGTATTTTCTTACAATTTCCTATATTTCTGTGGCATCTGTTGTCACTTCCCCTCTTTCATTTTTGATTGTATTAATTTGGGTCATCTCTTTTTCTTGGTGAGTCTGGCTAAGGGTTTGTCAATTTTGTTTATCTTTTCAAAAAAACAGCTCTTGGTTTCATTGATCTTTTTTATTGTTTTTTTGGTCTCTATTTCATTTATTTCTGCTCAGGTCTTTATTATTTCCTTCCTTGTACTCCCTTTGGGCTTGTTTTGCTGTTCTTTCTTCAGTTCCCTTAGGTGTAAAGATAGTCTGTTGATATGAGATTGTTCTTGTTTCTTTAGATAGGCCTGCATTGCTATTAATTTTCCTCTTAGGACTGCTTTCGCTGCATCCCATAGATTTTGAGTTGTTGTGTCTTCATTGTAGTTTGTCTTGAGATAGCTTTTGATTTCTTCCTTGATCTCAGTTTTGACCCAGTTGCTATTTAGTACCATGTTATTCAGCCTCCATGTATTTATGTGCTTTCCGGGTTTCTTCTTATAATTGATTTCTAGTTTCATAGCATAGTGGTCAGAGAAGATTCTTGATATGATTTCAATCTTCTTAAACTTATAGAGACAGGTTTTTTGTCCTAACAAGTGGTTTATCTTGGAAAATGTTCCATGTGCACTTGAGAAAAATGTATTTTCTGTTGCTTTTGGGTGAAATGCTCTAAAATTATCAATTAAATCCAGTTGGTCTAAAGTGTCATTTAAGGCCACTGTTTCCGTGTTGATTTTGTCTGGAGGATCTGTCCATTGGTGACAACGGGGTGTTGAAGTCCCCGACTAAGATAGTGTTGCTGTTGATCTCTGTCTTTATGTCTGTCTAAAGCTGTTTTATATATTTAGGAGCTCCTATGTTGGGTGCATAGATGATTACTAGGGTTATGTCCTCTTGTTGAATTGATCCTTTTATTATTATGTAGTGCCCTTCTTTGTCTTTTATTGTAGTCTTCATTTTAAAGTCTATTTTGTCTGAAATGAGTATTGCCACTCCAACTTTTTACTCATATCCAGTTGCGTGAAATATCTTATTCCATCCCTTTACTTTCAGTCTGTGTGTGTCTTTTGATCTGAGATGAGTCTGTTTTCTTATCCACTCAGCCACTCTATGTCTTTTGATTGGAGCATTTAATCCATTCACATTTAAAGTGATTATTGATAGGTGCATATTTATTGCCATTTTGTTATTTGTATTTCTGATCTTCCTGGGCTAGCTTGTTTTCCCCTTTCTTCTGTTTAATAAAGCTCTTTTAACATTTCCTGCAATGCTGGCTTGGTGGTAATGAATTCTTTAAGTATTTTCTTTTCTGAGAAGCTCTTTATCTTTCCTTCAATTTTAAGTGATAGCCATGCTGGGTAGAGCAATCTTGGTTGTAGGCCTTAATTTTGCATCACTTTGACTATTTCCTGCCACTCCCTTCTGGCCTGCAGAGTTTGTGTAGAAAAGTCAGCTGTTAGTCTTATAGGAGTTCCTTTGTATGTAACCTGCTGTCTTTCTCTTGCTGCTTTTAAGATTCTGTCTTTGTCTTTAACCTTTGCCAGTTAACTATTATGTGTCTTGGTGTGGACCTTTTTGGAGTCAGTTGTTTGGAACTCTCTGCACTTTCTGGGCTCGTATGTCGATTTCCTTCACCAGGGTAGGGAAATCTCAGTCATTATTTCTTCAAATACAATCTCGATCACTTGCTTCTTCTCTTCTCCTTCTGGTATTCCTATGATGTGAATGTTGTTGTGCTTGATGTTTTCCCACAGCTCTCTTAAACTATTTTCATTGTTTTTATTCTTTTTTTCTTTCTGCTGTTCCAACTGGGTGATTTCTGCTGTTTTGTCTTCTAAATCACTAATCCAATTGTCTGCTTCACCTAATCTACTGGTGATTCCTTTGAGTGTGTTCTTTATTTCAATTATTGTATTCTTTAGTTCTAACTGGTTGTTTTTTATGATTTCTGTATCCTTCTTTATGTCCTCCCTAAGTTCCTTAAACGTTCTTATCATTAGTGTTCTAAACTCTGTCTCTGAATTGTTGAATACCTCTGTTTCATTTAGTTCCATTTCTTGAGGTTTCTTCTGATCTTTTACTTGGGACATGTTTCTTTGTTTCTTCATTCTGACTGTCACTCTGATTGCTTCGATGTATTATATCACTAGAAAGAAAAAAAAGGAAAAAAAGAAAGAAAAAGAAATAGAGAAAAAGAGGGGAAAAAAAGGGGGAAAAAAGAAAAAAAAGGGGTAGTTGCTCTCTGCCAACTTTAATCTGCAGAACACTTGCTCAGCAATAGAGAGACTCTGGGCAACTCAGCACCAGCTGTTGTGGGGAAGGGCTTAGTACATCATGGGCCGACCTCCCTCTAGACTTGAAGTAAGCTTCCCACAATTAGTTGCTGTGTGCTCTGGAACTGTGCTTACCACCAAAAATCCTTACAGTTTGTTGTGGGCTGTCTGCTGCTGCAAAAAACCTTCTGTGGCCTGCGGAGGTAGGGGCCAGGGACCAGGGGCTCAGGGTGCCCCTGGCAACACAGCTCTAGGTGGGCAGGGCAGACTGCCAAGGCACCACAGGATGTGGTCAGTGGCCCCCACCAAGTCAGAGCAGCATGCGCTCCTGCATCAGCAGCCAGCCCACCCAAACTCGCCTGGAAATCCCCGGCCAAATCATGCAGGCACACAGCTCGTGGCCCTACTCTCCCAGGAAAACTCCCAATCTCAGCCTGTCCCAATCAGCCGGTTGAAGATCAGGCCGAGTAGCCTGATAGCCAGTCGCCACCCAGGCAACTCTGCATGTGCAGTGAGGAAATTGGGGACCTAAGGCGAGTCGCGCACTCCCGGGTCTCAATAAGCAGTCTGTTGTAGTCAGAGCGCACTTGCCCGGCATTTCCTTGGCTACGCAGCACAAACAGTGTGGAGGGTGGGGATCCAAGGCTGCATGTGCACGCAGGCACGCATGCACACATGCACTCCTGCGCCAATTCCAGCAGACCAAAGCAGTTTCAGACCTGAGCCTCTGTGGGAGGGCCCAGCCATGAAAAAATGGTGCCCTCCCGTGCACTACTCATGTGCAAGCTCCACACCAGGGGAACAATGGTTCCAAAAACCTCCAGCTCCTGCGCCAAAGGCACTCAGCTCAGTCCTTCCCGGAGGCTCCTTGTCCCCGCTCACAAAGCCACTCCCTCCACTAGGAACCAGGTGAGTGCTCTCCAGTGAGCAAGTCGGTTTGCCGGCTCCACTGGGTCTCCAGCTGCCCTCTGCTTCACTGAGTTGAGCAAAGAGTCCTCACTATTTTCAACTTCCAGATATCGTAGAACTCCTCTTCTCGGCAAAGTAACTCTGGGCTGGTAAGCGTGATGTGGGACCGGAGGGTGTCGCCCCCAACAGGAGAAGCCTCCCCACCATTGAGGTGTCCCTTGCGGGGTTCATGCTCTCTCGTCTCCGCCCCTCCTACCGGACTTGACATGGCCTCGTCTTTAAGTCCTTCGTTTAGAGGTTCTGCTCATCTAGTGTCCAGGAAAATCCACGGTTGAATATCTTATAAATCATTTGTAATTTTGGAGTGATCCTGGGAGGCAGTCAGCACATTGTCTATTCCTCCATCTTACCGGAAGTCCTCACTTCTGGATTCTTGATCAAGATGGTGCTTTGTCTTGTTTGCTATGATACGAAACAATACAATAAAATAGAAAATCAGCTTACTCTATTCTGAAGTACTATTTGGATTTGATTAAAGACCATGACAGTGTTGATTTTTGGATCAAATCTTAGGTTAAACAGCTCCATTAATTGAATTGATTTATGTTTGTGCTGATTGTTTATTGGAAGGGACCCATCCTTAAAAGATACAGCATCCAAACTAAATTATTTCTGATTATGGAAGAGGCATGATTCTTGGTTTCTATCATTAAAAATTATCATTTTAATATATAGTCATTTAAGTAAAAGAAGGCCCTTTAAATAAAATGTCTTTTTTTCAGGAATTAGTTTTTTTTAATAACAACTTCATTAGCATATATTCTTTTTATACTTATATAGGAAATAAATGATTTGTTTGCTCGTAATAGATTTACATTCTCTGTAAAATATGATTGAATCTACCAATTGCTTGATTTGATTTTTTTAATGAATTACCATAATGAAATAACATAATGATTTAAACAACGTTGCAGATATTTCAGCATATGTGATATATGTTTCCTTTATATTGATTCTTGTAAATTACTCAGGAGGAATTGGTTAGAAATATCCTCAGGAGCCGTGAGTAAGGAAACTGTCTCAGCTCTTATCTGTCCCAGTTTTCCTTCTTCTTGTCAAATCCTGCAGATCGTCCAGGTCTGACACCATCGTCTTTCCTCCTCTTCAGCGCCGAGATGCTGTGGCTTTCTAAGTAGGGCCTGGAACGAACCCGTCGCTCAGTCTCCCTGCAACTGCTCCAAGTATAGACTTGATGGATCAGCTCTCTTCAGAGCTGCCTTGTTGAAAGGCTCCATTTCCCTCCACACACGCTCTGTAAGGCTGCGTGGCACTCACTTGTGATTCAACAACGGCTTCTCTTTCATTTGCACCCCAACCCAGATTAACTCCAGATTCCATCGAGTTTAAGAAATCAAGTATAAGTGTGAATGTCAGAACGTCCTGAAGCTCTCACTTGAAAATCCTTGAAAACATACCAGTGAAGGAACTTTTTTGTTTCTTTGTTTTGTCCTTCTCAGAAAGAATTGAGGGGTGGGCTAAAGTAGGAAGTAGTTAGAATTTCTACTTATATAACTCTTACTGAGAAAATAAATTTTATCACCCACATTTCAGGCAGTATATTGATTGGAGGTTTTGTTTTGTTTTTTTTTTAATCGGAGAAGAACTGAGTATTAATTGATCTTGCCTTCTTATTTAGAAATCAATGGAACTGTAACTGATGTAATTCTCTCACACAGTAACATCATTCATGAACTCATTTAGGTGTCAAGTATTTGAAGCGTATTTTTAGTGTCGACTTCTAGTAATGACAAACCAGTGATACTAGGTAAGTTTGTTGAGTTTCATTTTTCTTAGTATATAAAAAGTTTTGTTGCTTTAACCCCTGAATTAGAACTTTGTCCTCTTGGTAGCAGAGTTCAAGGGTACAGTGACCCAGTGATAGTAAGTACTGAAGTTTGCCTGATATCATGCTTTTGCTTTTCTACCACAATTATTACTTTCCTTCCCTGGCATTAGAGCCTTGCTGCCATTGTCAAGGCACCGGTTGTATGTTGGAGATCTGTGATGCCCCATCCATATTAGGATACTGCCTTCACGGTGCTGCCCCTCGAAAGGAAAAAAGAATGAATTTCTAGTAACTAATGAGGATGATGGTTAATATTTATACATACATGCAACATACATATAGGTATATATAAAATAATATATTTAATCCCAAGTTGTGAAGAAGAAACATTGTATATTTAATAAATATCCAAATATTACTTGCAATTTGTAGAAAATGATGATGTGTATGTTAAAGTACATGATGTAAAGCTTTGGAGTTCTATTTTCACTCTCAGCTATGGGCATAGGTTATGGTGATATTAGTAAATCACCTCATGTCTCTTTCTCCATAGCTGCAATATGAGGTTCGTGCTGGTTTGTACTTCAAAGAGTTTTTGAAAGGTTTCAATAAGACCATGAATGCCAAGTTTATAAGTACCCACACACATGAGATATTCAGTAAAGGTTATTATAATTATTAGTAGTAGCTGCTATTGTGAAATAAGGTGCAAAATATGCATGACTGAGAAAAAAACAGAATAATTTAAATAAGTTTCATGTGTATTTATTCTACCTGTAATTATGTTCACATCTTCTACCTCTCAACTTTATTTCACCTGTATTTGACTTCCGAGCCACCAGGTCAGTGATTTTCCTGGTCATATGTGTATCATATCAAGGGTATTTCTGTAATGGTTAGTTTGGACATATCATTATATTGGGTTCACAGAAAAAAAACCAAAAGCAATTAGTAAGGCTCGACT
Organism: Hipposideros armiger; assembly: GCF_001890085.2. Lineage (NCBI taxonomy): Eukaryota > Metazoa > Chordata > Mammalia > Chiroptera > Hipposideridae > Hipposideros > Hipposideros armiger. Next base: position 3,502 of record NW_017733273.1, on the reverse strand, counting down.
TATTCTTACCACTCTACTTTTATTCTGGACTGTGTGGGATTTTGAGAAAAATAACTCACTTCCTGCCAAAGGAAACTGAGGAAGATTAAGCCAACAGGAAAACAAAACAAAACAAAACAAAACAAAATAAAAACTATCTGTACTACAGGCCTTTTCCTGCTTATCATTTAAATTGCAGTCTGACTAGTATTGGTGACAAGATCTTTAGACATTTCATATTTTTAGCACTTTCAATGGCTTATTATTTCCATAAGAGCTTTTCATTTTATTAAATGTAATTTAAATATTTTGGGGAGGTAAGTTTTCTGAGGTGAGGTAGGTTCAGAGGAATGACGAAAGGCATGTATAAGGGGAAAACTGAAATTCAAAGATACTCCCCCAAACCCTAATTTGTTTGTTAGTTTAAATATCTACCATTTCTGTTCCCATCAGACATCTATTAGGTGTGATTAAATGGTCTGGTTTAACAATGGAAGCTCTGCGTGTTTCCTCTTGCCCATACTAGCCAACACATTCCATAAGATACAGGTAGCATAAGAGGGTATTGGACTAATGATTTGTGAAATATTTTACTCCCAGCTGGAGCAAATGTTCCACGTCTCGTGGCATACAATTTCGTGTTAAGAATGATTTTTGTTTTCATTTAGAAAGCAAGCATTATGAAAAAATTGTGTTCACGCAAAAGCACACAGGCTGTAGTGAAGGTGTCCACTGATGTCACAGCAGCAGCTGTGGACGTCCTTGTGCCCGGAGGCGGAGGGGGCTGTGAAGCAGGTGACGTGCCTGAAATGTGGACTCCCTGCGGCTGAGCTATGAAGCGACCGCGAGCCCCTAGAAAATATCGTTAGGCAGCCTGTGCGCATCCCAGGAAGATGGGGTGGCAGTCTGCCATAGCATATGTGCTCGGCTTCCCCTGAGTCACCCTGATCTCCCCTAAGTTCACCCACTCTTCTCCAAATCCTTCACTTCAAAATAAGTGGTATACTTAGGAGCACCCCCTGAGTGAAATAAATAGGAATCTGTGAACTAAAAATAATAGATAACATGGTGTGATCATTGTCAGCCTATGCAAACTTCTCAGGCTGTTCTCCACAGCTTTTAAATGTGTGTGTGTGTGTGTGTGTGTGTGTGTGTGTGTGTAATTTTTTTCTTTCTACCATCTGCTCGTGTCCAGTGAGAGCATTTCCTGCCGAGCCGCCCCTTCGCTTCCTCCCGACAACTCTCTGACATGCTTTTAGACCCTCTAGCGTAGCTCCGTCTTATTCCCAAATGTTTCCTCTCTCCTGCTCATGGCTGGGCTTCACTGACCATCCCCCTGACCGTGCAGAGGTGTCCAGGCTTGTCGGAATTCACTACTGGCATCATCTGGCAACTGTACCAACAAGTTTTTGGTGTTGTTGAAAATAGGATTATCAGGCCAAAAGCAAAACATCAAATAAGAGTTAAGAATCAAGCTGCAACCAAAATGAAAGTAAAATTCTAAATTGTGATAGTCACGATGGAGGTAGGAAACCTTAGGAAGTGTGCCTGCTCTTCTGGAAATGTCCCCAGGTCTCCGCATTCATAGATTCACAGAGTAGGCGCCTCTGTTTTCTCATTAGCCTCACTGTAGACATATTTTAAAACCACACTGACACACTCTTGGAGGTTTATTTAATCTCTCTCTTTTATCATGATGAAAATTTCCTGTGAATAGAAACTCCCTCATTCACCATTGGTGTTTGGCACATATATGTATGCAGTTTTTGTTTTTACAATTAAATAAATTATATCAGACAACCTCCTCCCTGATGCTATGTAAGAAGCTTTATCTCAAATTTAAGAATTTCACTTTGAATATAAATAAACTTTTAGTAAACCTGGGAGGTGAAAGAGTAAATATGAATCGTTCCATTTTATGCGCTAAGCTGTCAAAAGAACAAGGGCTGTGCAAGCTGCCACGTAAATCTTCACCGAAGCCTGGTGCCTTCTGATGTCTGTGCCTGATTCAAGAGGTTGCACAGAAATTACGGCAGACTTGATGTCTTAACTCCAAGCTCTTACTGTCAAGTGATTGAACTGAGGTGTACCTTCACCTTGATTGCTTTCTGATTGGAGAGTTTCTTACTCTAAAAATTAACCATCTTTGATTTCAAGCTGCCTCATTTTACTAAAATAGAACTAATAGGGTAAGTTTTCCTATAAAATGAATCTTCTGTTACTGTTTAAATGACAGGTACAAAATGACTTATTTTCTTAGAAGTAATTAGTGTTTTTAGTAACACAAAATTTGAAAAAAAATTGCAAAAACTGCAAAGGGTATACAAAGAAAAGCATGACTTCTCACCCCAGAAGGTCCCTATCCTCTTTTCAGAGGAACCCCTTCCTCTCTCATTTATTGTATTTATCTCAGAAATACAAATATTTATTTTTACATATTTTTATATATTTTTACATTCATGTGTAGTATTTATCTACACATGTTAAAGCATGTATTTACATACAACACTATCTTTTTTATCTATTGTTTCATAACATTAAATTGGCCGCTTAAAACAACCTACAGTTAGTATTTCACAGTTGCCACGAGTCAGGAATCCAGGTGTGACTGAGCTGTATCACTGCTGCAGGGTCTCCCATGAGGCCACAGTCAGAGAGTCGCTGGGCAGGGGCTCATCTGAAGCCTTGACAAGTGCAGGCTCTACTTCCAGTTTAGGTGCTTGTTGGCAGGATGTGGCTTCTGATGGCCTGTGGTGAGGGTTTCTGTTCCTGCTGGTACTCCACAGACCACCCTCAGCTCCTTGCCACACAGAGCTCTCCAAGAAGGCAATGGACAAAGTCTGATGGAAGTTACACCTTACGTAATTCTAATCATGGAAGTTATATCCTGTCGACTCTGAAGTATTCTATTGATTAGAAACAAATTACTTAAGGGGAGGGGTTTACACAAGTCCATGAACACCAGGAGGCAGGAAGTAGTGGAAACCATCCTAGAAGCTGTGTAACTAAGCCTGGCATCAAAATCCTCACAATCCTTTCACGTGCTGAGCACCTGAGCCTCCATCCCAGTTCCCTGGAGCACTGAGCTATTGCAGAATTTGCTCCAAACCCAAACTCTCACCTTCAGAAGCAGGAACCCAGCTGAGATGCAGGTGGGTGGGTTGTTAAGGGAACTCCTGGAGCACAAGTCTCCTTGGTCTGCGCATGTAGGAAACGAAAGGGACGAGTCATCTCCTGCCCAGCACACAATGGTGGGTGAGGCTTAGGGTAACAGCTACAGACATTCCTAGTCAGTAAAGTGGAAAGCAGGAGGTGAGAAGGGGTCCCTAACATGTTGGAATCCAGCTGGGCTTGTTGGAAGTTTCTTGATGAAGTTTCAAGGCCTGGGAATAACTGTAACTTTGGTTTTTTGTATAGATTCATGCATCAAGTGGTTGAATCCTCCCCCACCTTCCCCTGGGAATATCTGAAAGGTGTTACTGTTCTACTACTTTTACTGCATTTCAAAATCCAAGAGCCTTAG
>NW_017733272.1:86924-97572 GCF_001890085.2 Hipposideros armiger | reverse complement strand
ATATACTCTTTGTGATAAATTATTTGAATTTACTAGGAAAATGTCATCTCCCTCTCTAATCACATACTTTTGTCCTTGCGTGTTTTGTTACTTAACTGTTTTTTCTTTGTCTGCCATTGGTCTGAGGGCTAGCCATAATCTCAACTGCAGTCATTTTCTTTAGCTTTAGTTTTTGCAGTACATCTATCCACTTAGATGTGCCCTACAACTATCACCCTTGAACTTTTACTTTTGGACATACAGTTTCATGGAAGTTGATTCTCTCAACTCAAGTTGTAAAAATCCACATTTTGTATATGGCATGTGCTCTCATCTGTAGATTTATCTGCTAATTTTAGATCTCTATTTTGTTCTGACTTTGGCTGTACAGACTATAGTCATTGCAACAGCAAGTGTCTTTCCTCAAGAATGTCAATAATGCAACTTTGGATAGTTGTGGCTTTTGTGGCATCATCTATAAGTATAAAGAAAGAGATTTTATATGTTTGCCAGATCAGCCTATACACTGCGTGCCCTAACACTCACAGAGTTAAGGCTGCGGAGGACTGTATGGCTTATCTAATTTCATTGAGGTCAAATAAGAAATATTGTAGTCTATAGCCTCCTCTTGCTGACAAACCAATCTGTTTCTTATTGAATCCCTTAAGAATGTCTCACAATTCATCTACTAACAGACGCTTATTCAGATTATGCATTTATGCAAATTCAATAGTCTCACAATATTCTGAGTGTGGTAGGGATTTACTTAAGGCAGTGATCATTAAACACTTTCTGTACAGAGTCAGATACTAAATATTCCAGACTTTGTAGGCCATGTGGTCTCAGTATCAACTTAACTCTGCCATTGTAGCAAGAGAGTAACCATGGACAATATGTAAATGAATGCACGTGGCCATATTTCAATAAATACAATGGGTCAGATTTGACCAGTTAGGTGTAGGCTGCAGACCTCTGGCCTCTGAGAAGCTACTGACATGACATATGCCTTTAATTCAGAAATTTCCTCCCTATATGAACATAATAATTAAAGTTCCTGCAATGATAGTTAGCTTATTTCCTGACTATTTTTAGTCAAGATGGCTTGTTTATCTATGTATTTACTGCAAATAGTTATTGTTCATTCAGCCATTGAGCACTATTTTACTTAAGTTTATATAACAATTTTTAACACTATAATTAAATCAAGATCTCTGATCCAAAATCCTTATACCATTAAATATCACTACCTTCTCCACCCCTTCTCTTACTTAAATGTGAAAGCACTTGAATAGAAGTCTCCAATTAAGAAGACAAAAAAGTAAGATTTTTATTTTAAGCAATTTGCATATTCATTTTTGTGAGTTTTAGTATGAATGTGTCTAGCAACCCTGATGGAAGGTAGGGCCTAAGATCAGCAGAACAGTATTGTTAAAGAAATATGGTAAATGATATGGATGCTAAAGATGGGAAGGGAAGAAGCAGGCATATGTCCCAGGCATGGAAAATAAACTCTGTATTTGNGAGTCAGATACTAAATATTCCAGACTTTGTAGGCCATGTGGTCTCAGTATCAACTTAACTCTGCCATTGTAGCAAGAGAGTAACCATGGACAATATGTAAATGAATGCACGTGGCCATATTTCAATAAATACAATGGGTCAGATTTGACCAGTTAGGTGTAGGCTGCAGACCTCTGGCCTCTGAGAAGCTACTGACATGACATATGCCTTTAATTCAGAAATTTCCTCCCTATATGAACATAATAATTAAAGTTCCTGCAATGATAGTTAGCTTATTTCCTGACTATTTTTAGTCAAGATGGCTTGTTTATCTATGTATTTACTGCAAATAGTTATTGTTCATTCAGCCATTGAGCACTATTTTACTTAAGTTTATATAACAATTTTTAACACTATAATTAAATCAAGATCTCTGATCCAAAATCCTTATACCATTAAATATCACTACCTTCTCCACCCCTTCTCTTACTTAAATGTGAAAGCACTTGAATAGAAGTCTCCAATTAAGAAGACAAAAAAGTAAGATTTTTATTTTAAGCAATTTGCATATTCATTTTTGTGAGTTTTAGTATGAATGTGTCTAGCAACCCTGATGGAAGGTAGGGCCTAAGATCAGCAGAACAGTATTGTTAAAGAAATATGGTAAATGATATGGATGCTAAAGATGGGAAGGGAAGAAGCAGGCATATGTCCCAGGCATGGAAAATAAACTCTGTATTTGTGATCATTCTCTCTAAAATTGTAATCAGCAGTGTAAGTGGCATTCATTAAATAAATAAATGAATGCCACAGAGCGCACACAGAAGGTTCAAAACTGCTGTTCATCTCAGAAGTTTCCCTGCTTTATAGAACACAACTCTGGGGGTAGACATACTGAAGATAGTAGAAAATCTGTCATGCTTATAAGAATAATCTGCAAAATTTGTTTCACCTAAACCCTAAGGAAATCACTGAAAATTCACTAGTAAGAAATGAAACCCATGGGGAACTATTAATAGCTTAACACAGTTTGTGTGTTCAAATTAATTCCATTTATAAGAAGAATGGAGTAGAAATCCCACTATTTTCATCATAACTTCATAACATTAAATGTAAAAGTGTGAATTGCATCATATAGGTTAAGAAGGCAATGCAAGTATTAAGTAGAGGGTGTGGTTATCTGGCTCAGGCTCTCCTTTGGATCAAAGGTAATGATTCTCACTTGACTTATTAACAGCTTTCCTAACCTCATGAATGATCAAAAAGGAAAATGAAATCAGCAAAATTATCACATTTGTAAATAATAAAAAAATTCACATGATAGTTTTGCAGTAGAAATAGAAAAATGTTCCTAAGGTAGCCTGAAGAAATGGTCAGCAAATTTAACCTTATATCTGGATATATTTGGGTATAGTTAAATTGGTAGAAGACATGAAGCCTTACTTCTACATAAAAGATGGAAAGGAAATTTTCAGACATGAAAAAAATTACAAATACAAATATCTGTTCAATAAAATTACATATGATAAAGTCTGTTAGTTTTGCTAGAAGTGTCAGAAGCCTTATTTTTAAGAGCATAGCAAAAAACATATTTATATGCATATGAATCCAATAAAGTATAAACAAAGACAACATCAAATTGTTGTGGAATGAAAAGAAATGACCTGGACTTCAGGATGAATTGGAACTAGGGTCTTTAAAGCAGCCAAGTCATTGTGTATCTGTGGTGGCTGCATTCTGTTTCAACACATGTAAGCTTCCTCTATATTGTAGAATTAGCATAGAGTTTTAATAACCTACCCAACATTTATTCTCTTTCTTGTTTGTTAACAATCCTGGTTTTGAAAATGTGGATGTTCTCTTTTGCGTGGCCATGAATACCAGTCGAAGCCTCTCTATTTGCAGCCCTAGAGAGCTAATTCTTGCTGACCATAAGCCAACCATATTTGTATTCATTCCTGTGACTGCGGTTAGTTCAGGCATAAGATTAAGATATAATTCTGGCACAGGCATTTTACTGCAAGCCCAAAGAGAATGAAATAACAGAAACAATTATGATGATATAATTGAGCTGCTAAATTAATATATCTTGTAGCTGCACTGTTTTGAAGTACTGTTTTATACAATAATGAATTTCATTGTTGTTTAAATCCGTTGAATTTAATTTTGTTATTATCAGCTGAAAACATCCTAAATGATTGTGGGGGTAAAAAACAAAAAACACTGCCATTGACAGAGTTTAAGATACAACTTTTGTTACTAGAGAAAGACAAAATGACAGACTAGTCTCAAATTCAAAAGCCCCAATGTAGGGTTCCAGTTAATCTAGATTTAAAAATCCTGGACCAATCCTTTGTGGTTTTCTTGTTCAGTAGAATCAACTGAGAACATGGCATTCTTTGGGGAATGAAATATGTGGAGCAAGCTGGAAAAAAAGCAATTCCAAGTAGGGAGATGATGTTTCTAGATGAAGAGGAGGAAAAAGTTCTACTATAAAAAGTGGAAGGAGTAATGTAATGTCTATTGAATAGGAATAAATGATGAATTCATAAAATTAGATGATTATGTATTAAAAGGGAAAGACATCAGTGTTAACTTGCAGAAATATGCAATGGGTTAAATTAGTTTATTTTGGACCAATCTGTAAATGTCTGCTAGGCCTCATGGAGAAACAGAGTTAACTAGAAAACAACCAGAAAATAAGGGGTAGAAAGATCATATTAGTTATCTTACAAACAAAGTTTGAAAGTTTCTTTCAAGTTGGACTACTCATTACCTGGGGAATTAGACTTTCACATTATGCTAATGGTGTTAGTTTTTAAGGGCATACTAAATAAATAGAAATTGAAGAAGGGGTTACAGGATTTTAAATAGTCCCTCTTTGGGAGAAGAACAAATGTGAAGGTTTCAACAGTTGTGTGTCTCAGAGAAGGATAATGTAATGAAGGTAAATAACTTGAACTTATTGTAAAGGGTGAACCTGTGCTTAGGAGACAGCTTCTGAGCCTGCTAAGCTGCTGATTCTCCCACACAGATATGTCTCCATACAGATATTTTGAAACCCTAACTCAGTACCTCAGAATGTGGCCTTATTTGGATAAAGTCTCTTTACTCAAGTTAAATTAAGTCATCAAGGGGGTCCTGATCCATTATAAATGCTGTTCTTATAAAAAAGGGAAATTTAGACACAGAGACAGACATGCACACAGGGAGAATGCCATGTGAACATGAAGGTGCAGGACAGGGTGATGCATCTAAAGCTGAAGAACACCAAGTAGTGTCAGCGAACCACCATAAGCTGCAAGAGAGTCATGGGACAGGCCCTCCCTCACAGTCATCAGAAGAAACCAATACTGCCAACACCAAGATCTTGGATTTCTAGCTTCCATAGCTGTGAGTCAATACATTTCTGTTATTTCAGCCACCCTGTTTATGGTACATTATTACTGCAGCCCTGACAAATTAATACCTGTAGTTACACAGCAGTGTTATCTTGCTTGTTCTACCTATTAACATCACTGCCTGGAAGGATGGGTCCAATGATTGGGAAAAGGCTGATGCTTGTCTTCTTGGTGCCTTATAAATATGGCCTCGATTGGCAACTGATCTACCTGTCCATTACCTCGTGAGGAAAATGGGAGTCAACATACTTTCAATTTTAGTTTTAGCTCTCATTAGTTTTTTACTATTGAGTAAATCTCTTAAAATCCTTGGTATTTAACAAATTTATTTATGAACTGTAAATTAGAAAAATAAAAAGATTATTGATGTAGGTGGCATGTCAGCATAACCCGGGACACTTTAAAAACTACACATACCTGGATCTTAGTTCTCAAGAATATGTCAATAATTGGAATCCAGCCATCCATATTTTTAAAAGGTCTACAGTTAAATTTAATGCCACCCATTCAATGAAGACCACAGGATTCAATATCAAAAATTGATCTGTGCTTGATTTCATTCATTCTATGATTATGTTAATGTGTCATGAATGACATAAGCAGTGGTAAGACCTAGAGAAGCTTAGAAAAATTTCGGTGCACTTGTCTAAATAAATACTCAATTAAATAGGAGTTGTTAACAGCCCTATACAGAATAACACAGACCTGGTAAAATGACCTAGAAAGCTATATTCTCAGGTTGTAGCAGTAGCTAAAATTCATAATTCTTATATTTCATAATATTTTGCTTCCATAATCTAGTAGTAAGAGGGTGGTTGTTATTCTGTGACAGTGACCATTTAATATGGCATTGACATTATCTTCTAATTACCCTATCTTCTGTACAATCGTTTATTAAAAGCAGCAAGTTTATAAAAATCATTTTATGATTTTTTTTTAAATGCCGAGGGCTACAAAATAAAATGTAATATATATGAGGTCCTAGAAGGAAGCTATTTACCACGTTAACATTTAACAAGCCATACGTTAACATTTAAAAAGTCATAAAAAAATTTACATCTATAAGCGATTTTACTTAATGGGTTAGCAAATGCATTATATGCAAGAGAAAGGGAACAGCACTAATAAAATGTATACTGAACTCAGTAAAAGTAATTTATACAGCTAGAGCTCAGTTGATGATCAGAGGGCAAGTAATGGGTTTACACCTGATGGTTTTATCTGTCTCTAACAAATGATTCCTGCCACATTGCCCCCAATAATTAGGAGTGACACACTGCTTGGAGAAAGCAGGCATGTGCCGAATGACCTTTCAAAATCCCTTTGACAGGACCATGATAAATTTCAAAATAACCTCTAGTAAATGGTAGAGTAAGCCACAGATCTGAAAGTTAAAACCATATCGAGTTGAAATAATTGGGACATAGTCCTCTTTTTTAATACTTTGCATATCTTCTCTTGAAATACAAAATAAACAAATCAACAATTATTCGGTAACAACAATACAGAGAGAAAAACAAAATCCTTGAATGAAAATAAAACAAATCAGTTGTGCACAATTTACATCCTTCCTTCCACTTTGAAATTAAAATGTACCCTGGTAAGCCATAGGAAAGTAGAATAACATTTAACTGCAAATTTGAGCACACAGAATCCTAGTATAAAAATTCCATTTTCAGTGTGTGAGAATTTTGAGTCATCTCTGTGGGGACTGATTAACAAAGGAAAAAATAGAATTTGAAATGAAAAATGGAGATAGAGCAGATGGCAATAATGCAGTGAAGTTTTTTTATAATAAAAGTTTACAAAAGAAGAAAAAACTGTGCAAAATATTCTTGAGTTTTAGCTGTGCTCTCTGGTGCTAAAAGCAAGAGAGCTAGGGAGATAGAAAGCAACATCTAAGGAGTCCTACAATCAGAAAGTCCTTAAAACCTGAGTGTAGAATAAGACCCAGCTTTTTACAATGTTTATGATCTACAATAAGATACATTGGTAAGTGTCTCCTTGATATAGTAGTCCATTGAAAATCAAACATTAGCTCTTAAGGTTTGGTGAATAGAAATCACTAATACGATAATTATTATCAATTTATGATGTAAAAATTGTGCAATGTTTTTATTTGTTGATCTTTCTGTTATTTTATTTTAGCATATCAAGACAACACTTATTAATGGCTTTTATATGTTTGCTTTCAACTTTATAGTCCCCGAAGGTTTTTCCCCCATAAAAAATATTTCATCACCTAAATAGAAATAGCTTTATTTTTTGATCATGATAAAAGTAAATAACACTCTGTAAAATTTTCAGGAATAAGCTGTAACTCATATATTGCTGAATGATGCAAAATGGTACAGCTACTTTGAAAAGTTTTACATTTTGTTAAATAAATTTATGTATATACCGGCTGTATGATATATACATTCTACTCCTAGGTATTTACCAAAGGAGGATAAAAAAACAAACATTGCCTACACAAAAATCTGTATATGACTATTTAAAGTAGCTTTTTATAATACACTCAAGCTGAACCCAAGTGACCCAAACAACCTAAATGACCATCCACTGTTGAAAGTATAAGCAAGTTGTGATACAGCCATACAATGGAATATTATTCAGCAATAAAAGGGAATAAACTACTTACACATGAAAAACCATAAATGAATCTCAAAAGCATTATGCTAACTGAAAGAAACCAAATGCAAATGGTTGCATACTCTGATTTCATTTATGTGACATTCAGGAAAATACAATGTATAAGTGAAGCCTTATTGTGTATACTACTTTACATTTTTTTAATTGAAAGTGCAGAATGCACATCCAGGGTAAAATCAAAAACACTTTGACAACATAGTATTTTATAGATGTACCATAATTTATTTATTTAAAGAATCTATTAACATATTTAAGTTGTTTCCAGTTTTGTAACCATGAATAAATATTTCCATTATACATGTTTATATTATATAAACCATATATGCTTGTCTGGAAATTTTCTGAGAATAAATTCCTACACATTGATGCTCAGAATATAGGTCTAGACACATTAAAATGTTTGATACAATGTGCCAAATTGTTCTTCACAAAGATTGTACAAAATTACACTTCCGTCAACAATATCTGAAGCTGTTAATTTCTGTACCTCCCTCAGAGAACATTGATTATTATCACTCAACATCTTTTAAAAGATAGTTAATCCCCCACCCATTACTTCTATGTTTATGAACAAAAAAAATCTACGTGTGAAAAAGGTCTTAATTAAACTTCTAAAAAGCTCACTATTTAATGAAAAGTAGCACTATTTCACATCTGGAATTAGAGTTTTAATATTGGAAAAGTGGTTTCCTTATGTGTTTTAATGAATATATTTAAATATTTAAATTAAAAATATATTTCTTTAATTGTTTTAAGCCAGTTATTTTTCAGATTCATTTTCTAACTTCTTTGTGTTGACTGTAATGAATTTTATCACTTTGCCCCCTTGCCCTCTGACTTCCAAATGGGATTGGATAATGGGGACACAATTGTCCTGGGAACAGGAGAAGATGGGGTAATTGTTCACTCAACAGTCTTGCTGCAGGTCACAGTTTGAGAAATAGATATTTTCCTTAACAATCAGCACTGCTCCAAAACCTTTTGGGTGGCTTCTATTCCAGGGTTATAGCTTTCAATGGAATCTGGCTATACCATTCCCTTCAGGCACAGGAGTGTTAAAAAATATTAGCCATTGCTAGTCCCTGGGGACTTTGAAATTTGTCTTGGGTCTCTTAACCCAGTCTGAATCTCTTTGAAAATTATTTTTATTAACATTTTCTTCACTTAATTGATTTTATTGTTCTATCTGTTTCCTGCTGGGACTCTAAGTGATACTGGATGAAACACAGGGCTATATCTATGGCTTTAATAGTTAATTCTATCCTAGAAATCAAACAAATAGGAGAATGCGTAGGCAAAGAAATTATACAATAACAGTAGTCAGGTTACCTTTTCCCAGAGTTATAGCTCTTGGAGTGATTTGTACAATAGTAAACATATAAACAGAATGGGGAGAATTCATAGGAACTAAATCTAAAAGAAGTATACAGAATTGGGTACAATAAAATTTAGGGTAGAAAGAAGGAAAGTTATGTAATGTGATTATATTCAGAAAAAAAATTTTAATACAGAGTGCTCTCTTTGTAGGGTTGCCTGATTTAGCAAATAAATATACATGATGCCCAGTCATATTTGAATTTCAGATAAGCAATGAATTATTTTTAGTATGTTTATCTGAAAAGCAAATTTAACTGAGCATTCTATATTTCACCTGGCAGCCCTAACCTGTACATAATTCATTAACACAGTCCATCACTTGATAAAATCTCTTGTGATTTGTCTACTGCACAATCAACAATGTGTGAGTGATGAAGTGACAGGTGAAATCAAGCAGATCAAGAACTACTATCTAGGAACCAGTGTCTAGGCAGAGCAGTGGGAGAGGATAAGTTACCTAAACACAGTATTATAGTGAGTGCCACCCATTGATTGATGGAGAGGAAGAGAGAGAGAGATTGTGCATAGAGAGTAACTAATATGAATTCTGGGGAAAATGTAGCAAGGATGACTTCAAAACAAACTCTAATGAACAAGAAAGAGTAAGTATGACAGTTAAATACATGATCTGAGATCTGTGACAGAAAAAACAAAAACAAAAACATAAAATGACCATGAGAACTGTGGTCTGAAAATATAGGAAAGTGTGAAATAAAAAATTTAGACCAGTAAAGAGGGTGAGCACAAACAAAAGCAGGTGTAAAAATATAAGAAATCATTAAAAAATGTAATAAAAAGAGTGTTTACCTACAAGTAAGGACAACTGATTTTTTTCTAGTCTCGACTTGAAGAAGTCTCAACCTTTCCAGGATCCATTATTTTAATTAAAAAATAAATATTTATCATATATTTTTAATTGCATTATAAATCGGAGCCCTAAAAAGCCTGTGCTCTATAATTTAAGATTCCAACTGAAGCCCAAGAGAACAATGGATGAAGTTTATCCATACAACAAAACCAAACTATTGTAGGAGACTCTAGTCAAGATGGCAGAGCAGATAATCGCTGAGCTTGCGTCCTCTAATGACCACATCAAAATTACAACTAAACTACAGAACGATCATCACTGAATATTGCCTAAAGTCTAGCTGAACAGAAGTTCTATCATTAAGAATATAAAGAAGAAGCCGCACTGAGACGTAGGTGGGGAGGAGATATGGAATGGGCTTGTCTCACACTCACATGTGGCAGTTAAACATCATGAGGGATATTGCAACTGTGGAGGTGCTCCCGAGGAGAGCCAGGCTCCCCAGCTTAGAGGTGCAAGGCCGGGAAGAAAAGTTCCCACAACTTCTGGCATGAAAACCAGTGGAGATTGTGGCTAAGTGATAGGAAGGGTGGCTGGGTCCCAGGTGTTTCTCTTAAAGGGTTCGCACACAGACCTATTTGCTGACAGACTCACTCGCTTTGAGTTCTGGTGCTGGGACAACAGTTTGAAAGGCACCAAGGACATATGAAGAGGAACTGAATTGCCTGGCTTCCGATGATGGCTGCAGAGACAGCTTTCTCCCAGAAGTGCTGGCAGAAGCCATTATTCCTTTGTTGAACCCTCCCCCTACCCAGTGTGCAGACACAGGTGGGCACTGATCTGAGTCTCCATCAACCAGGCTAACCCTCTTTGCCCTGTCCTGATGGTTCCCTGAGACCACACCACACCCAAATTGTGGGCCCACCCAAGC